>NC_136495.1:43029670-43052170 GCF_053919585.1 Euprymna scolopes | reverse complement strand
CGAAAAAATATGGGAATCTACGATTATCGAGGAAGTAAAGAGGCAATATGCCTATAACACACCCCGGATACTGTGCTGCAGTTTGTACATATTACATTTGCATGAAATGTCTGTATTTTTTCTTCTATTAAGATCCAAATCATAGAGGGAAAATGGGTTCATTTTATATATATAGGGAAGGGATATTTTATCAATAGACCCTTCCAAGCTTGAGATCAATTCTCAGTTACTCTGAATCCAAAACCGTGAGATCATGTTTCTTATTTGCTTCACATAGTCAAAAGTTCTCTCTCGCACTGAGACGGATATGTTTTGCATGAAAGTAACCATCTCTGAAAGTTACTTTTTCGTTGTTTTTGGACCAATTTTAATCTGTTCGCCCGCGATGCGCCTGCTGGCACCATAGACTTTTATCGGAACTACAAAACATGGATCAGCTAAAAATAAAACAGTATATTAGGTGTTAACTAATATCATAACTAATGGACAGAACTAAAGAAGATAATTAAAAATAATAGTTGTGGACTGATTCTGTTAATTTGAGAATGTAACTTTTGGATCATTCATATATATATATATATATATATATATATATATATATATGTGTGTGTGTGTGTGTGTGTGTGTGTGCGTGTGTGCGTGTGTGTGCGTGTGTGTGTGTGTTCTAATATCATATATATCACATTTCTTATTAGTTTTCATGTTTTTATGTAGTTTTTATCTTTTCGAAAGAAAGATATTGGATCATATCTATGTGTATTGATATTTATTAATATTTATTTGCTTCTCCACGACAATGTGACACAAGTTTTTTTTTAATGTGGGGAAAGTTATCAAACCAATGTGCTCGGTATCTCGATTCTCGAAAATATTACTCTTAATATTTGTTTTATGGTGGTACTTTTTTTATCAGGTACTCGCACCACTTCATGCCAACCTGAATATGCCTCTACTAATATTAATAATGCTAACATACATACATACATACATACATACATACATACATATATATATATATATATATATATATAAATATCTTATCCCATTGACATAGACATGATCCATGTGTACTCTGCCGCATAGGGGCCACACATGTATTTCTTATGTATGAAATTCCCGAGTTCTGCGCATTTTTTGCATCTTTTTACGTAGTCCTCTACGTCTCTCTTGATACCCTAGCCACTATGCTTTCAATTTTAATCTTCTTTACGTCGCAGCACTCCACAATGTACGTCATCGTGTACACTCTTCATAACATGACTCCTTTGTGTTTCTGGAGGAACTATCAAGTCTCCATTACATATTATCCCGTTTTCTATATGCAGTTTATGTCTTATTTCTTTTAATAGTCTTTCAACCATTGAACAATTTCCCCATCGATTCTGTTTTATCCTCAACCCTATTCTATTAAACTTATGATGGTAAAATTTAATCATATTTTGTGGCAGCGATAATTGCTATTTAGCTAGGAGAGTGATTGGGAATTGCTCCCAGTTACTTGCTACTAATTAGCACTGATATAACTATACTGGGGGTTATATTCATTATTTGTAAATAGTAGAACTCACGGGTCCTGGGCACGTAAATGACTATGCATACACACGTATTTATATGTTGATATGTTATATAACCACCTGGGGTAGAAGTATATAGGTGTTATCTGGAGTTATTTTCAACATCTATATCATATGGTGTTGTGCATCTTTTATCGTTTAGATTTCGGTCACACTAAGTGATTGTGGTATATAAAGGATGTATCAAGATTGAGGTTAACAATTTTAAAACGTTTTCTTAGAGTGTTTACTTTTAGTGGAAATATCACCATTAGTTTCAGGGACACAAAGAGTTAATGTTTGTAGTGTATGTTTTTAGTTACTGGATAAATTGCGTCCTTTATTTTTTATTTATTTCTTTATTTATTATTTTATTATATTTGTTCATTTATTTATTTATTTTATTTATTAATTTAATTTATATTTTTCCCTTTGTTTATTTATTTATTTATTTTCTTTTTTTAATATGTTCAGGCCGTACTAGATTTTTTTCCATTCTTGTTAGTACCAAGTTAACAGACAAGCAGCGAGTAGAGCTGCATATATACCATTGAGATGAATATTAGTTTTTTATGTTACGGGGGAATATTTTTTGCGAGGTTTGAGGGGAGAAGAGTTATACGGGATTAGCCAGACATGCATATGCCAAATATAAATGATGTGGTTGATGGATGGGGTGGATTGGTTGAGACTATTAGGTATTTATAGTATTGAAGAAAATTTGTTTGCAAGTGCTAGATATGTTTTTTATGCATGGCTTTACTCAGGAAAAGTGTGGTTTTGAATTTCGTGAATGTTGGACTTGAAGAGATTGGGATGTGTAGGGGTTCAACTGTCGGATATTGAATGTGGGTCGTGGTGGAGTTGAATTTATTGGGGAGTAATTTGCAAGTGAGAGGGCAGATGCGATTTGTAATGTCTGCAATTTATGGAGGTTCCTGTTTTTTATTTAAGAGTTTATCCCTATCCCTAAATTTTGTGATGAATAGTTTTTCATTTAACCAAAGAAGGCAAGGTGATATAACATCTGCATAGCTCTAGTTTTAGAATCCAATCCCCTCAACCCACTAACCCTACACACTCTAATCCCCCAAATCAACAGAAACATGAATGAAGACACCGATAAATAAGTTAATAAACAAATACGAAAATAAATAAACTTACAAATTCGCACCCAATTCAACTCTGTTCTCCGCGAAGCTGAATCTTCACTCTTATGACCCGTTTAAAAAATTTTTTAAAGCCTTCTTTTGCTGAAAGTTAATTTTCGCTCTTCATTTAGAATTCTGCTTTCGAAAATAGGGGTTGTTGCCTTTAGAGGGTCTCTAGTTAGTAAATACTAGTAGACCGAAACATGCCCATGACTGTGTAGCAAAACATACTGTATATGCAAAGACAAATTTAAAATGTAACTTACTCTACTTCTGTATTGAGCACTCGTGTATAAACCTCGTTATATTTCACTGGTAACCTTACCTTTGAAAAATAGCAACCTCAAATTATATATATATATATATATATATATATATATATATATATATATATAGTAGGACAACAAGAGTACGAAATGAAGACACAGAACTATATATTGGTAGATATAGAATGGATCATTTATTTAATAATGGAATGCAAGCAAAATTTGGTGGATAGAATCGACTCTTTATGCCGGGGCATTTCGAAGCCTAATGTTTCTCATCAGAAGCGTAGAGAAGGTGCTAGGTAGCATGGGGAAGATGCGGCATCTAGCGTAAGGTTCAGTAGGTATGAAAGAGATTAACAGGAATTATAGAATGTTGGGGAAAGCTTTATTGAATTCTAAATACATAAAGAGAAGCTTATTATATGTAGTATGATATATAAGATTATATATGGTCTTTAACATTGTATTGAGATTCAGGGGTATATGTATTGTGGTTACATAGAGGGTGTATTGTTGCTGCGTGGTAATTTATTTTAACGGTTTGTGGGGTGTCTATTTTCTATGAAGTGGGTAATTTTGATGTTGATAAGTGCCACTTAAACGGCAAATGGTGGCTATAAATTCGGTTCTAATTTGGGGAGGGAGGAATTAAAACTGAAAGGTAATATGCGGCAATATATATATATATAAGTTTCTACTGTTATGATATAGGGAGTATGATCATAAGGAGGCGGTCGGAGATTAAGGTGGCAATGACTATGAGTGCGTTTAATTGGATGTAAAATGTTAAGTATACCTATTGATGTCGAAGTGGGGGGTTAGAAAACGATTAGTACTTATGAGAGTGGTTAAAATATATCAAATAATACTAGGGTAATTATAGTAATAGTACGAAAGCTAATAGTAATAAAGATTATAATTATAATAATAGTAGTAATAATAAATAAAGCTGAAAATAAAATAAAAGTAAAATTGAAGATAAAAATAAAGATGAAGTAAAGACAAACTTAAAGGTAAGCATTAAAGATAAACATGAAAGATAATATTACCAACAGTTGTGATATAAGTAAATTCAAAATTAATGTTAATAGTGATAATGGTAGTGGTTATAGTAGCACTGACGGGGATAATAATAATAACAACAATTATAATGATGATTATGATAATAATAATGCTAAAACAATAATAAGAATAGTAATAAAAACAAAGCAGTAATAATAATGATAATAATAAAAGCAGTAGTAATAAAACTTCTACTACTACCTCCAACCGCACCACCACTACTACCAATAATAATAATAAAGAAAGTACTGTTAATACTAATTATTAGGGGTGCGTAAAAGAAATGGATATAGTGGTGGGGGGTCAGAGTAGCAGGAAAAGGGGCTGAGGAGTGAGGAGTAAGTTGTCACGTACAAAATAAAGAAAAATAAAGAATATATATATATATATATATATATATATATATATACACCCACACATATATACACATATACGCATATACATATATTCATATAAAAAACACAGATTCAATATATATATATATATATATATATAAATATATATATATATATATATATATATATATTTAGAGTAAACCAGGAAAGCTTAAGAGTTCTGTGAACCTTCGGTTTGAATTAAATTAAAGGATTGCTTCAGTGGGAATGGTAGTTTCAAGAGTCCATCTTAGAACTTTAAATTTCTTAAAGTTCGATTCTAAAGGCCATCAAATTTAAGTTTATATGAACAAGCCAGGCCTAGAAAATTGAATACATACTTTCTCGTTTATGAACACGAGGGACATGCCCATCAAAATCGCCATAACTAACAGTTCTAATCTCCAAGAGATACAAGAAGCATAGTTTATAGCAGCCCTTTAAATTTCCATATTTCTCCAAATATATTTTTTTAGAGTGGTCTTTCGTAGATGAGTTGGTCTGGTGAAATCCCTTTTCTCCTAATTTGGATTGCAAATAAAATGTATTTTTCAACGGAGACTCTTGTGATGAAAATTACCCGAAACTGGACTGGTTCAACTGTTTTCAAATCCAGGTTATATTATCAGTGGGAAGTAGCATCTCTAAGGAAAATGGAGAATACACGTATTTGCTTGTAAGCGGTTAGAAACGTGCTTAGTTGGTAGTCGGTGGGGCTAGGATCGGGATAGGGACATGTCTGTATGGGTGACGGGGGTGGGTTGGGTTGAATCGGAGGAGCTTTTCTTAGGTTATATATTCAGTACATTTAAAAGATTTTAATGTAAATACTACTGAGAGGAGGGCTTAGGTCAAATGCGCTGATTTTTAAATAATTTCTTATTTGGGGTGCGGGCTCGCCAGTGGGGTTTAGGGGTTGTAGTTAGATGGTTCTAAATTAAGGTTTTAAGTCTTAGCCCTGGGACGTGTTTTCTAAGCTATATTTTCAGTTGGGCCTAGCTTTTATATTGTTTAGGTTATATTCTCGTTGCATCGTGTGCTAGTTGGTGGTTAGGTTGCAAATTAACAGGTGGTGTTTAGTGTACATGTTTACGGGGATAGGGTTTGTTAAGCAAAGTTGTTTGTGGGCTTATGTTTAATGCACATATATTGTTAATGGGGCATTGCTAAGATGCAGGCGATTCTAGGTTGGTAATTTATTTAAAGTTATGTAATTGTTGTGTGTTCAGAGGGTGTGCTAATATTTTATATTACAGAGTTGAAGTTTTTTATGGCGATTTTGCCTGTATTCCATTATTCAATAAATGACCCATTCTATATCTACCAATATATAGTTTTGTGTCCTCATTTCATATTCTTGTTGTCCTACTGTATAAGCTCCAATAATTATTGTTGAGATTGACATTATCCGGATAAGTCTCCTTTGTGGAATTGAACTTTCTCTTTTCCTTTTAAATTAAGCTCTCTCTCTCTCTCTCTCTCTATATATATATATATATATATATATATATATATATATATATATATATATATATATATATAACTTTAAACGCATGACTTAAAATGAAGGTATTAAGAGTGCTCAATAAAAAAGAGCAAAATATAATATTTTCATTTATATAGACAAATATTACGTAGTTGCTACACTGAATATGCGAATGTTTTGGATAATTTGTTGGCAAGAACCAAAAGTCATCGTGATAAAGCTTATGTGTCAATGGAAATAATGAAATATGTGTTTTTTATTCATACATATGAAATCTTAACATGTTGAATTAAAACGGGAGGGGTGGTAGGTTAAGTGACATTTTAGACTGAAAACAAGGGAAAGCGTTAGGAGGAAAGAGAACGTCAAGACCAAACAGGATAAAAAGGAGGTAAAAAGGAAAGAAAAGGAAGACACGTTTACTCTCAAACCTAAATCAAAGATGATTTCATATGTGTAAAACCCCTCCTCCCATTTCTTGTGGCAGTGTAATTATGTTGACTTCTATTTTCTTTTTTCCGTCTCTGTGTTCTTTTTTTCTTTTCTTTTTTCATTTTCGTCTTCCTTTTTTGCATGTTCAGTGTAGCGACAATGTAATATTTGTCTACATAAATAAAAAGTACTATATATATATATATATATATATATATATATATATATATAAACACTCTTGAAATTTCTACACGTCACAATCCATTAATAATCCGGTCCTATGAGAGATATTTTTATCAGTAAAAGATCATTACATTGAATATCGTAGAGTCTCAGAATATCTCAGTTAATATGGTGATAATGTTTCGATCCCTCAGGGGCCGCGTGAAAATTTTTGAAATTGATTGTGTGTCATATTTAGATATAAAATCCTGCCGTATTACTGAAAATATGTGCTTTTCAAAGAAATGTGAGTGAATCTTAGTGCAACTGTTATTTTTTTGGAGGATTGATAGAAGACATCTCACAGTATCAATTATAATAACGAACAACCCACTTTTTTCTTTACAGCATATTCAACAATTCTAGATATATCTGTGTCTGGTTATTATTGTAAAAGATTAACATTATTTAAATACTTGTACAGGGATTCAATATTTTTACGTAAAATGGATGATGGAAAAAGGAACATTTCTCAGACTGCCTAAGCATGAATTCTATAATCATTTCATTATATATTAAAATCGAGATATATTTTTTGCATATATTGCTTGTATAGGTTAGCTAGAATTTGTCCATCTAAATATTATATGTTAAATATATTTTTGATTCATCTTTATTAATGTTATGCTATATTTAGACATTTTTATATTATCCATTTCAGGAGACCGACTTACTGACGTTTATCTCTCTTGCAATCGAACCGCAAAAACATATTCAAAATAATCATCCTTTGCATTTAAACGAGAATAGCTCATTTTTATGCGATATCTCCTTTGGTAGAATATATTATTCAGAAAATACTAAACATTTAATAATCATATTTCTACCATCTATATATATATATATATATATATATGAATATATATATATATATATATATATGAAGGTTCGTCTTCAAAAAATTTTCAGCAACAGATTGAAGGAATTACACATTTTCTTATTGACATTCATCTTATATTTTATATTTGTCGAACGCAAAAGATAAGATGAATGAATTCTTTGTGCGAAATATTTCGACCATAGCTCATAAAGAATTTCGGAGGTGGTCATCAATCATTCACATCGTAAATAGCCAGTCTAAAGCACAACACACACACACACACACACACACACACACACACACACACACACACACACACATATATATATGCGTGTGTGTGTATATGTATATAGTTAACTATTACGTTTGCTTATATGCATGCAGATATTCTACTTGATTTATACTTATATAATATTTGCGTAAAAAGAAACAAACCATTTCCATATATATTTATGCATGCGTATATATTTTTGTTTTAAAAATTGCTTACAAACACCTCCTACAATTTTTCGTCTACAGGCATGAAACTTAATAAATAAGGTATTTAAACGCATGCCAAACTTTATATTTGAGTTTTAGCCCGGAAATTCAGTACAAAAGTGGGGATCTTGGAAAAAATGAAAATTGCTAGATGAAGGTCGAACGACGGCATTACAAATATGCATGCATAACACATTAGCTATTCGTTCATGTTTTGATATTTAACCTTGCAGCAAACATGTCTTCATAGCTAAGTCATTAACGCCAGAGGTAAAATAAATCATAATTTAGACGTTTTGGTTTTGATTCTCGGTGGTAGCGCACGTGTAATTTTAAAAAAAAACACTTTTAAAATCATTAATATATATTGAAGCCAATATAATATAATAATAAATACGAAATCTGCATTAATCAAAATATGACATTTAGGCGTATTTTACGATTGGGAAATGCCGGGAGCCCTGCTAGTATACATATATATTCGTACATATTAAACATTTTAAATAAACATACTGTGTTGAAACTACTTTAAGATGCAAATATTTTATTAAAAAACATTCTGTTGAGTATCTTAATATTTAAAAAAAAATCTTAATGCTGTTTCCAAACAGTTTGTTCATTTAAAAAGCTATTTTTTACTTAGGAGTCACCACTTATCAAAGCTCGGAGACAACTCGAGGATAAGAGCTAATGACTGTAAGATAGTTGTGTATTAATCGTTAATGGTATAAATTGTATATAATTTGATTTTTTATGGTGACAGCTCAATAAGAATTTGTTTACATTGTATTTGAAAGCTACAATGTTGTAGTAAACAGGAAGCAGGGGAACAGAACAGTATTCTACAGGTTGACAGTTCTGGGAGAGAAGTTTTGTTTATGAAATATTTGTTTAGATTTAGGCACATATATAGATAGGGGAAATCGTATACATTTGTTGCAGCTAGTCGAGTGTTTTTCCTTAAAGAGTGCAGGGGGAACCATAGATCGAATTCAGTCGATTACGTGTCATGAAAATAACTGTAGAGCAGAGACAAGTTTGCACCTTCTCTTCTTTGGAAAAACGGTTGTAGGGAAGAGAAAAAGAATAATCTACTACGTTTAGAAGCCGGTTTTGAACTCTATTAAGGCTGGATAGGGCGTGCAGCGGCTGCTTCTTAGGTATGGCAAATTCTCTATTTTAAGGGGTACCTGGCTCTAATACAGATAGAGGATTGCATCGGCAGTGAAATACCTGCTGGAGCGGTAGAATAATCCCAGAATTTTTCCAACGATTGTGACAACATATTTGATGTATGTGTTCCATTTCAGATCTAGAGTAAAGGTCAGACCCTGAAGCTTGTCAGGATATAGATCTTCCACAAAGACGAGGGCCATTTATTTCAATTGCGATTATAATAAATGGAGAAACCTTAGTTTTCCATGCATCAAAATTGACCAGTCATCTTTTACTTCATTTCACTACGTTCTCAAGTAACAAGAGTAGAATCAGAAAGACCTTAGTCATTGCTGGTGTTTGAAGAGATGCCATATATTGTGATGTCACCTGCATACATTTCTATGAATTAATCTAAGAATGTAAAGTTGTTTTGCTTATTCTCATATATATATATATATATATATATATATATATATATATATATATATATATATATATATAAATAAAATAAAGACAGTGATTCCCGTCTACACATCAATCAACAATGACCACGCTGTTAGCCTGTACCTAATGTATATTTTCCGGTATTCATAATTCAGTTCAATTACATGTCGTAAATCGCTGCAATTATTCCGCACTGAGTCACTCTCCAAAAACAACATACGTACAAATGTTAGCAGGATGCCTTACTCAGAAATTATTCTCTGCATCCACTCCCCGGGGTAAATATTTTATAGTCTATGCTTATCGTGAGTAATCGTAAATATTTCGTTTTGTGATTACGTCATTTTATCTTTTACCTATAACTAATTTCCTAGGGGAATAATGAAGACTCCATCCTTATTCTCTTCTAATTCTTACGATAATTTCATTGGCTACTTAGATATAAATGTAATTTAATGTTTAGAAATTATAAGATACTATAAAATACTTTTATTTTCATTCAACATGACATTACATACTTTCTAAACAACAGAGTTATAGGTTACCACATTTAATCTATTACGAACAATCTATTCAAATGGAATCAAAACTTATATAATATTCTAATTAGAATTCATTGTGATGAGTACTCTTTATGAATTTATTTTATTGCGGACTATTATTCTCGTCTTTTTAGTTGTTGTTTCAAGATGTTTCAGCCAACTATTCCTATGTTATCACCTGACGAAGGTCAGTAGAATAGTTAGCCGAAACGTTAGTTGGTTGGCTGTTTTGTTTTTACGGCATATCAACCTTTTTTCAGGTTATTTAATGTCGAATCTAGTTATTTTGAGAAACGATTTTTAAAGGAGTATATTTTTTTAAAGTCAGATTCTATTTACCCATAGTTTGGACCCTAACAGGTACTAATACTCCGGGTCAGGATGGACCTGGGAGCAATGGCAATTAAATGATGGCTCCACACTCCCCAAGACCCGCAAGGTGGAGCCTCACCATCGGATATTGTTTTAGGTCATATCCAGGACCTGTCCGAAACGTCTAAACAAAAACTAAAAAGACGAGGATAATAGTCCGCAATGGAATAAAAACATATTCATAGAATCTTAACTCAAGCAGATGACTGTTAAATTAATCTTCATGTTTTCATTGGATTAAAAACTTTTGTGCAAATTTGTGTGTTTTATAATAGAGCAAAAAAGAGAAAAAAGAGGGAATATGTGTGTGCGTGTTTTTTCTACCGTCTTATTAATAGTTTGTTGCTATTTCTATTATTACAATAATGCTAATACAACGAAACAGGATACCATGAGGGGATGCACATTGTTTTATCATTTTCCCGTAAATATTTTTTTTATTAGCGATGCCTTTATTTATTAACTTACCTAGCATATTAGAAAAATACCTCCATTCAGAAGGATCTAAATAATTTTAAAGAGAAGTAAAGATAGTATGTGTGCGTTTAACTATCGTCTTCGTCCTTAACTATCGTCTTCGTTTAATTATCGTCTTCATTCTTTTCCTAAGTTTTCCTAAGTTTAACTAATCGTTTTCGTCCTTTTGCAACACCAACTATCATTGCCATTATTTATATGATAATAAAAACATGATAATTATTTGAGTATGCATAGGGAATAAGAACTACGTGATATTTTAAGAAGAACTAATTTGTTCGTTTTATTAACAAAGGCCATAAATTCTTAACTTACTGACCACATCCTACAATGATATTGTATTTTACCATCAGGGATTCAAAGTTATAATTAGGTAGATACATTAAAATTGAAAGAAAAAAGTCATATAAAAATAAAATGAAACGTTATTGGAGACAGATAGTTGGCCTAGAAATAAGTTAGGATTTAAGAGAAGGACAAAATAGAAAATTACGAAAACGAGTATTTTGAGAGTTTTTTTTCAGATGTGATAAGCCAAAAGAGATATTTTCTTTTTTGATAAGT
The DNA here is from genome assembly GCF_053919585.1 of Euprymna scolopes. Taxonomy (NCBI): domain Eukaryota; kingdom Metazoa; phylum Mollusca; class Cephalopoda; order Sepiida; family Sepiolidae; genus Euprymna; species Euprymna scolopes. The sequence continues at coordinate 43,040,764 of NC_136495.1, read as the reverse complement.
GCTTTTTGTATTTTTTAGTGCCCATAAACATTTTTCACACGATGTGTAGCTTGTCAAGTAAGCATTAGAAATGACCTGTTCGAAAAATAATAGATCCTGCGGAATTGAGTGCCTATAAAGCAGACCGCAAGTGATGACACCAAGCAGAGTGATATGTCTTGGTTCAATAAATTAAAAATGCAAGCGGTGAAGGATACGATAAATCTTTAGGGTACCAAAAGGACTATAAGAGTCAGTACCACGGGGAAATCACATAGCATTATGAAGAGAGAGAAAAGTAAAATATACCGTAAGTACGTAGGAAGATATGACCTTATATTTTTTTTAGAGATGCATGAATGCGGGATATCTCTGCTAGATCTTGGACGCTCTGATGAAAAAAAGAAAAAATAACAGAAATCGGGCCATAGTTAGAATTAAGTGCGCAAATAGATATTTTGGCACAAGGGATGGGGGTTATTTAGTTAAGGGTTATATTTTCTAAGTCTTCATCAATTTGGAAGGGTCCCAGCAAGAAATCCATGCGAATCAGTGTGATGGAAAGGTATATCTTAATAATTGGAAGCCAACCACAAAGATTTAAGTAAATGAGCTTTGAGTATGTCCCCAAAAGATAAGATGGTTACAAAATGAAACAAAGCCATAATTAGTAGAATAATCAGGCAAAGAAACGATGAGGACACTTTTGGACGAAAGAGTCGTCGATTTTGAGAGAGGTAGAGTGAGACCTCAGTTTACGGCAGAAGGGTGGGTGAATGAAGCAGTTGACGTGACTCAAAGGAAGTATACACAACACCCAAAAAGAAAATGCCAGGAAGATCAAAGAGATTCTGATCTAAAAAAATTAAAATTAGGAAATCAGTTGGAAAGGGCTGACTAAAGAAATATTTGGGGGGACTGATCTTTCGTAGCCAAGTGGTTGTATAGATATAGAGAAAAATGTAGTAGAATTAAAAAATGCGTACATTTTTTGAAAATAGGAAGGAGAGGAATGTAACTAGAAAAGGTACTCCTTTCTTGTAAGTAAGAACACATTAGATAAACCGAGATTCGATCCTTGTAAGCAAGGTTCGGAAATCGATTAAGAAAGGAATTCGCATTGTTCAGTTTCACATAAAATAGATATATTGTTGTAAAAGGGATTTTAATTGTTCAATTCTTTTTATGAAAACTGTATTAAAATAAGGCTAGAGAAAATAAAGAACAATAGCAAATTGCAAACATATTGAAAAACAAGTTAGGTCGAAAAATAGGCTAGTAAGAATTCTTTGTCTGAAGAAATGGTTTGGACATGTGCTCACTACGCATGTTTAGGCCATGTGAGTTTCCACATGTGTGGTGCACGTTTTGAAGCCTACATGACGTCATAGCAGAAAGTGAATTCTTAATATAGTTTGCTAGTTTTAGTGAGATTGGGACCCAGACAGAAAGAGACGGAACCAGAGTCGAGTCCCGATCGAATCAGAGAAGGTCCCCCTTTAGAAGCGAGGGGGAAGTTTTAAACAAGTAGAAACAACTTTGAATTCCTGGATGTGATCATCATTTCGACCGGTCGAGCGATAATAAACATCTCATATTTTTTGTAACTGCCGTCTTCGTGTCATCATTCTACCAAATTAAAGGTAATGTGAAATAAATATCATCGTTGTTAATGAACTTTGTTCCAACTCATCGTTTGATAACATTGTGTATAACTCATCTAAGTAATGTGTCCCCCTCTTCATCTAAGTAAAGGCTGTCCTCTTTGGTGTTAAAGAACTGATCACCCTCTCTCAGTCGCTAAGAGTCTACAGAATTGTATAAATGTATTCTCTCTTCTCTATCTTCCCACCATCATCTAAAAAAGACCCCAATTACACAACAGTGATAAGAAATTAAAATTTATAAATCAAAATTCGATAAAAACAGTTTCCATGTCGACAAACGGACACCAAACATAGCCTATTAAGATTACAAAAATATATAACACAATTGTTGTTTCCCACATTAATATATATATATATATATATATATATATATATATATATATATATATATATATATTAATTTTTTGGTAAGGCCATTCCAAGGATAAATTATCTCCTTAAGAAATAGGATGCATCTTTAAATTGTTATTCCTTCAAACTTAAATTCGTATATGTGTTTGTGCGTGTGCGTGCGTATTTACTAGGCGAATTCCTAAACCAGTTTATATGATTTCGCCAAACTAAATCTAGAATCAAATTTATGTATCCTTGCGAGACTGATGTTCCTGTTCATATGTGCATGTGGAAGCACAAATATTAAAAAGAAAACATGATTGTGCATTGTTGTAACTAGAATAAACTTTATGTAACTATCTGTCTCTGTCTCTGTCTGTCTCTATCCGTCTGTCTGTCTGTATGTCTGCCTCTCTCTCTCTCTCTCTCTCTCTCTCTCTCTCTCTCTATATATATATATATATATATATATATATATACTAGCATGCGTGCTCGGCGTTGTCTGGGTGTTTGGAGGTGTGTGTTGAGTAAAAAAAAGTGGTAGTAGAAAGGTAGGCTTGAACCTGTACCGCGAAGGAGGAAAAGAACGTGAAAAAAAGTGACGTCTTTGCTGTTACGATCACCGCCAAACCGGAAGTGACGTAGGTTTTAATTAAGGCTAGACAATCGAAAAGAGGAGATTACTTTCGAAAATATCGGCGACAAAAAAACAACGCCATCCTGTAGAAAAGGGCCCTGTTAAAGGTGAAGAAATTAGTGTTTTTAACCAATTTTTCGGTATTTGTCATCTGAAGGGTGGCGCTTCAAAACAATACTGATCTTATAATAATCCGCCGCCTCTATCGAAAGTTTAAGGCAGACATGCAAACATACATACATACACTTATATATTGGTAGCTCAAATTTTCGACCCAAACCGATTAAAAAACTTGACCTATCTCTGAATACCCTTTATGCCAAATTTCAAATTTAAGTCATATTCACCGTAAGGATTTGTAGAAATAAGTTTTACCGCCTTGAAGGAAGGACATCAATAAATTAACGAATGGTGGAGTTTCAGGTTTAATTCAATAAATCTAATTATTTATATGCTTTTTTTAAAATATATGCAATAATTGGACATGCAATAAGTCTTGATTTATAACACGGTGGAAATGAGTTTGAAATAAAGTTTTCATGTCCTCTAAATAAATTAGCATAATTTCTTCTTTTTTTTTTACCGAGTTTGTCTTTACTATAACATTGACTTATTATTTCACTGGAAGAATTCATAATGTAATTAAATCCTTCTTAAGTAATAGAAAAATCAAAGTTGTCCTCGACGGTCGTATATCTAAATAATATGACATAAATGCGGGAGTACCTCAGGGGTCTATCCTTCGACCTCTATTATTCCTGATATTCATAAATGACCTTCCTGATAAAATTGTTTCGGAGATAGATATATTTGCCGATGACACCACTCTCTATAACAGATATGAGGGGAAAACAAATGAACACATATCCAAGGAAATGGCAGAAACACTAGAAGATTACCTCCAATTTGTAGTGGAATTGGGACAAAAATGGATGGTCACATTCAATGCTGCTAAGACTAAGCTTGTTTCCTTCAATAACTACAAGAAACCTTCTCTACCAACTATAGCAATGGCCAAGAACACATTGCCTGAAAGTACTCCTCGGCCTAACGTTCATAGGGAATATGAACTGGAATAGATACATTGAGAGCATTGCCAAGGCTGCTACAAGGAAGGTTGGCTCCCCCTACCGTGCTAGAAAACTACTTACGCCTGAAAGTATCCTATACCTCTATGAGGCCACCATTCGCCCATGTATGGAGTACTGTTGTCACATCTGGGCTGTTGCATCTGTTGCTTGTCTCTCCCTCCTGGACAGGGTTCAAAAGAGAGTCGCCAACCTGATAGGTCCCGAACTGTCATCTTGGCTTCAGCTTCTGTCCCATCGACGAGATGTTGCATCCCTCTGCCTGTTCTACATATACTTTAATGGTGAATGCTCTGACGAACTGCAAACACTTGTACCTCCCCGACGTAACTACCCCCGACAAACCCGACAAGCTAGTAAGTCACATCCCTTTACAGTAGAGATCCCTAGGTGCAAGGAAGCCTTTTACTCCAATAGTTTCTCCCCAGAACTGCGGGTCTTTGGAACTCCCTTCCGGGATTCTGCTTTCCCAACTGCACTGATACGCAGAAGTTCAAGTGTAATGTTAACAAACATCATTCTACTCATCTCCCTTCATAATGACCCCGCTAACTAAGTCCCTGACAGTAGCCACCTGCTTCAAAGTGGCACACTGTGCCTTGTTTGGGGTGAAAATTGAATTAAAAAAACAAAAGGTTTACACAAGAAATTGTTATTATTAATTTCGTAGAGACCGCAGAGGTCAATTTTTAAAACACTTTGGCACCTATTATGACCCCTTAACACGTATTGCTTTGAGCTCAAATCCAGTTATTAAGCTAGATCTATGTCCAATGGAACTATATCTAAAATTTCAAGTGTTTATACCCCAAAATTGGCGGAAGAGTTTAGTAGAGTTCTCAAAGGTCAAATCCTTGAACTTTGACGTCTTAACAGCCAAATTTCTGGCCGAAAACGAGTTACAAAAATTTTCCCAAATTTCACTACCCTGTACATAAAATTTTGTGTCTGTAGACGGAAAGTTGACAGAGTTATTGTGTAGGAAAATGTACACAGACAGACAGAAATTTTACTTATATATATATACTAGCAGTTCCGCTCGGCTTTGCTCGGGTCCTATGTACTGTTCATAAGATTATATGTATATGTATATATTAAAAAGTGTGAATATGTAAAGTAGTGCTTTTTGTGTATAATAGTCTCCCTTAACTACTACAGAGAAAAGACAGAGGGACATTTTCCCTGATATATGTATATATATATATGTATGTATATATATATATATATATATAGATAGATAGATAGATAGATAGACTGGAAGCTAGTAATGATTTAAAAAGTATAAAAAATAGACTCATGCGCCACCACAGAGAATCGAAATCAAATCGTTCATCTCACGATTTATTTTGCCTCTGCCGTCAATGACTGGGCCAGGAAAACATGTTAACTGCAAGGCTAAAATTAAAACATGAATCAATAGCTACTACATTATGCATTCGTAATGTCGGCGTTCGACCTTCACCTGGCAAATTTCATTTTTGTTTTTTATTTTCACAATTTTGCACTGATTTTTCCGGGCTAAAACCCAAATATAAAGTCTTGCATGGATTAAAATACCTTATATATATATATATATATATATATATATATTTATATATATATATATATATATATATATATATATATATATATATATATATGAAGTTTCATGTCTGTAGACCAAAATCTCTAGGAGGAATTTGGTAGGCAAAATTTGTTAAACAAAATTATATACGTAAACATAAGTATATATGACAACCATTTTGTGTTTACTATAAACTTTATACGCAAATACTATTAAGTTTAAATCATGTAGAATATCTGGATGAATATAATTAAACGTAATAGTATACTAAGGATGATTATCCCATTAGAAAATCTAAGCAACTAATAGGGAATTAATCAAATTAATGTTTAAAAGAATATGCAAATTAGCTAGATTTTTGCTAGTGAATGATCTTTTGCTAGTGAATATATATGAAAATTGTATTTTCTTTTTAAATATAAAGAAAAGAGGGGTTTTAATATGAATATCAATACACACAAAAGAAAAACGAATTTATAAGATTATATATATATATATATATAATAAGTAATATATATATATATATATTACTTATTATATATATATACATATATATTACTTATTAAAGTTCAATTGACATCTATCTATATACAAAAGCTTTGGAGTACTGTTGCCACATCTGGGCAGGAGCTGCTAGAAGAATCTTATACTGCCTTTACAGAGTTTAAATAAACTTCGTAGCCAATTAGGGGATGTCTTTTCTCTTTTCCTGCATCCTCTTTTCCACACAAGAGACATTGCTAACCTGTCTCTGCTCTATCGTTATGTTCCTGGTAAGTGCTTGTCTGAACTGCAATCTATGGTGCCCTCTCGCCAATTTCCATGAAAAACACTAATCCAATTAAAACCACTGTAAATAATTTCTCCCATTCTTTTCAGTGACAAAACATAAACGTAGATTCCATGAACAAAGCTCCTTTCTTAGAACTGCACGCCTGCGGAACTCTCTTCCGTTTTCCTGTTTTCCAGCTGACTACAATTTGCTTGTCTTCAAGTCCAATGTAAACAAATTATTGATGAACTCTCACCTTAAATAATCCAATTTACTAAATTTCCACTACTACTAACGATTACTACGACATTATCCCATTTATTACTGTACACTCAATAACCCTTCCCCTCGAGTGGCCTCCGGACCTTGATAAGTGGTACCTCTCTCTCTCTCTCTCTATATATATATATATATATAGAGAGAGAGAGAGAGAGAGAGAGAGAGAGAGAGAAAGAGAGAGAGAGAGGGAGAGAGAGAGAAAGAGCCAGAGATTAAGTATGAGAAAGAGAGAGCATAACCGGGGGAGAGAAGGAGAGATATGTGTGAAAATGTATGTTTTGCACATTCTATTTTTATATAACACTGTTTTCAAGGGAAAAGCTTGATCAGTGTTAACTTATCTTAATATACCATGTGCGTCTCCATTGCATATTTTATCTATTTCATTGATCATCTTGTCAAAAAATATTGTTTTACGAACCATTCCGCTTAGACAAGAACATCCGTTCATTAATATGTTAATTTTGGATCGTTTATCTATATTCTCTCTTCTACCTGGCTGTCAGAAATTTTGCATTCTGCAGGCCACCACAATATTTTAAAAATATTTACGCCTTTGTCTGATGTATTTTAATAAAGTTTAAATTTTAATAACACATAGTATTGTATCATAAATGTGTTCACCTCATTTTGTATACTGTGGTTTATACTATAACGTATATTTTTACAATATTTTTATCTATCAAAAATATGTCTTTAGTAAGATTGGAAGGTTCAATTTATAGTCACTGCTGATAAGGCTTGACCAATCAAATGAAGCCAAACTCTACTTGCAACTAGCCAGAAACATGGAACACTCGATAAAACATGTTGGATGTATTATAATCCTTGCACGTGATTTTTCGTGTCAAACACGAGAAGGACCTTTCTCTCCGTCTTTCAGACTTATAATCTGACACATGTACGAACCAACTATCTGATGGAAAACCATATTCTTCCTCTTTGCCTTCGTTTTTGTCTTGGCTTTTACAATTCACAGCTTTTTGAATTAACAACTTGTGTAGAACAAGATATTTTTCTATTCTTTTGAAACCAAAATTAGCTTTAAACTTAAAATATAAACATAACGATGCAACAAACAAAAATATCCAAAAAATAAATAATTCACATCGACATATCTCCAACTGGGATATTTAGAAATCTCTATTGAAAGAGAGAGAGAGAGAGAGGAAGAGAGAGGGAGAGAGAGCAGTTATCTTGTAAGTTACTTTCAAATATAAAGCTTCTTATTGGTATGACTAAAAAAAGTTCAAACGGAAGTGATCCAAATGAAATAAGCTATCTGCTTTGCTTCAAAATTTATTTTTCCTACTTAGTCACCAACATCCACAAAGCCCTTTTGCCAGAAATCGAATGGCGTATTTCTGTTTCTGATTCACGAAAGGACAGCTACTGCTTTTTTAGTCTCGTACCGTCAATATCTGCAACAGAGTTTAAACTTTCATGTCATGAATGGTTAAGTTCACACATATAGCTATAACTGACAATAGTGGCTTTGTTTACTTTGCTTTCTATATGAAAATCAATTTACTTATTTAATTTAAGTACTGCTACTATATTATCAAATATAAGCAATTAGAATATAAATTATAACATAAACGTAATTTATTTCTCAGTTGTGAAATTGTAATAAACAATCGAAACAAGAACATGTGAATCTTAATGTCGTTTTCTGTTAGGAAAATAGTGTCTATTACAGTATACTTATGTTTCCGATTTTCTTTTATTTTGAAACAACGTTTTATTTTTCGAATCCGCATTACTTTATTAGTTAAAACGCGTGTGACTATAACGCTTTTGCGTCTGAAAACTACTTTTATTATAAAAGTTAGGTATTTAAACTTTTGTGTTTTATCGCAAGACGATCTCAAGAAACTTGATGAATCGCTGTGAATTCTTCAATTGAATTCCTGGGTGTGTTTCCATAACTCTAATTCTGGTTTTGACCTTTCAAATGAAACATCGATAACGAGGTATTTTTGGAGTTGATTTTTACGTACACGTTTTTAGATTCAACGGTTTCACTCAAACCATAGAAGCAATTATATGTTGTTTTTTTATATAGATCTTGCAAATATAAAAAAAATCTCTATGCAGATACCTTTCGTATTTGGCGACATTAAATAAAACGGTATACATATGATTGTGTTTTGCACTTCGAAAAAATAATGTAATAAATGACGTTCTTTTTTTATTTATGTCAAAATATATGCTGATAAATGCTATGGTATTAAAACGAATAATATTGTGTAAGAAAGAATAAGATTTATATAATTCTATATACATGAACAAGGAAGACATATAGATATTCATGAGATAGTTTAAGAGTATTAATCTTACAGTCACAATGATATTTATGAGAAAATGAATAGCTGTGTTATCTTAATATTTACTGACGTGGACATAAAGATATTATTTGCAAATGGATATTATAATAAACAGTAAAATATACCGATTTATTTACGAGAAAACATAGAATTTTTACGGATTCTGCTAGTATTGTATTTTTTAGTATTTAGTTATTAGTATTTTAGCAATAGATCAATGCATTTACTTTCTCGCCATATATATGTATATACATATATATATATATATATATTGAATTCATTTACAAATATATATATATATATATATATATACTAGCTGTACCCTGCCACGCGTTGCTGTGGCTCAAATTAGCGCAATGGAAAAAGTTCCGAAATGAGAAAAAGCATGTTTCTTATAGGTTTAAATTTCCATTTTGCATGGGTACAGTTTTTGTTGTTCCATTTTCTTAGCTGATATAGAGATTTTCCGGTTTGGTGACTCGTGAATATGTAACAAATTATCCATGTGAAAAAACAATCAGTGTGTAACTGTAAGGCCCACACTTGTAAAGATTGTTCCATGTACTTTGTTGATGGTTATTGCAAATTGCAATAAAATTGGAAAGTGCGATTTGCTAAAGTGTAATGACGTATCCGTTGGAATCATAGGAATGCATGGAATGAAGATATATTCATCTGTGAAAGGTCCTGTTAAGATTGTTGTTTCTATGATATTGTTTGTTAATTTTTTTTTACTGCAAGCTATGTGCCATTGCAAAGCTTGGATTGGTTTATATTTCACAATATGATAATTAGTACACCAAATTTCAGTTGCAATACATGCGGTGGCATCCCTGGCAAATATAACTGTTGGATAATTAACCATTTATCTGCTTTCACAACAGTGTCGATGGATTTGTATTTGACTACCTCACTTGGAATTTTACATTTAATTATAGCGTTAAGTTCATGGGCATCTTTGTATTGACCTGCAAGAATAGCTCATTCACTCAGTCAAATGGAATTCTTATAATTTGAATACATGCAAAAACCTTTTAAACTAACTATTTTTTTGATGAAATAAAATTACAGAAATTACAGAAGTTAAAAGTCAAAGAATTTTGCCCCTAACTCTGACCAGCTGTCATTTTTCGTACCCAATTTCCCACAAGTGATGCAAAAGTTTTTGTGCGGATCGAACAGTCTGCAACTGTACATGCATATTTTGAGTTAAGTTTAATGTTTTCACATGGAACAAAAAAGTAGAGTATTTGAGGCAAGCATTTATTTCATCTGCTGGTGTTGATTGAAGAATAACAGGTAACATTTGCCTGAAATCTCCTGCAAGCAATATTACTACATTCCCAAATGGTCTGAAATTGCCACGCAAATCTTGCAAGGATCGACCAAGGGCCTCAAGTGATTTTTTGCGTACCATTGTGCATTCATCCTAAACAATAAGTTTGCGTTTTTGCAATATTTTTCCCCATATTGGATGTTTTGGAGATGTCGAACATGAGATTTTTGAAAAATTGAATGTTTTAAAGTAGAATAAATAATTCTTCTACTTAGCAGCAAGGTCGCAGGTATTTCTCATGCAGCAAGGGCTAAGGCTATGTCATTTTGTTACCAAATGGCTGCCAAAATCAATTTAATTAGAAAGGTTTTACCAGTTACTTCTGGTGCTGTTCAAGGTAGCAGTAATTTCCAAATAACTTCTATTCTCACAGTCAGTAAATTAGGTGACTAAAATAGGATTTATCCATGTTTTCACAATGCCTTATTCACTGTAATTAATTTAGGAAACTAAAATAGGATGAGGGATTAGAGATGGACACATAGAGAGGAAGATATATAGATAGAAACGAGAAAGTGAGAGGAAAATAGAGAAAGAGAAGAGATAGAGAGATAAAGGGATTGATAGATAAACAGAGAGAGGGGGAGAGTTAGAAACAGAGAGGGATGAAACAGAGGAAAGGAGAGAGATAGAGGGAGTTAGAGAGAGAGAAAGGGGCTCAAAGAGAGATGGAGAGGGTGATATAGAGAGAAAGATAGATTTAGAGAGGGAAATGGACAGATGGATAGAGAGAGATTTTGAGAGAGGGGGGGAGAAACAGAAGGTGAACTACACTTCACCGTTTTTTTCCTCGTTCAGTAGAGAAGAAATCTTTCGAGACTGAGGCAATTTTAATGTTTTGTTATTATCCAGAGTACCCCTTTTTTTGGAGGGGGGTGATTTTCCTCGCATTAGAAACCGACCGGGTTATCTGTACTTTCACTTAACAAATTAATAAAAGAAAAACATATTGTAAAATTTGAATTTAACAGGAAAATACTATTTTAAAAAATAGAACGGTAACATAATTGCATAAGTGCCACTTTAGGTACTCCTTGGGCGTTGAGTTACATGGCGACCAGCATAATTATTTAATGGTTGCTCCCTTTGTCCCCCCCCAGTCAAGGCTAATG
>NC_136495.1:42542170-43024670 GCF_053919585.1 Euprymna scolopes | reverse complement strand
ATTGTTTCATACTATGGTAAAATATAACAATAATTAAATGACTCCTTTTCAATATATATGTTATATGCTTTCAATAGTTCCAAAAACAAACAGATGCAAGTCAGATTTTTACTACGTAACTTCGAATAATATACATATATAATTTACATATATATATACACACACACACACACACACACACATATATATATATATATAATACGCCGTGTTTTTTTTCATAATGACGTAATATGACGCCGTTGCATTCTATATAGATGTATATATATGTTGTGACGTCATATGTATCGTGATAAAGAACGCTATATGTTACGTTATAATAAATTATAAGGTAAAATTAAAAGCCAAGAACAATGCGAGATTTTTTTTTATAGAGTAAAATTAAATGAAAACAAAAGAAATACATTTCTTTTTTTTGTTGTTTGTTTTTTCTTTTTCACACAACTTTTAACTCTAAACAACAGTAATTTTTTTTTCTGTTGTATTTAATGGTGTTATAAATCTCAATATATTTCAGACTTATTAGTCCTTTTTCAAGAGAAGACAGCGGAAGAGTGTTCAAAAATGGAAAAGCAGCCACAGAGTTTGCCACGTGATACCGCGAAATATAGAACAAAAATAATAATAATAATTATAAAAAATGTATAGGATATACCGTCATACATGACGTCATCAAAAGTGCCGTTACATGTATCGTTATATTATATACGCTTCAACCTGGAAACGCCTAAATATAACGTATATAAAATGGTATGGTGGATTCTCTCATCGAAGACAATGAATGAGGGTTCAGTATGCAATCTTTAGCAACTCCTAAGCTCTGTGACACCACATGCATAATTGCAATCCTGTAGACGTCCGGCACACTCCCCCGCAGATGGTGAACTTTAATAAGCTCGTCGGTCAAAGATGCCTTCTTGAGTGAACAAATAACCCTGCTTTGCTGCGTGCTCTGAAACCACAGTGGCATACATATTCATTTTTAGGTGAATTTTTCTTGGGTTCTGCCTTCATATTTGCACGAAGGGCGTCCATATGACAAAGGCGGTTATGTTCAAATTCTTTGATCCCCAGGAAACACATCTTCCCCCATTCTCTGCGATCCCCTGCTGCACTCTCCCAGGAACTCAGAAAAATTCCACAACGTTTCAGGTTGTCTTTTAGTTTATCTTTGTAACCCATAAAAAAGTTGCTTAGGAACTCTTGAATCATCCATTCTACCAAGATAACCCGACAACCGCATTTGTATCCTGATCAATAATGGTTCAATACCAGTGATTTCACATCTCTCCAGTAATTCACTATTCGGAACACGATTATGCCATCCAACATTGCAAATTAAACGCCGGCATCTCATATGGAATGAATGAAGCTGATTTATATGCTTGCGGTACAAGGTCCACGTTTCGGCACCATTCAGAAGAGTAGGCAGAACAACAGATTACTTTTAGAGACACACCGTGGCTGTCTCAGAGTCTGTATCGCAACCTACAAAATGCCTCACTAGATTTATTAATTCTACATGTGATGTCCTTTTCAAATTTAGCATCATCAAACATAACAGATCCGAGGTATGAAAAAGAAGATACTGTTTTCAAAGCTTCACCATCAACATATAGCACTGGTTGTGAAGAGGACGTAACGTTTGGTATATAAATTGTATATATATATATATATATATATATATATATATATATATACATGTACATATGAGTGTGTGTGTAGAAAGATAGACATATATATATATATATATATATATATATATATATAGATAGATATATTAATACATACATATTTTTTCAGATTGTGAGATATTATATAATTAATTGTGAATTCCTAATATCTTAGTAAGACTTTGTAAAAATTACAGAAACATATAGACAATAATCTATTTAAGTTCAAAACTCTTCAGTGACTTTTTGTAGAGCATGTATATAATCTAAAACGTAAAAAGACAACACCGATGTTGAAAGCATGAAATTTAGAAATGGAAAAAACATTTAGATTAGAGTTGGGTAAATTTAGAGGGGGATTGGATGAGGGTATAAAAAAGGGTGGAAATAAAAGAACATATTTATATATGTGTACATACAGTCCTGGTCAAAATCAGAAAACCACTTAAGAAAGGAAGCGTTTACGCATATTATCGAATTTTTAATCAAACAAATGGTTGAAACCATTGTCAAAAGGGAAAAATATGATGTTAAAAATGAAACATGCTTCATTCGAAACCTTAACCCTGATCTAATAATTATTTTTATAAAACAAACATTTTCCCATGGTCAAAATGATAAGACCACTGATAATTTATCTAACAAAAAGCAATTATAAATTACTAAAAAGGGTCTCAGTATTTAGTATAGCCTCCATTATAAAGAATTACTTCAAAAATTCTCTTCGGCATGCTTGCGACTAAGATTTTAATCAGTTGCGAACGAAATTTATACCATGTACTGAAAACTGAATCAGAAAGTTCCTTTATCGAATCATACTGCGTTCTATCCTTGAACACTTCTTTTGCCATCCATCCCCGAAGATTTTCAATGGGATTGAGGTCCGGAGAACATGCTGGATGATCTAACAATTCTATATTATTTGAAGAAGAGTATTTTCGTGCTTGTCTAGAAGTGTGTATCGCAGCGTTGTCTTGGTAGAAAATCCAATTTCTCCCACACAGACGTGGACATTCAGTCATGATAGAAGCACTTTCAAACATTGAAATGTACTTCAATTGTGTTTGGAGGCCTTTCACTACTTGAAACTTTAGGGTCCTAGCTGACGAGAAAGCATCCCAAATCATTAAAGACCCTCCTCCACTATGCCGAGTTGAAAAAGTCTCTTTGGGCAAATTTTTATCATGCCAATACTGTTGAAATCCATCTGGACCATCTAGATTAAACTTTTTCTCATCGGAGAAAATACATTTCCCCACTTCTCTTCATCCCAAGTCTGGTATTTGGTGGCATATTTAAGTCGGTTAGTTTTGTGCTGTTCAAGAAGACGTGCTTTCTGCAGTCGCTTTAAATGATTGAAACCCTTCATTTTCAGATGTCTTCTGATGGCTTTAGGACTACATTCTGCTGCTGTTTGGTTTTTCAAACGACTTGAGCTCATACTTGAGTTTTTTGTAAAAAACTTATTCTGATACGGCGATCCAGTGATGGGGTTATTTTGTTTTTTTTTGGTCGACCTGGAGTCTTTTTGCGCCTATATTGGTCTGGATTACTTAAAAAATTTGTGATGACAGTTTTGCTACGATTCACTTCGTTTGCAATGGATCTATGGGAGAGTCCACTCCTATTAAGCTCAAAGATCCTTCCTCTCTCAAACTCTGATAACGGTTTCTCTTTTGCCATTTATAATTTAGTAGGATGTTTTTTATCCACTAACCAGTTGCTTTTAGAAACATATAAAGCTTTTCGTATTCATGTTTTAAAAACTAGCCGATTTTATTAAAGTGGTCTTATTATTTTGACCAGGGGTTAAGGTTTCGAATGGAGCAAATTTATTTTTTTTCCATCATATTTTCCCTTTTGGCAATGGTTTCAACCAGTTGTTTGATTAAAAATTCGATAATATGCGTAAACGCTTACTTTCTAAAGTGGTCTTATGATTTTGACCAGGACTATATATATATAGACACCAATCTATTATCTCCTGCACTATCATGCAAGCTCTAAACCCTTTTCAATCGTCCAATGTCTAATCTTGTGTGTATTTTACAAGTACTTGAAAGTTTATTGACAAACTCATTAAACTTGTATCTCCTCGATTTACTCGTCTTGCAGCAAAATCCCTACTGTTCAGTTTAGAAATCTGCTAGACTTTGGAATTCCCTGCCTATTTCCTGCTTCCTTGACTGTACTAATAGACAGAAGTTAAAATGGAATGTGAAGACATATAACACTAACTTCTTCAAATAGTCACATGCAGACATAGTTGGAAATAGTAGCCTCGTACGTCCACGTGGCACTATGCCTTATTTCGGTTGAACAAGAATGAAAAAAAAAATATTACCCCCCTATAACCGAATTTGCTATAGTCTGAATCAAAATTCAGACGTTGCATAATCGGTTATTATCAGAATAACGAAATCGAACTTTTCCTATTACTCTAGCTCCAACGAGCAAGAAGCCGCCATATTTAGATCACGTTCATAAACGGATAAATTTGTACTCAGATCATATCTTCCCAACGAACTCACGCTGTTTTCCTTAATTGAAAATGTCCCAAAGCCGAAAAAGTTCAATGGGAAAATGTGATATTAGCTCTTCGCATCCCAGGGTGACGTAATTTGGTTTGGTAATCGACAACACTTTCAATTCGAACTATAACCGGACACCGATGCGGCAGCAATCTTGAGGCGTAGAAATATTGGTATTTCTGTTCTTGCTGTTCAATAGAAACTTAAACCTGTTGTCTCGTGTCATGAACTAGAAAAGTCAACAGCCAATATTAACTAAATAGAGTGCTGTAGGGTATTAAACGTAAATATGAGGTGCCTTAAATAAGTTTTTAGATTTTTTGCAGGCATTGAAATATGTCGTAGAAAATTGGAAATTCAGTTTCTTATTGCTATATATTTTTTTGAGATAACTGACGTATTTTTATGATTTGCCGTTCAAGTAAAAAGCTATCGCAGGAATTGGAATAGAACCTATTAAAGCCTGATTTTCATTGCTGGTGAATTTAAAAAATGCAATCTGGACGCGCGGGAAATTTAGAAGAAAGATATTCAATAATATTCTGTTTAAACTTGAAAAATTACCATAGAAACATATGGAATGCTTCATATCTTTGCATTAATCGAACATCAATTTTTGAGTGACATAAGAGATTCAAAGAAGTCAGAGAGTCTGTGAGGGATGATGAGAAGTGTGGTAGAAATAAGGAAGTCAGAAAAGCAAATTTGATTGGTCAGATAAAGAATTTCAGTGATAAATGCCGTCGTGTGTTTATAGAGACATAAAGGTCACAGTTTGATATTTGTGTAGGAAGTATATACACAATTATGTCTGAGGAACTGAAACTACGGAAAATTTGCGCATAGTTTATCCGAAGGGTGCTTCATCCGTGCCATAGACTATTTGACCAAAGTGGGCATCAAGACAGTTCCTCACCTTCCCTATAGTCCAGACTCTGCTCCCTGTGAATTTTGGTTATTACCTAAGCCCAAGGGAAAGTATTACACACTGTCGTTATGTGAGTAAAACACGTGCACTCCAGCCAAGGGGAATTACTTCAAAGATGACTAGAGTTTCTATGTGTGTACTATCAATAAAAGTTCCAATACGAAAAAATCTGAAAACTTATTGAAGGTATCTCGTCTTATTGAGGATTGCGGAATTGGTAAAATTAGTTTCAAGTGTGATTTTTTTTTAACATTTAAGGAATGAACAAGTGAAGCAATTGTTATGCAATCAATTTCTTTTACTCTGGTATTAGTAGATTGACGGTGATAACGTGCATATTCACCCAGACGTACCAATTAGGAGGAAGTGCTTTGATACCGTATATTTTTAATTGAAAAATATGAATGTTAATTGTTAGCACTCGACTTAAATATTACAGGATAGAACAATAAAATGGTCGCCCTAAAGATAACAAGACCACACGTTTATTTAAAAACTTCCATTGTAAAAATCAATCCATGTCACTTGATTATGTAGTATTGTTGAAATCTATTCAATGTAGCAGCCTTACATCTCAATCACAGCCTCAATGCTAGTGAAGAACTGGAGTTTACATTTTCCACAAGCGCTGGCGGGAGATCGGCGAATAATCGGCTTATGGCTGCGATCAAGCTGGCTTTCGTGTTGGTGGGGTTCACGTTGGTGATGGTCTCGACGAATGACCGAACGAAGTAGTCCAACTGGTTCAGGTCTGGGGATGAGGGGGTAGTGACAGAAAGGTACAAACTTGTAGCACTCCTTCTGAAGCTACGCCTGGGTCTCTTTGGAGTTGAAGGCCGGCGTCGATTTCTGTTGCCACACCCAAAGCTTGCCATAGGCCATCCGATTGCACCAGCATATTCAGGCATACTCTGGTGTTGATTTTCAAGGCCTTCGAAGTTGTGAGGTGGCATGATTTTGCACTCCAAACCACATCAAAGACCATAACCGTGGATTGTCCAATGCTTTGAGCTGTGCCTTCTTGCTTTGAACCGTCCGAATTGCATTTTGAGGGTTGGCAATGGACCTCTTGCGATAACTTTGATCGATAGAGAACATGAGTTGTACAGCAGCGCATTTTCGATTTCGTTCGTTGAACATTGTGTCACTTTCAGGCATGATAGAAGTCTTCTATAGCATTTGGGGCTTGTACAGAACTGGCCAACTAGTATATGGTCTGCAAAAAACAAAACAAAAACTAGTTTTCATGAAACAGAAATGGAATCATGTCGTCTATTCTAAGGCGAGAATTTTTATCGTTCCAGCCTATAGAAAAGATAAAATTTAAATTTACAATAATTCAATATTAATTTTAAAAGCTAAAATTAAAAATAAATAAATTTACTAAGCTAAACATTAAACTCTGAAGCGATTTTTATAGCAAAACGTTTAATTTACAATTTGAAAACAAAACGTTTAATAAGAAAATAAGAGTTCAGCTTAAAATTTAAAAAACATACCTCTCAGAGGAAAATAGCAAAACTTCCAATTTAGATGGGAAATCGGCAGAATGAAATAAATCTACTTCAAGCTAGAACGTCGATGATCAAACGGGAACTTTTTTATTTTGTAGCAGTAGGCTGTAAATGACAAAGAAATGATAACTACTCATCACTTTGTATCTTAAATTTCTTCTAAAAAAAACAACGAAGTAAATCTTTATGAGCAAATAAAGAATTACGTCGATTTTGAGATATTGGCCAATCCCGGACCGATTAAATTATACTTTTAATATTATACATACCATGCTTCAACTACTCATAGGAAAGAAAACATCTAAGCGGTAACACTTGTTGTGATATTAGCCCTGGTCGGATTATGCCGACTTCCTACGAAAGAGAGATGTAACAAGTAATATATTAAATTCACAAGCGATCCACAACCGCATGTATATTCAGGTCATGGGAAAATGAAATGCAGTGCTTATTTTTCCAATAGTCACCCATTTGGTATTGGTCTGACTTCATGTCAATAACACTCGTCTACCTGAAACCATTATCAATAATCCCCCCCCATTCTTTATCTGTGCCTAAACCTTAACTTAGTTACCATGAACAAAGCTTCTTTCTTAGAACTGCACGCTTGTAAAACTCTTTTCCGTCTACATATTTTCCAACTGACTACAATATGATCGTTTTCAAATCCAACGTGAACAAGTTGTTAATGAGCCGTCTCCTTAGGTAATCCAATTTTCCAAATTTCTGCTACTAATTATTACTGCGATATTGTCTCATTGACTACCGTACACTCATTAACCATTATCCTCGAGTGGCATCCGTGCCTGAATAAATGGTAACTTCTTTGTAAAAAAAACTTCGAGAACCGGTGTGTAAATACGATTATATACATCGTATATGCGAAAAATTCTAACATACATTGAATATTGAATTTGTGGAAGAAAGCTATCGATAATAAAGAAATGATAAAGGCGTTACTTTCTATATAAGATAATGAAAACAGAACATTTTCAACTCATAAACTGACTTCAATGTCGATCTTTCCCTCTTATTGAATATTTTATATAAAAATACACAAAAAAGAAATTGTATAAAAAATAGAATTATTTTGTAATCTACGACACCGACCTCTTGTTGTATAACAGTTTATTGAAAACTGGAGTTGAATGGGGAAAAGATTAAGTGGTTCCTTTGAATACAATATCCTGAAACAGTTTTACTATTAACAAGAAAAGGAAATATTAAAACAAAATTCAATTGGTAAAACGCTATCAGAGTTTTCGTAGAAAAAATATATAAAAAACATGAAATGTCCACTTTCTATCCAGACCCACTTAAGACGAAATTAATTCATTTATTCAACTAAGAATTGATTATATATTATTCACTTCTCCGATTAGTTTCCTTCCGGTTATTTGTATGCTTTGAATTATATTTTATTTATAATATAATCTATACAAAACTATTTGGCTGATAGGAAGAAAGGAAATAGATAGGAGCAGATGGTGTACAAAAAGTATCGCTCAATTTTCTGTTCTTTGTAAACGTTTTGTATTTTCATACTAGCTGAATGTCCAAGCTGTGTACACTAATAAATAGTGGATGATATTTTTTTACATATCCTCATATATGACGTCACTTCCGAGAAACGACCAGTAGTTCATTTCGTGACTGCTCTTTGCACATTCGGGAACTTATATTTTCGTAACATATAGATTTAGTTAAATACTAGCATTTCAGCCCGGCGTTGCCCGGGTGTTTCGAGGTATATGTTGAGCAAAACAACAAAAAAAAAGCGGTCAATTTTTTTAAGTTTGACCCTTATTATAACCCCTTAACATTTATTCTTTTGGGCTCAAAGCAAGTTATTAAGTTAGATTCCTGTCCACAGAACCTATATCTAAAATTTTAAGTGTTTAGACCACAAATTAGCGGATGAGTTGGGTAGAGTTCTAGAAGGTCAAATCGTTGAACTTTGACCCCTTAACACCCAAATTTCTGGCCGACCACGGATTACAAAGATTCTCCCAAATCTCAGTACCGTGTATATCAAATTTCGAGTCTGTAGACTGAAAATTGACAGAGTTATAGCGTTGGAAAATGTATACAGACACAGACACAGACACACACAGACACTTTCACTTTTATATATACATAGATTGTATTACTGGAAACTCTAATGGAATGTATGCATTAACACCATTTAAAATGCTTTTGTCCTAACAATGTACCTAATCCCACTCCAGAAACACTTATACTCTTGTTAAGATATTCTATTCAGTATTTTGTCCACATGGTCGTTAAAACCGCTGATTGTCTCTGCATTAACTGCTCTCTATGTGTATCCGTTCCAATATCTTATAAAGTCCCCTTTAGAACGACCAGCAATTACTGCAAAAGGATTATAGAAAACGCGAGAGAATCATATGTGGGAGTTCATAAAGTTTAAAAGAGAAGAACAAAAGTTTGCTTTTCATGATTTTAAGCAAATAATAAAAAGGTCCTGAATAGGTGCTAGTTGTCTACCTCGACTATAATCAACCGGCATAAGGTGATTACATCAGCATTTGAGAAAGACAAACTCTTTGCAAGTATTTTGCAGCAAACTCAACCCTATACCATCAGGGTCATCTACCCCCCCCCCTCGAATTTTCTTCCGAAGACCGAAAATATTCTGACACCCAGATGTCTGTTCATGATGACGCCAAACTTATAAAGAACCGTAATGCCAACAAATCAGCTGGTCTTGACAATATTCCAGTTATAGTAATCCAAAAGCTGAGACCAGAAATTGCATCGATTCTTGCGAAGATGTTCAATTGAGGCTTGAAATAGAAATGACTCTCAACCATTTAGGAAAGGATATTAGAGTGCCCAGTACTAAAAATAGCTAAAATCAGTCTTCTGCATTTCAGTACAGATAGATTAGTTTTTTGTGTGTAATAAGTTGCTTGAATCCGTGTTAAATAAAGACATTGTCGAAAAGCCACTTTCTCAGGGACAAACAGTATGTTTATATCATGCGAGATGATATACTGACTGTGATTTTACATACGATCAGTGAATCTATCAACGGTAGCTTGCTCTACAGAGTGTTGACATATCAAACCATTTGATAAGACTTGTCGAGCTTTGCTGTTTCTATAAACTGTGTGTGACAAACACCTACTTCCAGAGCAAAGCATGTCGCAAGTCATCATATAGACATCCCCGATCCAAACATTGGAATTAGTTGAACCTGATCATTAACAGAGCGGATACTATGAACAACATCTGCAACACCAGACTTAACCAAAAGTGTCGATTATGACACTGACTATAGCTTTGTTGTGTTACGGGTGAAAATAACTCCCCAAAAGACAGCTCTACTCAAGTAAAAAACGTCCAATCAAGAATTAAACTAGTCAACCCACTGACTTAGAGGAAAAATATCAGATCGCTTTCATTAATTACCTAGTGCAAAGTGCAGCTAACTGATTACCCCCCCCCTTCGTGGTACGATCTACAGCATTGTGGTTTCTTTTAACGGGGGGAAATACCAAAAAAGCATGGATTGATCCGAGTTCAATGGTCTAACTTTTGTGTCAGTCATCGAAGCGAAACGGGATGCACTGGTCAGGTACAAGTATGACCTCAGCCAGTAAAACCTCCAGTTTCTAAGAGAAGCGTGCAGCAAGGCCTAGCAAACCGCACGCCTCTGTGCTACGCCTGTCAGAAAGAATCCAGGTAACCTAACAACATCAGGACCAAGTATGAAAGCATCAAGTAGGCAAAGCAAACTAACTAAAAATCTGCACCACTGAAATAAAAGTCTGGCGAGTGAATTAAAGACAAGAATAAGCAAATAAGGAGATAGGTTGAGAATTACTTGGATATTTGTTCCAGCGTGAACTCTGCTTCCCATGAGACCCTGGATAACACTGACAACCTTCCCGTCCTCGTGGGGCTTGACTATGAACCCACTCTTATCAGCTCAGCATACTCATGGATGCAGTTGCCAATGGGAAAGCTCTTGGTGAGGATGGCATGTTACCTGAAGTAGTAAAATGTGACAACCAGACCCTCCTCAAACCATTCCATTAACTCCTGTGCCGTTGCTGGGGACAGGGAAAGGTGTCCCGGGATATTCTCAATGCAACGATCATCACGCTGTATAAAAAAGGAGATCGCAGCGACTGCAATAACTGCAGTGCATCTCCCTGCTGAGTATCTTGGCAGGGTCTTTGGCAGAGTAGTTCATGTCAGACTTGAGGTCCTACCAGAGAAAATCTACCCGAAGTCCTTGTGTTAGAGAATAGCCGGACGGAAGCGGTGAGTTGTCTGTTTATCTATCTATCTATCTATCTATCTTTCTATGTATGTATCTATCTATCTATTTATCTATCTATCTGGTAAAGAGTGGACAACAAAGATTTGATGTTATGTTTAGACAACATGCCAATCTCTGTGACCCGATAAAATTTTCGCCGGGATATGCGAATGGAGACTGGAATGGACGTGTCATATGTCATGTGTTCCGGTGTGTGCAAGCATAGTTCGCAGTTAGATTTGGGACACAAAGAGTGCTATATGGGCTAAAATGGGTCTCCCAAAGAGGTAGGAAAAGTCTCAGAATTGAGGCAAAAAAGAACCGCATCAAGCCAACGATTGTCGATCAATCCCTTCTGCTATGACGAATATCTGGAAGAGAATAAAATACATAAAATATCAAATCGTTTATAACGGAATCCAAGAAGAAACAATAGCAGAAAATGTTGTTATGAATCTGTTATGTGCATTATATTTACACACACGCACTAACCTCCAGATGAGAAGCGGATTGTAAAATAAATATATAGGATCTGAGGACAATAAACCGTTACACAATAAACGCAACGTACATACATACATATAGTGCGTTCATGATAAGAACATAACAGACATTTATTAGTGTGACGTACACATTCAACACATTACGATGCACATAGTATACACATATATAGAACTCCCTCCGCGACACAAATACGTCACACACGCTATATTTAACTTAATACGTGTAAATCGCGTTTATCGACCTTAAAAAAGCCTTTGAACTGGCCACTAGAAGGAGTCCGTTTCAACTCTTGAAAGAGATCGGTTGTCCCCCATTGTTGCTGAGCATTATCGTCTGGAACCATGACTGCATACAGGGCATTATGAGCTTGGATGGAGAAGCTCCAAACACTTTTGAATCCAGATCGGAGTTAAACAAAATTGTGTACTTGCACCGACCTTGTTCCACATCTTTTCCTCACTCCTCTAGAAGTTTATCTTTAAGCACTCCACCGAAGGTATACATCTCTACATACCAGAAGTGATGGCACGCTTTTCAAATTTGCCCGGCTGTTTGTTCATCAAGCCCCTCTAGGGTGGGGAGTCCTGGGTCATACACGCACGGAAAACCGTTAAGAGAGCTTTTGTCTCCGTTGTCTGCATCGTATCCTGGGCATTACATGGCAGGACATGTTCACAAACACCAACGTGCTGCGGCATGCTGAGTGCCTCAGCATGCACCTCCTCGTCTGTCAGTGCAGACTCCGTTTGCTGTGTCATGTCCATTGGATGGATGACAGCCGTATCTCCAAAGACGTCTTGTATGGCGAGGTAGCAACAGACCAGCGCCCAAGAGGTCGCCTAGTTCTCCGCTACAAGCACGGATGCGAACGCGGCCTGAAACTAACTGGCATCGACCTGGGCAGCTGGTAGCAGCTAGCAAAAGACCTCGGCGCCTGGCGAGGTGATATACGGCAAAACGGGTGAAGAAAAGGGGACAATAAAAACCTGATGCTGAATGGCAGGATACGACGCAGAAAGCAGCGCTAAATAGCTGCACACCCTCCTCGTTCCTGTGTTCCTGCCATTTCCGAATAGTGCTACAGAGCCACGTTCAAAAGATTCCCAAAGTCAATATCTTGAAACACCAAGGCGCATATCATTATCTCTCCAGATAAAATACTGCTTCTCTGTCTTTGTCTCTGTCTGTGTGTCTCTCTCTCTCCCTATATATATATATATATATATATATAGTTCATAATATATAATTTATTATTACATATTATGATATATAATTTATAATTTATGATATATTATAATATATATATACATGTGTGTTTATGTGTGTGTGGGGGGTGTATTATAAATATTATAGTAGAAGATTATCCGTCCTCGACTAGAAATCAACTTGTAAATGTTGTGATTATTTCATGGTTTATAAAATCCCTTTACATACTTTACGGATACCGTAAGAAATATTAATTAATCTTCATCTTTCTTGTTACATTTTTGCATGAACTAAATTAAATGTAATTGAGCAGAATCTATACACAGTTGACCGTAAGAGATCTGCTCCAAAATTCATAAGGGTCGATACTTGATGCAGAAACTCGACGATTGAAATTCGTTAGAAGCTGATTATTTATGAGGACTATTACACACAGACTTTCTTTACATTGAACATGAAAACAAACATGTTGTAGCAAGCTGGGAAGCGGCTCCATGCTATTGTGTTCTAAAGACGGACAGTTCTAAGAACGAACCTCTGCCCATAGAACATCATTTTTGTTTTAGCAATACAAAGAACGAAACCGACATTATTGCCCTCGATTGTAGCTTGACAGTTATTTTTTGTGGTATTTTAGACTGTAATTATGATTGGATTTCAGTCAAGAACCTCGCATCGAAATGAAAGATAGTGGTGGAATGGAAACAATTTTTCCAGCGAATGTTGCTGTAGGGAAGAGAATAGAAAATCGACCACTACATTTCGAAGTATGTTTTCTACCCTGTAAAAACAGAAAATAGTACTTTGGGCTGGACTTCTTCAGATGTGGTGACTACTGCACCTTAAAACGTATTTGAGTTTTATAGATGTAAATGAATATTTTAGGCGTGAAATACTCTCTGAAGAGGTAGAATTATTCGAAACTTTAGCACAGGATTTGATGCAAGTCTTTCATTTAAAGTCTGAAGTAAAGGTCAGTTCCCGAAGGGAGTATTTATTATTTAAACCAAATATTATATAATTGCTTGAAAAGTAAACTGTAAACTTGTTTAGCAATCTTATACATTTTTATTGTAGTCGTTATATATATATATATATATATATATATACATATATACATATATATTAGCAAAAATACTTATTACACAGACGTCGAGCTTTATTCCATCGTCTTATAGATGTACAAATACACACACACACACAGATCCGGTATTGCTCGGATAATCTTTATGCGGTCGAAATGAAACTGTTCGATATGCACTATTCTCAAAGGAACATAAGGGGGCAATAGTGGGAATCTTTATTTACAAAAACGTATGAAAACTACTTAGGCTTCACTATAATAAGTGGCCTCATGAGCCCTCACCTCCGTTGGTAAGAGTGAGTGATGTAACCCGTAAGCCCACTCTTCCCATAGTGAGTAGCTTTATGTCAAACGGTGTTAGCGTGTAGTGTGCATAGTTCCCAGTTATGTAACTCCACTGTCCCCCTACTGTTACTGGAAGTGAGCGGTGTAATCTGTTAAAATTTTTCCTTTCCGTATGGTGGGTGTCTTGCCAATTTTGATAGCGCTACATGTAACATTGTGAGCATGCATAGGGTTTCTCCTTATAATCGACCGTCCCATGGAACCCTACTTTATTATACCCATTCCAGATCCTTGATATCTCTTCTATTATTGTATGTTGTCAGTTTTGTATAATAGTAAACTACATAGGAGCAGTGGCGAAAATTATGAGAACACAGGTTTACGTCTTAAACGGCCTCGGTGTGCGCTTTGCCGACGTAGCATCATGATGCTGAAAAGTGTCCAAGATGGCGCCTGCGGCCTGATATAACAATGCAGTCTCGCAGAATCTCGTGTGTACTCGCGCACATATGCAAATTTGGAGGACTGTCTTTTATAAAAAAAAAACAGACCACTGCAGCAGATGGGGACATACGTGAAAACGAGTCTACGAGAAGTACCGAGGGGCTACACTGCTGCAGTGAGCTGAGATTTTGTGTACTCTTTTTTTCTTTGCAACAACAGGATTCTATTCGAGTACAGACTGACAAACACACAAGCGCTGAGTTTTATTATATAGATATAGGGAAATCGTCTTGGAAAGTTTATAAACCTTTAAAACAATAAAAAGAATGTTCTTTTAGTTAAAAGTTATTTTTTCAGTAAGTCATTGCTGCAATAATTTGCATCTGTTTGCTTTCACGAATTAAAAATTACTCTAATGTTATTTCAGCGGTCATTAACACACATTCGAGGATTTATATATCCGAAATGTGTTAACATAATGACGTTGACACACCGCTTCTCGTTAGATCACAACAGTTAAACATGGTTTAGCACGATCAATAAGAGATGGGTTACCATTTTGGAATATTAGACGCTGCTCGTAAGTAGAATGACGTCAGAACTGCTCTGCAAGAACTGCAAAAGCCTAATGTCGTCCTCTCGCCTGGCAGGATTGCACACGTGACTGGAAAAGGCTTATGAATTTAGTATTCTGTTCACTTCCATACTTGATAGGAAACCGTTAAAACCCGGCTTGGTTGAATGCTGATGGCATACCTATAGCACCTTGTTCTGATAAATGATGATGGAGTGTATAATCCAGTTTTAACAAGTGTTTCATCGATTGTTAAAATATTCACTAAACGAAATTTTCCCGGTAACGTATATCCTTTATCACACAATCTATTTTACCGCGTTATTTTGATAAAACAATAGAACCATTCGTTCTGCAACATTATTTTGCATTAGTACTACCGAACCTTTAACAAACTATGTTATTTTTATTTTTATGCTTATTTTTATGTATTTTCTTTCTAAATTACTAGTTAACAGTTTAATCATTTTTTTTTTATTTTGTGCGTATTTGTGTGAATTTCTTGTATTCATTTTCTTCTTGTCTACTTTCAACAGCCCCTTATTTTCTAACGTTTTCTTGTGTATGTGAAACATGTTCATTTATTTTTGTTAACAAAAACGTCCGGCAACTTAAATGTGTAATTACATACTGGTCTGTACATGTTACGAGAACCAGAACATATATGTCATATAGCATTGTATATAATGGACCGAGTCGTCTTCGTATTCATCTAATCCTGTACGTAGTCCATCTAACTAGTATAAACACACACACACACACACACACATATATATAATCTATATATACACACAATATAAATATATATATAATTTATACATATATATATACACACAATACATATTCATATATATATAGATATATAGATAGATAGATATAAAACAGTATCTCTGATCGTCTAGTGTGAGGTCGTGTATGTATAATGCACGGTTATCAGAGTTTACACATAATACAGTCCATTTGGTACAGGAAAATTTAACCAAAAGAAGTTAGTAACCAATGTGGATATCAGCCGGACAAATCACAACGACGGATTATCTAATCACTCAAAATAAGCATTAAGTTATTCTTGTCAACACCGACTGTCATGCCGGAAATATCTACAACAATTGAATATCATACGAATCCGCAGAGGATTTTAATCGAAAGGCACGCAAACGAACCGCATGATAACATTACGAAAGCTTTACTCACACAAGAGGGACAAAACTGTTTTCTTTACATCTATGCTGTAATAGGATGATGTCGAGTTTCATTATATTTTGTATTTGTCGACAAACTTTCAAAGAAAAACGAATTTGGACATATAATCGTGCTATCTATATAGTAATAAAATAGAAAAACCTTGCAATTTGGCCAAGGATCCCTAAAGTACTGAGGGGATGACAAATGGTATTTTGAAATTAATAAAGGAGTAATGGAAGACGAAAAGATAAAAATACCATTGGTAGATAGGGGGGGATGTGGAAAAATATATTTCTATAATCGCCAGGAGGCAAGACAAAGTTTTTAGGAAGCTTGAAAATTAGTATAAACACGTATTATCCAACAAAGAAATGCCTGAACAACCCCGATAACATTGCCAGGTATGAACATTTCTCTATAATACATCACATTCATATTATATAGTTGATTCACTCCGAGGAATATTATCCAAACAAATAGATACTCGCTGTTTTGTTACATGAAAGGGCTGTTCCTGTCTCATGTAAGTAAGAAGACATACTGAACAAGAGAAAATGATGTTAGGATAAGGTTAGAATCGAACCCTGTAGGCAAGTGTTAAAGATAATAGAAAATAGAATGTTAGAAATTCAGTCCATTGTTAATTCTATTAGAAATAGTGAAATATTGTTTATGTCGGAAAAAAGAGTCGAGTGGCCATTCTTTTAGACATCTGGATAATAAATATGTCAGTTAAAGGGATGCACAATTTGAGTTAAAATATATTGTTAAAAATAGGTTAGAGTTATATGTTGAGGATTCTTTGTTTGCTAAAGATGTGTTGTACGGACATGTGTAGAACACGTATAGAACATGTGTAGAACACGTGATATAGTCACGTTGGTCGACATTACACTTCTGATGTAAAAAACAAAAGAAGATTTCTCAATATAGAAATCTGAAGGTTCGAGAGAAGTTGATGAGGGAGAGTCAGTTAGTAGAGATCCAGAGGAAAGCCCCTTGAAAGCGAAGGGGATTATAACATGTAATCGAAAAGGCTTGAGTTCCTCACATCACCGACCAGTCTATTGAATAATAAAGGTACCATCCATGCTTGTAACTGTTTGTCTCGTGTCATTATATCTCACAAGCAAAAAGATAAATGTATTTATCATCATCTTGTAACGAACATTGTACAACCCTTACAAGTATTATGTGCCTCCTCCATCATATGTGAAGTATCTCCTCCCCTCTAATATGTGTTAAAAAATTGTAATATATATGTATCCCTCATTATCATCGTCATCTGTTCTGAGTTCCTGTTAATGTGTCCCTAATATGTACCCCTATATAACAGTTTTACCCGTAGAAGCATAAGTAACTTTACAAATAGAAAATTGGTGTTATGCACGATGAAACGGCGACGTATTCAAGTTGACTTTATGAGCTGTCACTTTGCGACAATAACGAAAGACCCATATACCCTATAAATTATACTTCACTGCAGGCGTTAATCTTCTTCAATACATGTTTTCTTTTAGATAACCTATTCATTAGGAAATGATGAATCGAGAAATGCTGTTATAATTGCTTTATTCGCAAAATATAGCGATTTAGAAATCATTAATAATTTACATTACAAGCTAATTTCAGTTGGAGAAAGTAATATGTGATAACAACATTTCATCTAACGTATTTTATATATGTATCTGACGTATTTGTAAATGTGTATCTTGTATATGTGTATCTGTTCTGAAGTACTTAAGATGATGCACACCAAATATCCGACTACTTCTATAGATTTATGAATAATAAGCAGTGAACGTCTTGTTACAATTGACCACAAAGTTATAGACTCAATTCCCCTGCATAGTTTGCTGTTATTAAAATTGCCGATAAACCCTAGGTGTATAAATGGTGGAATAGATGGCATTATGTCTTTCAACAAAATTCTGATATTCCTTACAAACCATTGTAACTCACACCTGCTTATCAGAAAACAATTACGATCATCAAAATCAAAACATGTGCTCTCTCAACGCGCCAGATTTTAATTATATGGAGTATCACATGTAAAGTGTTTATGAAAATAGCGCTAATCGAAATCTACATTATTCCGTATTTCTAAATGTCATTATAGTTCAGGACATATTTGAAATGTATAGAGACTATTTAATCAGCTTGCTGATAATATCGAGACCGAGTTGTAGATGTCAAAAGTTGATTCATATTACAATTAGATAATAATGCGTCAAGTATATCGATGGCCATTTGATTTAAATATACGATTAAATGCTTCAAATGAAAATTGGTACAATCCTGTTTTATGCAGCTTGTAGTGTTCGTTGGCAGGAAAAAAGAAAATGCATCCTACTTCTCTTTATATGTTTGCAATCTTGTCACCTGATATGCAAACAATATGTTTTTGGCTGTGAATAAAAAAAAGCTGAAAATTCAGAGATTGGGGCAGTATGTATTTGGATGTAGGATTGGGAAGTTTTGATAGCATGTGTTACGCGGTTTTGGGCTGCGAGATTTGAAAGCAGAATTACGAGTTTCGGTGTAGTGCATTATGACAGCAGAATGTCGGATTCGGAGTAATGATTTTTAACATTAGAGTGTCGATCTGTGATGTCATAATGCTTGACAGCAGTGTGACAAATTTAACTCCAGTGATTGTTACTTGAAAAGTGTAAAAGAGTTTACGCCTGGCTATTTAATTATCATATATATACATTTTTTTATTAAAATAGTGTGTTTATTTTACACGCTATAATGTCCTCTTGGGGCTTAGAATTACCGGTTGTCGTATCTTCAAAATGAAACATTCTATTTATTTCTTTCGCCGGCAATTCTTGTAACTGTCGTGTGGCAATCCACATTCTATTTCTTACCTGAATTCACAATTACAATTTCGGTTTATTAACCGTCAGCCATTGCATGACAAGTGCTTCTCCCATTTTTGTCTAACTTTCTATATAACTGTTAAATTTATCTGCAAACCCTAACATCACAGTCAAAAGACTGGATCCAACATATCAACGTGATGTACGACTCGGC
This sequence comes from Euprymna scolopes, assembly GCF_053919585.1. NCBI lineage: Eukaryota > Metazoa > Mollusca > Cephalopoda > Sepiida > Sepiolidae > Euprymna > Euprymna scolopes. The sequence goes on along the minus strand of NC_136495.1, from coordinate 43,005,415 downwards.
AATTATATACTGAATGTTTCAACTTTGCTGCAAGATATGTCAATCCATTTGTGGCCGACATGTTAATCATACGAGTTATCTCGTTTGTGTCATTTATTACATTCTTTTCTTCTTTTCGTACTATTTTTCTTCTTGCTTTTTCTTTTCCTCTTGTTTTTTTTCTTTCTTATTTTTCTTTTTCTTCTTCCTTCCCGCCTTCTTGCTATTTCTTCTTCTCATTTTCCTCTATCGCGGGGGGGGGTTAGATAATTTCTTTATATCTTTGCTTTTTGGTGTCTTTTCATTCTGCTTCTCATACTTTTCATTTCATCTTCGTCTTTTCTCCTTCCGTCTAGTGAATTTTATTGTTTTCGCTGTTATCCTTTTTTTTTCTTCTTCATCTTCTCCTATGTTCCCTCCACAATTATTACTATTGATTCCGTGTGACTAATTGTTGTAAGATATAATGCCCCGCGTTATTTTTTGTATATTTGTGCCGTTTCACCTTTATTTATCATTCAAATCTTACATTACCAGAGGATTTTAAGGGACTACTGCAATAAAGACTGACTTTATGTCGTACGATGTTGATTAGCCAAATGCTCGTTAATTTTGTGTTTCCACGGACTATGAGTATTATTTTCGTTACGAATTCTATTAAATCTCAAGAAGAGGTATTAACCTTACTTGGATTATCCTAAACAATCGAGTCGTGAGAAGTGAAATACTGAACTGAAGAAAATACTACTTCCATAATATATTTTTCCATTTGGATTTCGCGCAGGCGAACAAGGTTTTACTTGTCGATATCTAGGCTGTCGAAATCTTTGATATTCGCGATCTTCCTAAATCGCAGTTAATTCAAAGAGAATTGTTGTCGGTGTATATACCTTTAACTAATGAGCTGTCATTTCCCGATGCTAAACATTCAGACAGACATGGTTTTATAGTATTTTACAGAATTAAGTTTTTACATAAATGCGATATATGCACGTAATATTTGTAGCGAATTCGTTTTGCATACTTCTGTTTTGAGTTCACATTTGCGACTCATTAGTGGTGGTATAGAAATCCGAAATAGGATCAGTAGTTTCTCGTACAATTATCGTTTTATGATCACGCGCTTGTTTTTCTTTCTTTTTCTCATTCGGCATATTTACTATGAGTGTCGTTGCTCTTTGTTTAGTTTCATTGCTGAAGGATTTGTATTATTCCTGAGTTATAAGTAACAGACGCCACACAGAAGGAAAAGTATCTTTTTTGAAAAAACGTGTTCTTTTGCTTTATTAAAAGATAATAAGAAACAAAGGTTATTGATAATTTATTTGCAAGATTACTACTTATCATCATATTTAGTTAAGTGTGCGTTATGTTGGCGCCTGTGTATCTGGCATAGCAAAATCTCGTTCAGATTCCCTTTTCCTCTACCTATCCCTTGTTCGGAATATGTCTTAAATCTCTATCTATTTTACGATACTGTTTGATTCCTCGGTTGATATCATACTCATTTTTTACATATATATTCCCATTCAAATGTCTACCAAATTTACGATGACTATGGCTAGGACAACAGCATATTCTTTTCATTATTCTGATTCTCGAGTGTGTATCCGTTGATATCTTATATGCTTTTATATAGAGTGATGTGGTTCTCGGTTGATTCACTGTGCCTAAGTGTGTCGAATATATACTCGAGAGTCAAAACAATGAAAATAATATTCTATTGTAGTATATCTCTACTGATGACATACTTAACTCGTGTAAAAGTACTTGTTAATTAATGATGACATACTTAACTCATGTAAAAGTACTTGTTAATTAATGATGACATACTTAACTCATGTAAAAGTACTTGTTAATTAACTAGATGCTGGCCGTCAAATCCGAAGTATAAATCATGTTAGCATCTTAAAATTCCTTAATAAACTCAGTGTTTATAACTGTGACTTTTTCCATGGAATCGAGTTTTCCCTTAAACTTATCGTGTGATACAAAGATTAATGGCACATTATTCATTGACTTACGTATAAGCCAAGTCTTAATAGAAAATAACAATATCATCATTCCTTAGTAAAGATCAATGTAACAAGTTTATTATTGCATGGCTTTGCATCTTTGTTAGAAATGTAATACTACATTATCTGTCTACATCAACATCTTCCTATGTGCTAATTCGATTACAATAAAATACTGCATTTGTTTCCAGTGATAAACACAAACGAAATGAAATGATACGGTGTTCATAGCATTTTATGTTATTTTACATTCGGTGTTTTAATATCAGCCAAAATATTCTGACAATATTAAAAATAAGAGGTAAGCGAAAAAGTTGGCTATAATATGTTTTTATTTTATTCTTGATATATTGTTATATTTTAATGTGGTTATTTAGGCCTTCAGGAAAACTCGAGCATATTCTGCAAAGGGAAAAAGAAAAAAACGATACAAAACAATTAAACTTAACACCTTGAATAAATAATTAAAGACCTAAACAACTTGAAAGGTGAACGTTATTTTTAAAGAATTATTGAATTCGGCATTATGTAAATCGAAAGTGTTGATACCTCGTATTAATTAACATCAGGAAACACCATAAATAAATATTTACAAAACAAAAACAAAAAACTAAAAAAAAACTTGACGCATAAAATAACTTTTTTTACCAAAGTTCGACATTAAGTAATCTGGAAAGTCTTGTTATGCTGTTAAAAAACAACAACAATGCCATAATAAATAAATGTTTTTAAATATAAACAACTTGAAGCATTAGAACCTTTTTTACTAAAATTTCAAGATTTGGCATTAATTAACCCAAACCTGTTCATATGCCGTAAAAAAACAGAAACCAACTATTTATATTTGGAAAATCCCTTACTATGATCTACCAAGCAAGCTTATTCGTATAATCTCATTTGCATCAGTTAATCATGTCTAAGTTCAAAACAACATTTTGTTTGGTGTGCGAAGTTCGATAACCCTCATACTAAATGACCTCGTCTTAAGCTTATCTGTGATTTTTAGTTGATAATACAACAAAAATAATCAGTTAATACTCAATTCGAAATAACACAAGTTAGTCTCGTAAAGAATCGTCCCCCTTATTCAATTTGCTGTACTTCGTCACGCGTGTGTAAAAGTTTTATGATGACAAAGCTCGGAAATATTTCTTTTTGCAACAATACGTCGTGACGCAAAGAAAGATAACAAACGCCTCGGGTCTATAGTTGCGGTTGGACCGACTTCCTCGTCATTCGATAACCAGTTATTTATTCAACACAGAAAGACAGCGCGTGCGAAAAAGACAATGATTCATTTTTACTTACGTTTTCAGCACAAATAAATGTCCCAAAATCCTATTTTTCTCTTTCTCATAATAAATAATTAAAACTTGTCTAATCTTAAGAGTATTTTCTAGTTTCAAAGTAGATGCAATCGTTAGAAGGATATATCTATTTAACTTGTTTGTATCGTTTGAATCTCAGTTAAAATATATAAACTGTATACAAAAGTGTGAAGTACACATTTCACGCTAATTTACTGCAAACTAGTAAATTTTAATAAAAACCTTTAAACTTTACATTTTTCACGACGATCCGTGACGTAACAGATAAAGTACTTGATAAAATTAATTTGTACGTGACACTCTTCTGTGGGTTAAAGGTACAATCCACTCAGAATAAAATTGCGATTTAATAAGCATTACCACCCGGTTGTGCCTGAGCTAACGACGGCATGCTACCGTCATGAATTAACTGCTTTGCAGATCTCCGAGTTTAACAGAAAAAAATCCGAGTTCGAAAAGATACATCGGAATGAAAGCAGCGGTTACATCGGCTGAAACGTGGTGAAAATAACACTCAAAGTGAGAATAGTATTCTCAATAATCCAAATAATACAAAATCCCAATCCGCGCCGTAAAAATTCAAAAACATAGACAAAAACGACGATTATAGATTATTTGAACCGAAAAATGTTTTTGTATGTCGGCAAGATAAGATTTAAAGACATTAAATCGAACTGCGCTTTTCAACTCGATAAAAATGGACGAATGTTATAACCCAGTGACTTAGAATGGGTGCTTTATGTCAATGGTTAGTTATGGTTGAATTTGTGCTTATTTGTGCATTAACCTGATCTGTGCATTGAACGTATGCGATAATACTTAATTAGCTCTAGCGTATAACTAAAAAGGTTCGTATAAAAGTTCAGGATGTCTAGCGAACAGCTCCAAAAATAAGTGAAACAGACGAATAGATTAATAAAAGAGCATATAGATACTTTTTCTCTTCAAAACAATATTCCATATTAATCATCATATCTTATGAATTCAAAGATTATATACGTGGCATTGGTTTTCCCGATATTTTCAAGAAGAAATGAAGTTATGGAAAGTTTGTTTTCATTATATTTTTTTTAATAAACTGCTCGTATATCATTTTTGTATTAAATTTAAAACAGAATATAATTAAGTCGGCTCACCAAAACTGAATAATTCTCACCGTGATTATTACAAAGTACATACATTCAGAATGTGCTTCTACATAATTTGAAATGAATAATTGTAATTTGGTTTGGATTAATACAATTTAATAAATATACGCCCATTTATTTTGCATTCAATTAAAAACAACTTTGATAAATTGTTAAAGCATGAATAAAATTGTTACAATAATAAACTCGTTATTGTTGAAAGTTTTTTTAAACTCTGTATCATTCTGAGATAGATGCAAATAGAGTGAACATCTGTTTTATGTTGTATATAAACAGTAAGATTTAAGATCTAGTGATCGGTTGAAGTTAACATATTTATATTTTTATTTACTTATTGATTTGTTGGGTTAATTACCGTATTATAATAAATCACGTTCAGGATTATACACATTTCTACATACCAACTGTCACTGCTTTCTGGTATGGATCACTAGATTGAAGGAAAATCAAATTTACTTTGATTTCTCTTTCAAGGAACGACTAAAGAACAAGTGATGTTTTTGAGATTTCAGATTAAAATAATGAGATATTATTACCTTCTCGGAAACTTTCTCCCGTAATTAGATGTAAATATTCTTAAAGTATACCCGACAAAAAAAAAACAAAAAAAAAAACAACAACTAAAACCGAAAAAAAAATAACAAAAAACGAATTACGTAAACCATATATTTTACATTTTAATGATATTTTTTTTCTTTTTGATATTAAATTTCTGTAAAATGTTAAATATTGCAACGGATAAAATTAGGAATGATAGCATTTTGGTTTTTAAGCGGCTAAGTCATTTGTTCCTGCTTTTTAATACTAATAAAGGTGGCGAGATGTATGATTTCAAAGTGTTATTTTTTATATTTCGTTTTAATCGACATTTCTAAATGCTTATATTAACGACTATTTGCCAAGTTAAAATTTAAAATAGACACCGATGAAAAATTCTAGTTTTGTAACAAGATTCCAATTACTATCGTTGACAGTTTCACAACACAATATATACATTATAAATCGATCTGTTTCGTTTTTGTATTGATAACTTTCATTTTTTCATATTTTAACTATAAGCCCAACATTTCTTTAAACATAATTTATAAAACGATTTCATTTCAATAATTTAAGAGAACAAGATTTGTATTATTTACCTTCCAGTAGGGGATAATGTTCAAGCGTATTATATACAACTCAGGTAGAAATGTTTGTTTCTTTATAATCATGATCTTTCTGATAATATAATCATGGTTTTTCTGATAATATAATCATGGTCTTTCTGATAATATAATCATGGTATTTCTGATAATATAATCATGGTTTTTCTGATAATATAATCATGGTAGTTCTGATAATATAATCATGGTATTTCTGATAATATAATCATGGTAGTTCTGATAATATAATCATGGTATTTCTGATAATATAATCATGGTATTTCTTATAATATAATCATGGTATTTCTGATAATATAATCATGGTATTTCTGATAATATAATCATGGTAGTTCTGATAATATAATCGTGGTATTTCTGATAATATAATCATGGTAGTTCTGATAATATAATCATGGTATTTCTGATAATATAATCATGGTATTTCTTATAATATAATCATGGTATTTCTGATAATATAATCATGGTATTTCTGATAATATAATCATGGTCTTTCTGATAATATTATCATGATCTTTCTGATAATATAATCATGGTTTTTCTGATAATATAATCATGGTCTTTCTGATAATATAATCATGGTATTTCTGATAATATAATCATGGTAGTTCTGATAATATAATCATGGTATTTCTGATAATATAATCATGGTATTTCTTATAATATAATCATGGTATTTCTGATAATATAATCATGGTATTTCTGATAATATAATCATGGTAGTTCTGATAATATAATCGTGGTATTTCTGATAATATAATCATGGTAGTTCTGATAATATAATCATTGTATTTCTGATAATATAATTACTAAAAAGATTTACCCATAACAACAAATAATTCATGATAGAAAATGTAATTTCTTCAGTTAATCTACTTGCAAAAACAGATAAAGAATTGTGCTAAGGTGCGATAAAACCCTTTATTTACTTTACAGAGGTAGCGTGCGCTTGTTCTTTCAGCCATGACCGGATAGAAGTCCTAAGTACTTCGCAATTGTATTTTTCGGTCGCTCACACTGAGGATTGAATGTATTTACTTTGTAATACTCACGTTTTCTATTATTGTATTATTAAAAATCTATTACCGCACTGATACTAAAACATATGTTAAAATGTACTGTTTTCTAGTAATATTTATATTCTGTATTACTAATAGCCTTATGAATAATCTCCAACCACATTTAGTCATAACTGCAGAAGTGTTTTTTAATGACACGCGATATTATTTTGGAATTTTCTTTATTGAATCCATTACTAAATGTACGGATTTATATACTCTTATTTGAATATTACATAACAATTGAAAAAATAGCAATTAAAGTTTTGCATTGTCATCAAAAATAAACGCACGCGCACAAATGACGACTCCGCTAAAACATTTCTTCCATACACATTTCATTGTTTCCATTAATGGCATAATTATTATCGCGTTTGACTGTTAAAACAGCGCTTATTTGAATCAAGTGTTTGGTGAACTTCGTAGAAAACCAGACATTTACGTTATTATTTAAAAAACAATGAACCAATCATTTAAAAATTCAATTTAGAAACATTATTTTTTTAATAAACTATAATTAAGAACTTACATCAACAACAATACATTAAAGTTTCTTAGAAAATAATTAATTGTAACAAAATTACACATTATATAAAGCAAAACATTTTTAAAATATGTTTAAATTATTAAATCGAAATGAATAGAATGCGTTTCTTAGAAACTCAAAGGTAACGTTTATCAATTGTTTCATGAAATTATTATTTATTTATTTTTTTGGTTTTGGTTTTGCATTCTTTGCTATTTTGCATGTTTTGCTATTTTATATTCTTTGCTATTTTGCATTCTTTGCTATTTTGCATTTTTGCTATTTTGCATTCTTTGTTATCTTGCATTCTTTGCTATTTTGCATTCTTTGCTATTTTGCATGTTTTGCTATTTTGTATTCTTTGCTATTTTGCATGTTTTGTTATTTTGTATTCTTTGCTATTTTGCATGTTTTGTTATTTTGTATTCTTTGCTATTTTGCATGTTTTGTTATTTTGTATTCTTTGCTATTTTGCATTCTTTGCTATTTTGTATTCTTTGCTATTTTGTATTCTTTGCTATTTTGTATTCTTTGCTATTTTGCATTCTTCGCTATTTTTCATTCTTTGCTATTTTGTATTCTTTGCTATTTTGTATTCTTTGCTATTTTGCATTCTTTTCTATTTTGCATTCTTTGCTATTTTGCATTCTTTGCTATTTTGCATTTTTTGCTATTTTGAATTCTTTGCTATTTTGCATTTTTTGCTATTTCGTCATTTTTTGCTATTTTGCATTCTTTGCTATTTTGCATTCTTTGCTATTTTGCATTCTTTGCTATTTTGCTTTTTTGCTATTTTGCATTCTTTGCTATTTTGCATGTTTTGATATTTTGCATTCTTTGCTATTTTGCATTCTTTGCTATTTTGTATTCTTTGCTATTTTGCATTTTTGCTATTTTGCATTTTGGCTATTTTGCATTCTTTGCTATTTTGCATTTTTGTAGTTTTTGAATAATTGAAATCGAAAGAATTGGAGACACTACACTTACACACCTTTAACCCTAATGCATCTAATTCATCCAACCTGCAGGAAAATCCCACACGCTCTTTGCATAAGGCCCTTGATGCCGGCTGATGTATTAGTCTAAAGGTTTTAGAAATTTTTTCGGAACATTCACTTAAAAAAAATCATTTACGAATCAGAAATATTTAGTCATTAATTAACGCTTTTTTTTACTCATGTTCTCCACTAAGAAAGCATATTACTTCGCCGTAAGGGGTTACTATTTGGGACCATGTCTAAGAAAGATTAACAAGATGTTGGTTTACGTTACATTTAAACTTTTGCAAGTCAGTACAGTAACGAGATCAGGTAGCGGGAAGGGATTCCAAAGTCTAGCTGTTCGAGGGAAGAAATTATTAGAGTAGAAAGATTTCTGGCAATTAGAGATCTCAACAGTGAAGGGGTGTGATTTTGTTGCTAACCAGATCTGCCGGAGATGTGCACGTCGAAGGGGTACAAGTGCACCGAATTTATCAGGAATAAACCTCACAGTTTAACATCTGCTCCACGCCCTGGGAAACAGTAATAGCGTCATGATGTGAAAATGCTGCGTATCCTGAAAATGGATCTGATATTTTTAGATGATTTAAGTAATTTCCTCTTGCTTTTGTAACCCGAAAAATATGGCAATGAATCATGTTAGAAAGTGTTGCACATTTGGGCGCAACAATTTTAGAACAGAAACAAATCTCTCTTTCTAAATAAAGTTAAACTCCGTTTAGGGAAAATGTAACAACTTTTAATTTTTAAAATTACTATGATACGCGTTTCCCTTCGAGAGACAACCGATTTTCAAATCAAGACAATACTTTACCTCAAGGCCTAGAGGTGGGGTCAAAAAAATAATAGATATGCGGCTTCAATGTTCTTGGATCCATGTAGCGCTTCATGTTTTGCCTCAGCAGCATTTACTCTGGCTCGCGCTATTTGCTCGTATGTGTTAGTCTCCGCATTCAAGGGGCACCTTAATGATTCAGCTGTTTTCATTATTGATATTCGTTGTATATTTCCAGTCATTCCTTTGATTCCAATTTCTCTCATTCTTTTTTCAAAGTTTTTCGGGATTCTTCCTAGTGCTCCTAATATAATAGGTATTATATTAATTTTCTTAACCTTCAATCTCCCTTTCAGCCCTCTGGCTAGCTCTGTGCATTTGCTCCGTTTCTCCTTTTCTTTGATATTCACCCTGTGGTCAGCTGGAACAGCAAAGTCTACGATTTGACAGGATTTTTTTTCTTGTTAATTATCACGACACCTAGTCTTCTTACTTGGATGGATTTATCAGTTTGTATGGCCATGTCCCGTAGAATTTTGTGATTCTCGTTTTCAAGTACTGTTGCCGGCTTATGTTTATACCACTTGTTTGTGCGTTCGAGATGTAGTTGTTTGCATAATTCCCAGTGTACTTCCTTTCCCACATGGTGGTGTCTTTTCTTGTATTCTTTTTGGACCAGTTCGCCGCATTCACTTACTATATGGTTTATCGTTTCGTTTCTTTGTCTACAGAGTCTGCACTTGCTGTTTTCTTGTGTTTTGTCGATCTTTGCTTTGATGTGGTTTGTTCTTATTGAGTTATCTTGTGCTGCGGTTATTATGGGTTCAGTTTCTCGGCTTATGTGTCTTATTCGCATCCATGTCGTAGTTACTTCCAGCTTTCATACAGGTCATCAAAAATCTCTGTATTTTCGTTATTTTCATCTTTTTTCATCCTTATGAATCTTCCATGTAGTTGTTTTTCTTCCTATTTTTTCTCGTTTTATCCTTTATCTCTATATTTTCTCTTTTGTCGATTTTTTCAGTGTCTTTCTCTCCCATGATTATCTTTTCGTGTTTTGCGTTATGTGTTTTTCTAATTTTGTGTCATGCACATAGTCTTCTATGCAAACTAGTCCTCACCTGCCTTCTTTCCCTTTAACGTGGAGTCGGTCATCGTCTTTTGGGCATAGTGCATTGTGCATGGTCATGAATTTCCTGGTCTCCTTATCGAGCTCTCTCAGTTCTGTTTTGGTCCACTCTATGAACGGTCCTGAGTATCTTACTAATGATACTGCTCATGCATTTATACCTTTTATTAGGTTTCTGCTATATAATTTAGTTTGTAGAATATCTCCTATGGTAGTCCTTCCCTCATCTCGTTTGGTTAGGTAGTTCAATGCTTTCTGTTGTCTCCAATTTCCCCTTTCTTATAAATAGTAGTGTAGGGCACAATCACGTTGACACACCGGTTCTCGCCAGATCACTAAAGTTAAGCAACGTTGAGCCTGGCCAGTACCAGATTGGTGACCATTTGGGAAGGCTAGGCGCTGTATGTACAATCTGGGAAGGTTGGGCGTGGGGCCAGCACCCTCACCCTATAAAATGAACTCCTCGCTACAAAAACATCTACAAAAAGTTGTAGATGGCCTATGCCCTTCCCAGGGTTCATGGCTATGGTGATGGTGTGGATAAATAGTTTCTATACTTTACTCCATTTGGATATTCTAGCTGACGATCCTTGTAGCGTTTATAAGTGTATCTAGTTCCTCTTCGGCGTTGCAAAAAGTTTCATGTCGTCCATGAACATTAGGTCGTTCTTTCATTCCTCTGTATAAGAGAACTTGTATCCATCTTCGCACTTTCTCAGTATATTGTTCAGGGGTATCATGAATATGATGAACAGCAATGGTGATAGTAAATTTGGAAGTTGCATCTTTGTATGTTAATTCCTGTTATGTGCTGTCCATCAGTTGTCAATTCCAGTCTCCATGTTTTCATTTCATTTTCTATCACATTGATGATCCTGCTTGGTATTTTATACATTTTTAAGCATTCTATTATCCATGTTTGGTGGACCCTGTCTTACGTCTTTTTGTAGTTGATCCATGCCATGGCTAAATTCTTTCACCTTCTTTTTACTACTTTTAGGATCTTTTGATCTATGTTAAGCAGATCATGTGCTCCTCTTTTTTCTTTCTGGCATCCTTTCTGTTCCTCGGGGAGAAGTGTACAATTATTATTATTATTATTATTATTATTATTATTATTATTAATCTACTTCTTCTCATTATTATTAATCGTTTTATTATTATTATTAATAATAATCTTCTTGTAATAATATCTTTATAATTATTATTATTAATCTTCTAATAGCTACATTAATACTATAATAATAATAATAATAATAATAATAATAATTATTAGTATTATTAATTTTCCTCTTATTATTAATCTTCTTATTATAATAATTATTATTTTTCTTACTATTATTTATCTTATTTTTAATATTATCTTAATATTATGTTTATTATTATTATTATTATTATTATTATTAATCTAATTATTATTATTATAATTATTATTATAATTATTATTATTAATCTTTTTCTTCTTCTTCTTCTTCTTCTTATTATTATTTTATTTACAACGATACATCTTTTCTGCCATTGGATAAAAGACATGAGAATCAAGACACTTCCTTAGCGTAGTGACAATAATTAAACTATGTAGAGAAGTACATAAATGGAAACCTATCAGATGCCCAGAAAACAGAGTGCTTACGTTACAGACATCTAATCAGTTGACCCCTGAACATTAGCTAGGATATATATATATATATATATATATATATATATATATATATATATATATATATATATGCATACATACATATGCAGGTTCTTTTATGGTGATCACTAAGTATTTACCTGAAAATGATTGTGAGCATGAAAAACTATTGCTTACAGGTTTCGTATCTTGACGAGCATTACATATAGAAGAAACTGCGTGAATCATAACCGCAGCATGTAAGCTCGTATCTATTTCAATAAATTAAATTATCGATAGTATAAGTTATAGAAAAAACATACTTCCGATATGCGTGTGTCCATCTCTCGTTGAAATCTCTCGCGACAAGATGTGAAACTTGGTGCAATGAAGCTAACAAGAAGGAAGAAGATCATCGTAAAGACAGAAAAATCCTATTGACCTTAGTCTTGAAGACAATCAGACTTTAAATAATGAGAAAACAGTAGAAAGAGAGATGCACAACTTTGGGAAGAATATACTTGAATAGTAAGCTTTATTACGATGAGGAATGAAAACATTGAATTTATGGAGATCACTAGATTCGCGAGTACAACAGACTGGAGGTCCTGGATATAAGCTTAAACTATATCCGATATTGATGCCCCAGCTTGTGGGCTTTGAGGAGTGTGGAGCCACCCTTTAATTGGCATTGCTCCCATGGCCCACTCTGACCCGGAATGGTTGTACCTGTTAGGGTCCCAACTATGGGTTAAATAGAAACTGACTTGAAAAAAATATATATTCTATTAAAATTTTTTTCTTCAAAATAACTGGATTTGGCATTAAATAACCTGAAAAGGGTTGATATGCCATAAAACAAAGACAACCTATCAACAACAGACCGGAACAAGACAAACTGGAAATAGATGAGACAGTTATTAAGAACGCATATCATTACAGTACTTTTAAAAAAGACTGAGAGTAACAACGTAAATTATTTCGATCAACTATTTATTATTTCCATTTTAGCATGTTATTCACATGCATTGCAAACATGCAGCGAATTAAAGATGCACCCTCGTTTATATTTACATAACTTAACCAAACCTCGCCGAGTAACCAAAGATTGTTTAAAACGGATATTTAATTTATGCACTGAACAAAATTATTACTTGTTTTTTAGTTGATAATGTTTTGGGGTCATTTTGTAAAGAATTCTTGTAAACTAATTAGCTGTAATTATGAGGAATGAAGCTACGTTTAATTCACACTTATGCAATGCTTGATTTAAAAAAATTTTTTTGAATATTTTCCAATTCTTTCTTCTTACGCGGCGAATAAACAGGATGTTTAATTATGTTAGTCTTTAATTAAAAATGGCGTAATTAGCTCCTTGGGCGACGCGATGAATTCTATGAACACAAAACTGTAATCAATACCAATATAAAATAGATTTTTATTGACATCCACACTACACGCAATATAGTTCGATCTTTGCTTTATAGAGTTTATTGATTTTTTTCATTTATGTTTGTCGACATTATGTTTTCGTCTGCCTTTTCTTTAATTGCTACGGTGGCCATTTTCATTTTATATTGGGTCAACGGTTAAAAGTAAGGGAAAATTAGAATTGCTACTCTGAAAATCTGATCTCTAGGTTACGATGGCTATGGGAAGAAGATCCTCCAGAATCTCCACACTAATCATGACCCGGTTGACGATAATTTCAATATGCAGAAAAGTGGTTGCTCATTTTTCATGTTTGCTAATGGTTTGGGGTTGCTACAGCGAAAACGAAACATCGCCCCAACAAAATTACAATTAGACAAAACGAACGACTCCCCCGTCAGGAGTATGCTAATGGAAACTATGAACAAGGTACATCAAAACGATCTTGTGTAAGTCGATTGTTGTGTGAACGTAAGTTACTTTAAATTAAGGTGGACGTAAGATCACTTTCCACTGAGGTTGCACTAAAACAGATGTATCAGTCATCGACAATACGAACTGAGTGTGCCCCACGAAGAAAGTCTCGCACGCTATCTGCTAAATTTAGATGCCGTGTTAAAAAGTTAAATGGCGTTTACGTTGCAGATTCAATCCTCAGAATTAGAAGTAAAGTATACGACGATTTCTAGCCGCTTGAGAAAGATTAGAAAAATCCAAACTTGATAAATGAGTGTCTCACAGCCAAAATAAACGTCGTTATGAAATGTCAACTTTCCTTTTTTAGGAAACACGAACGACCAGTTTCTCTACCGGGTTGCGACGTGAGATAAAAAGTGGATTCGTTACGACAGCCCCCGATGCTCAGCTCTGAGGTTAGACGCCGACGAATCTCCAAGATACTTGCTGAATCCATAGTTGCAGCAAAAAAGGTCATGCTGAATGCTTGGTAGTTTGCGACAGGTCTCATCCGTTAGTTTTTTTTTAATGCAGACGAAAACATTACGACGCAGAAGTACTGTCAAAAATGGATGAAATACAACAGAAACTTCAGTATTATCACCCAGCATTAGTCAACAGAAAAGGCCCAATTCTCCTCCATGGTAATGTTCAACCGCATGTTTCTAAACCGACCCTGAAGAAGGTGAAGGAATTTGGATACGAAACCCTGCCTCATACGCCATACTCTCCAGACCTCTCACCTACCGACTACCACTTTTTACAACATCTCGACAACTTTATACCTGGGAAATGCTTAAACACCCTAAGCAATATCGAAAACGCCTTTATCGACTTGATCGCCACCAGAACGCAAGACTTTTACGTTACAGGCATAAATACACTCGTTTTGCGTTGTCAGATCGTGTTAATTCTGATGGTGTTTATTTAAGTTAATAAATTTTGGGTTGAGCCGAGATATGTTCATCTGAATTTACAAGTTAAAAACCGCAAGAACTTTCTTGTCAATCTGGTATTGTTTACGAAAATCAAGGTAGATAAATTGAAAAATAAAACGGTGATATGATATACATGATAAAATATCCCCATGTAAAGTACGATTATATATAAACCAAAACAAAAGACAAATACCTGGCACAAATGAACGATTGAATAAGCACATTTGTGATTATATTAGAGGTCTCCAGGGCAATACAAATATAAAAAAAGTAACATACAAGCAAACGAACCCCACAAACATCAGAATTATATTAAAGGAAAAATATGCTGTCTGACAACTTTTTGAAGGGTGGCTATCTTGTGGTTGGCTCATGCCATATAATTTTCGGTCACGCGGAGATTGAAAAGAAAGTTAGGTCAGCAAGCGGGAGGTTGCGTATTCTATTCACGAAGAATGTTATCGAAAATAGGTGTTGCTTTACTTACATTATTCAAGGAAGTAGGTATTTACATTTACTGCCTTATTGTTTTTTTTGCGATATGGGTCACACGTACACACACACAGGTATATACACACACAAACACACAAACACACACACGCATGGTTATAGATCGGATATGTGCCAGTTTTATCCCACTGAATTTCTACGATTCATCAAAGCTATCGATCTGTACATAAGATCCAATTACACCTTCCTGTGCTAAGCAGTGTAGTTAAAAAATAACCTGGTGCTATTTTAGTTAAATGCAAATCTCTTTGAAAAAAGGCCAATAGAGATTTGCCATGCAGAGATTAATGTTTATATAAACATATTGTAGATATTTTTTAGAAATGCTTATGCACTGTGACCGAGATTTTAGAGCGTTATCTTATCGACCTAATTGTATTACACACACACACACATACACACACACATATATACACACATATATATTAATATGTATATATATATATGTATCTATACATATTTTTATATATAGATACATATATATTTATATATATATACATAATATATATGTGTGTGTGTTTGTGTGCATGTTTGTGTGTGTTTGTGTGCGTGTGTGTGTAGACTAATTTCTAATATAATAAAATAGGTCCATTTTTCCCTGCTATTTTAAATAGTATAAGATGATAGGAAAACACTACTAATGTACAACTTTTATGCTCATCACAATATATACGTTTTGCTCCGGTTTTACAATCATCATTGTGTTTTCGTGTTCGTTGCAAATACGTATGCTCACTGGGATTGTAGTTAACACTTTGATGCTAATTAATCCTCCTACGTAACCCACAACACTTCATTTTAATCGTTTTCATATTTAACCGGTTTAGTACTTACCTTTCTACATATTACTTTTTATAATAATACATTCCGATTTAAGTTAAATTTACTGGATGCTCAATTATTCTGAATCATTTATTGGAATAATGGAATACAATAAAGCTGCCTCTTAACTATACATATTTAGATTGCGGACGCTCACTTTCAAGAAAAACAGATCGTCTAAAAACGAACACCTACCCTTTTCCCAATACGGCCACCTTTGCATACTATTAGCATAAACACACACCGTGTTTTGTCATATCGTCATATTAAATTGCCTTCCTGTTTCTAGCGTTCACATTACTGAGAAAACTGCTTACAACATAATCCTGGATCAAAAACGTAATCAATTTAGAAGCGATTTTATTCGTACGCTTTCCAACACAGTACAGTTTCATCTTTTATATGTATTATTACATTTACTTTGTAGATTTACTCTTTTCCATCCAACCTGAACAGGCATCTTTTGCATGCTTTTCAATTACGAATAAGGCTAACCTGCTGTTGAAGATTCGCTAAGTCATATAAATAAGAAAATTTACATACATTCATTATTTCATCGTTTGAACCTTTCCTTCTTTTTGTAGTCCTTTTTTGTAAAATTATTTCTACTTGTATAGGGGTATATTATTATAAAAATGCCCATAATAACAAATATTCCGTTTATTTTTTGTTAGGTGAAAGTACGGTATAAGTTTCTCTGATATTATCATGTGAACACCCGCTTCTCTTCGGGTACATTTTTACTTTTCATGTCGTCTTCCATTTAAAAAAAATCCGTTTACGTGCACACTCCTAACTAAAAGATCTCCAAAGCAATTTGAAATGACTTATCGTGAATATTTTACAATTTTTATTTCAGTCACACTTTGCAATTTTCTGCGTTTTTTTTTATTTTGCTTCGGTCAATTTTATAATTACACAATTTATTGCAGAATATTTATGCACATTTAGTTTTTCATGTTATTGAATTAGTTTGGAATTATTTTGGAGACATTTTTTAGGTATAATTTTTTATTTAATTATTTTGACTATTTTCCTCAACTTTTAGTCGTTGTTTTTCACGACATTTCGGCCAATTTTTCCTCTGGCCTTGATCAGGTTAACCGCGACGGGATAAGAATGTCGAATCTTCAAACTACATCCAAAGCAATTGCTGCCTTTAACAGCTATTGTCATCTCATCACGGTTTGGTCAACTAATCCTCTGACCGGCTTTGGGTGGGATCGAAATGCTCAACTGGAATCGTAGATATTCCGCATCACGGTCCACAAAAGGCAACCAAGGTTGGATATTTTTGCTCTTATAAATCCCATTGTTCTTCCAATTGTCGGGTCCGTACCGATTGTTATATTATTGAATTAATTTTGAATTATTTTGTAGATGAGTGAATTCTATAATTTTTATTTAATTATTTGACTATTATACTCATCTACTAGTTGTTGTTTTTCACGAGGTTTATGCTAATTATTTATCTGTCCTTGTCATGTTTACCGCGACGAGATAGAGATGCGGGATATCTACGATTCCAGGTGACCATTGTCCAGAGGTAGCGTTTTCGATCCCACCAAAAGTCGGTCAGATGATTAATTGACCAAACCGTGATGAGATGACAACAACTACTTAAAGCAGCAATTGCTGTTGATGTAGTTGGACGATTCGACATTTCTATCACGTCGCAATTAACCTGACGAAGGCCAGAGGAATAATGGGCCGCAACTTTGTGAAAAATAGCAACTAGAATATGATGATAATAGTCCGATTAATTAAATAAAAAATTATAGTTTATCATGGTTTGCAATTATTTCTATTTTTGTTTTTAGGGGAAGTAAATTACACTAACCGTCTCGGTATGGTATCTTTTGTTTATTTAGTTGTTCAGTAAAAGTACAGAAAAGTGTTCTAAATTTGTATACAGGGTAGTCGCTGGAAAAGGCGGAAATTTGTCAAACAACGATTTATTCTTACAAAGAATGATTTTTACAAAGTCTTTCAAAGACAAATGTTATATTATACTCCTAGATACTCAAAATGTCATCCGCGCACTTCACTGCAGCGTCTTAATCTAGAAATCAGAGCTCTTGTGGCGTTTTGAAGAGTAAAATATAGGAATCACGTATTTTATTCATGATCTAAGCTTACCTTCAAATTTCCCGCTTTTCTAGCGACCACCATGTATTATTATTTAAATACGGTATATTCTCTGTATACTTACCGAAAGTCTTTTGGGGGTGGAGTGTCGAAAAACGTTAATTATTGAACCATTTGTGAGGGTTCGTGTTTCAGTTTAAACAATACACTACACTTTATGATAAACCACTGTTAACGTTGCATTTAATAATATAACCAACTTATTATTTCTATTATCATTTTAAAATATTCTATTTATTCCGAAAAGGCATAATATTTACATTTTCAAAGCTCAAAGTTTAAATTTTATACTCATTTTTAGGGTTATGACACCAGCATATTATTTTCATTGTTTTGACTCTCGAGTATATATCCGACACAGTTAGAGACAATTACCTAACCGAGAACCACATCACTCTATATAAAAAACATATAACATATCAATGGATATATACCTGAGAATCAAAACAAGGAAAAGAATATGCTGTTGTCATAGTCCTACTTATTAGCAATAACTTGAACTAACTTCACTTTTTTTAAGCGTTTCGAATTTTTTCCACACCGTTTTTTTTTGGGGGGGAGAGAAGAAACGAACCTCATTTCATGACTCTCCGTGAGACACTTACATTTATGACGATGACAACTGTACAATAATGTTTATTTCATTGTTACATAAAAAAGGCCGAAATTTGTATTATTCGTTTTTCACTCTAAACAATAGTTTACAATTTGTTATTACATAATTTATTAGTGTCATTTAATTAAATCAATAACTGGATAAATTTGATTATAATTTGAAATTATTCTATTTGTTTGGGGGTTAATATATACCCTTACACTTTCAGATTGAGAAAAATACAATCATGCATGTTTATTTTAAGCTAATTCTAAACTGTAAGTTAATAAAATTAGGAACTGAACTAATAATATCATAATATGTAAATATTCTACTTCATCAAAACGGGGTTAATATTACATTTTTAAATGTGTACTGTTGCTTAGTTTTTTTCCGAAAATTTAGCATTTGTAAATAACTAAATACTAATAAACAATAAAACTGAATGAAGTAAGTTTTTCGCGTTTGATGGTTCACCCTACTTGTTGACAAATCTTCTCCATCGTAATGGTTTCGCCCGCATTTAAACAACTGTAATGGATTAAACCACACAGTTAGACTGCAACACTGGCTTCGGGAAGTGTTGTCGAGCTTGCTTGGTGTCTAACCACTGAGCAGAGCGTCGCCGGTTGTAGTAAAGAACCCACTTTTCATTGCAAATCACAACCAGAGCGAGAAAAGGGCCGTTATTGCTGCGTAAAAGAAATAGCAATGGCACTTCCTAACGGCGTTTTCATTTGGTTGTTGTTCCATTATTGAGGCACCAATTTATTGTTTATTTTTCCTAATCTCTTGAAAATCGTCTATATTACGTCTAATTCAGAGGCAGTTTCTTAAACAGCTGTGCATCTATTGGCTTCGATGAAAGCTCTTAATACGTCGTTGTAGACATACGATGTCTGACCACTACGCACATAATCTTCCGGACGCCGCCACGAAATTACTTAAACATCCCTTTTGTTTGTGCGTTTATTAATAGTTCTTGGGTCGAATGGTTCGTTTATACCGCGAAGGGTTTCAGTAGATTTTTGGCCTAGCGTGAATTGAAATAAGAAAATTGTGCGAATTAGTATTTTTCCAGTTTATATTCAACGTTTTAAAAGAAGACATTTTTGTTTTTAAACGATTGTAATTTTAAAGATTTGATAGAGCGAAAAATGTTTTTTAAAATTATATATAAAGTAAAGGTATTAAAACGATATATATATATATATATATATATATATATATATATATATATATATATATGAAGTAAAGGTATGAACGAAAACATTTTTGAAAATACATCATTTGATATCAAAATTAAAAACTACGCAAGAACTTTCTTCAGAACCTAATATATATATATATATATATATATATATATATATATATATATATGCATGAGTGTATGTGCGTAAGCTCTGTTGATATGTACATATCTCTGTCTCTCCATATATTAACTCATATACTAATAAAAAACCTGATAAAGAAGCGTTACGTGTGGAAATATATATATCCATACGCACGTGAAGGCGTATGTTAAATATTTGATAGTGTGATAGATTTATAAATATATTTATCATTGACTGTCAATGCCTATTTGTCTATTAATCAATCTAGAATTTTGTCACCGATATATGGCAACAGTCAATACTTATCTATACAACCGTCTCGATGTCTTCGTGTAACAGTTTTATAAAATTGTTGATTTATATATGTATATGTTTAGGCGTTGAGATATAAACACAGAAGTGATAGTGTCCCGTTAGTGGTCAGTTCTCTGAAATATATAACTTCTTATAAAAACATTCATGCTGGTAAATAATCCGATATTTTTGGCCTACTTTTTGGTAAATCAGAACACCGGTTTGTTCTTTTTACAAATACACAACTATATGCATATATATATATATATATATATATATATATATATATATATATATATATATATATATATATACATTTGCCAGTATGTTATGCTTAAATAAATAATTTGATTCTGACCGATCAGGCTACAATTAAGTAATGAAGGCAATAAGTGGCAACTCCTTTGTAAAAAATAAGGTTTTTTGTTTGTCGACCACTTCGAGAGGCACTCATTCATCATGTTTGTTTTAGTTTTTATAATCTCTCTCAAATAGTTGGATATCTTTGTATGTATTACGTCTAATTCAGACGCAAGATAAAGATTAGTTGTGCATGGATTGGCTTCAACAGGATTTTAAATGATCGTTGTCAATATTCGATGGCCAACTATTACGCTCGTCGTCTTCAAGGCTTTCCTCGTCGCTACGAAATTTCTTAAACAACCATTTTATTGTACGTTTAATAGTGGTATCTTGGTTGATATCGCGAGCTCTTTCAGCAGATTTTCGGGTTTGATTGAAATATAATAAAGAAAAATTGTGCGAATTTGCATTTTTTCCAGTTTATATTCAACATTCTGGAAAGAAGACAATTGTTTAAAAACAATTGTAATTCCACCTATTAGAAAAAGGAGTAACGTTCTTTAAACTGATATCTCTCTCTCTCTCTCTCACTCACTATGTCTCTCTCTCTATATATATATAGTAAAGATATTTGATGTGTTGCCATAGACGGTTGTGTCATCAGCATAGATGTCAACGAATGATTTAAGTATGTGTTTTGGGAGGTCATCGATGTAAATCAGGAAGAGAGTTGGGTAGGAATGGACCTTTGCGGGACACCAGCATTTATACTATGGCTATATATATATATATATATATATATATATATATATATATATATATATATATATATATATAGTAAAGATATTATAACGAAAACTCAATTAAAAATACATTATTTGAAATAAACATTATAAATTTTGCAATAACTTTTTAATAAATCAAATATGGACGCCATATAAGAATTACAGGATTTATTAAGTTTTTTTTATGTAGTATAACTAGGTGTGTATATATACGTACGGCATCCAGCCGTATATGCAGCATACTGTGTGTATACAACATGAATACATTACGAATATGTCATATAGCGGTCTTTATATCATGTATCTAAAAAGTATATATATATACTATATATATATAAAGATACGTAACAATGTCTCTTTTACTGCGTGTATAATATACAGAACGTATGTTTTAGTATGTTTATATACCGCCATCCATACGTATTTCTGTATTGTTTGTATAATCCCATCTCTAAACTATATGCAAAAAATACATAGGTCTGCTCGACTTCTCTGTGGGTACGTGTGTTTACACATTTTAATAAACTTCAGTAAATTTGCCTGTGTCTGCGTGGCGAATAGACAAAAGGAAGTGTGCCTTCTTTTACTGCTACTTTTCTTTATTGGTTATTATCTGGCTCAAAACGCTTTCCAAAAAAACACTTTTTATCCGAAAGAGACACCATGACACTCTGGTTTTGTTTTATACTTTATTTCTTTTTTATGTTTCGAGTGTCGGAGTTTGCAACCTTTACCTTTGTTTCTACATCTTTCAATCAACACGCCCCTTGACGAAACCAGAATGCAGAAGACAAATTCCTTCGGACAAATATCTTCAAGTGCTCGAAGTAAACATTGCCTTACGGACTCTACCTGTCTGTCTGTCTGTAAAAGTATTGATATAACAAGACCGTAGTTTCTGTTTGTGTCACTCTTATTCCCAAATGGAAATCATTTTTATTATTTTAAACTGTAATTATTATTCTAACATTATTTTGCTGAACTAAAATTAAAATTATTATTGTTTAAAATATTTGTTTCTTGTTACGATCACGTTTATGTATTGTAAGTATTTTTACTGACTTTCGAATATTTTGCCTATTGCTAATTGCCAACATGCTATTGCTTCAAATATTAATCTTCGAACAGTCTTTTACTTAGGAACTATTTCTTAAACATAAGAATTGATGAATTTTCGAATTAAATCAACGTTGAAGACATAGTTCGACGGCCAGGTCCTCACTGTCGCTGACCAATTCATATATTTCAGCATCGCCAAATCTGTTACTCTAAGCAAGAGAGTGTTGAGCAACAATCGGCAGACTCTGAACACCCAAACCAGGGTGGAACAGTAAGTTGTTCTCAGCACGCTCCTGCGGTAAATTCTGGGCCACTTACACACGTCAGAAATATCGTTTGGACAGCTTTTAGCTTCGTACTTGCATCTTATCCTGACCATTACATAGAAGGAGACGGTAACAAACACAAATATACTGCGCATGCTGGCTGCTCTGTTAACGTATACTCTGCTGGCTGAGTCAGTTCCACCGGATGGATGACGGCCATATTCTAAATTGCGTCTTGTAGAGTAAACTGGCATCGACCTGGTCAGTTAGGCGCAGCTGGCAAACGACTACGGCGCGTGGTGGGGATATTGTACGACGGAGAATGAGGAGTGAAAAGGATTAAAAAGCCTTACGCTGCAGGACAGTAGACCAAACAGAAAGCAGCGCAAAAAAACTGCAGACTAAAGCACACGATCCTCTTTCCTTTGCCAATGCTAAAGAGACTGCCATTACCGCGTAGGGATTCAGAAGCTGCCCGAAGACAATCTGCTGAAAAAAAAGGCGCATGTCATTATCTCCCAAGATGGATGATTGCCTAATATAAATATATAACGATATGCAGCCTAGAACCAAAAGTACAATGCAGTTAGGAGAGAACCAAAAGTGCAATGAAGTTATGTCCAGAACAAAGAGTGCAACGCAGTAATGGCTACAACCAAAAGTCTAATGCAGTTATGTCTAGAACCAAAAGTGCGATGAAGTTATGTTTAAAACCAAAAGTGAAATAAAGTTATGTTTAGAACCAAAAGAGAAATGCATTCATGTTTAGAACCAAAAGTGCAACACAGTTTTGTTTAGAACCAAAAGTACAATGCGGTTATGTTTATAACCAAAAGTGCAATACAGTTATGTCTAGAACCAAAAGTGCAATACAGTTATGTTTAGAACCAAAAGTGCAACGCAGTTATGTCTAGAAACAAAAGTGCAATACAGCTATGTTTAGAACCAAAATTGCACAGAACCAAAAGTGCAATACAGTTATGTCTAGAACCAAAAGTGCAATACAGTTATGTCTAGAACAAAAAGTGCAATACAGTTCTGTCTGAGACCCAAAGTGCGATGCAGTTATGTCTAGAACCATTAGTGCAATACAGTTATGTCTAGAAACATGAGTGCAATACAGTTATGTCTAGAACAAAAGGTGTAATACAGTTATGTCTGGGACCAAAATTGCAACGCTGTTATGTTTAGAACCCAAAGTGAAATGCAGTTATGTTTAGAACCAAAAGTGCAATGCAGTTTTTTAGATCCGAAATGCCATGCAGTTATTTTTGGAAGCAAAAATGATATACAGTTATGTCTAGAACCAAAAGTGCAATACAGTTATGTTTAGAACCAAAAGTGTAATGCAGTTATGTCTAGAACCGAAAGTGCAATGCAGTTATGTCTAGAACCAAAAGTGCAATGCAGTTATGTTTAGAACCAAAAGTGCAATGCAGTTATGTCTAGAACCCAAAGTGCAATGCAGTTATGTCTAGAACCCAAAGTGCTATGCAGTTATGTCTAGAACCAAAAGTGCAATAAAGTTATGTCTAGAACCAAAAGTGCAATGCAGTTATGTCTAGAACCCAAAGTGCTATGCAGTTATGTTTAGAATCATAAATGCAATAATGTTATGTCTAGAACCAAAAGTGCAATACAGTTATGTCTAGAACCAAAAGTGCAATAAAGTTATGTCTAGAACCAAAAGTGCAATGCAGTTATGTTTAGAACCAAAAGTGCAATACAGTTGTGTCTAGAACCAAAAGTGCAATGCAGTTATGTCTAGAACCAAAAGTGCAATGCAGTAATGTCTAGAACCCAAAGTGCTATGCAGTTATGTCTAGAACCATAAGTGCAATAATGTTATGTCTAGAACCAAAAGCACAATACAGTTATGTTCAGGGCAACAAATGTAATACAGTTATATTTAGAACCAAAACTGCAACTCTGTTATATCTACAACAAAGACTGAAATGCAGTTATGCTTAGAACCAAAATTGCAACGCTGTTACGTTTAGAACCAAAAGTGCAACAAGGTTATGTTTAGTGTAATACAGTTATGTCTAGAACCAAAGGTCCAATACAGTTATGCCTGGGACCAAAATTGCACCGCTGTTATGTTTAGAATAAAAAGTGCAATACAGATATGTTTAGAATAAAAAGTGCAATGCAGTTATGTTTAGAACCAAAATTGAAACGCTGTTATGTTTAAAACGAAAATTGCATCGCTGTTATATTAAAAACCAAAAGTGCAATACAGTTATGTTTAGAACCAGAAGTGCAATAAAGTTACGTTTAGAACCGAAAGTGCAATGCAGTATATGTTTAGAACTACAAGTGCAATGCAGTTATGTTTAGAACTAAAAGTGAAATGCAGTTATGTTTAGAACCAAAAGTGCAATTATGTCTAGAACAAAAAGTGCAATGC
Source organism: Euprymna scolopes (assembly GCF_053919585.1). Lineage (NCBI taxonomy): Eukaryota > Metazoa > Mollusca > Cephalopoda > Sepiida > Sepiolidae > Euprymna > Euprymna scolopes. The sequence continues at coordinate 42,980,330 of NC_136495.1, read as the reverse complement.
AGTAAATTTAGGACGGGAAATGCAATGCAGTTATTTTAGAACCGGATATGCAATGCAGTTCTGTTTAGAACCAAAAGTGCAATGCAGTTATTTTAGGTCTTAATATGCAATGCAGTTATGTTTAAAACCTTTGTAAAACATTAGTTCTCTGCGCAAAAATACGCTGGCGCCAGTAGGAAACAGTACTCAACTGCCAGAGAACGATAACAGCTCGATAAATGACTGATAAAACTACAGAACAGATCCAGACATCGATGTATGTGGAGAGGTGGACCATACAACGTAACCTATCTTTCTGCAGTTGTGAAAAACAGCGTAGAGTAAAAGAACTTGCCGATTACAACAATAGCATGTGGATATTCGTCGTTCGTGCCAAGGTCATAGTGTAGTCTCAGTTCTGATGCTGCACTTCATCTTTTTTGTACTCGGTCAGTGGAGAAGAAATCTTTCATGACTGAGACAATTTTTATTTTTGTTCCTATTCCGAGTGCCTCGTTTTGGAGAGCTGGCTTTTCCTTACATTAAAAACCGACCTTGCGTCCAACTCTGTCCTCGTGGGGAGGCAAGTAAATAGGAACACATAAATGTGGGTAACTTTTATATAATCATGTGCTTCTAATACACGTAAGTAGAAGATCAGAGTATTGCATCTGTAGAATGAACGTATTTCTGAAATTCTATTGCTCTATCTTACACAGTGTCACTAACATTTGTATGCCTATCTTTCTGCATTTACTTACATACATACATGTGTAAACTGAGATAGTAAAAAATTTAGATATGTAAATAGATTTGAAAAAAGTATTGAGATATATCAGCAGACAAAATTAGAGATTGATCAATTGACAAAATGGAATTGACAGTCTGTGATAGATAAGTCTGTAGACTTGCAACGTCGTCCAATGTTTACCATACATACGTCTGCATATATACATGGGACAAGCAATTATTGTTTTTTTTTTTTGCCTTCTTGCTTTTCTTCGTTTTTTGTAGAATGTGTGTACATGTGTATCTTGCGTGTATACGCACACACACATTATATATATATATATATATATATATATATATACTCCTATAAATTCGTTTTTGAAGCGTGTGTATTGCTATTCACATTAAAATTCCTTTCTCTATTTATTTAAAAAGAAAATACAATTTTGTTATGTATGGAGCGTGGACTGCATTCACTAGAAGAAGATATAGCTAATTTGCATATTCTTTTAAACATTCATTTTAATTAATTCCCTATTTGTTTCTTCGGTATTCCTATGGGATGATCATCTTTAGTTAACTATTACGTGTAATTATATTAATGCAGATGTTCTACATGATTTTTACTTGCATAATATTTACGTAAAACGTTTATAGTAAACACAATATTGTTTCCATATATATTTATGTATACGTATATATTTTTGTTTAAAATATTTTGCCTACCAAACTCCTCCTAGAGTTATTTGTCTACGGACATGAAACTTCATATATAAGATATTTGAATCCATGCGAAACTTTATATTTGGGGTTTAGCTCGGAAAAATCGGTGCGAAAGTGAAAAAAAATTTTAAAAATGAAATTTTCCAGGTGAAGGTTGAACGCCGCCATTGCGAACGCATAACGTTGTAGCTATTTGTTCATGTTTTAATTTTTAGGGATACAGTAAATATGTCTTCATGGCTCAGAGGCAAAAATAAACAGTAGGTTTTGGTTTCGATTCTTGGTGGTGGCGCACGAATCTTTAGTTTTTTTAAACTTTTTAAATAATTACTATTACTATATAGTGCGTCCAATATAATCTATATTATAAATGTCACTTGTTTGTTTGAATGTTTGTATATATGTGTGTATGTTTGTCTGCCTTAAACTTTCGACAGACGACGGATTTTCACGAGATCGGTATCGTTGTGAAGCCGACCCCTCGGACGAAAAATACGGAAAACTTGGCTAAAAACATTAATCACTTCAACATCAACTGGGCACTTTTTCGCCCATATTTTCGAAAGCCATCCTTTCTTTTCGATTGACTATCCTTAATATTATCCTACATCACTCCCGGTTTGGCGAAGTACGAAACAGCAAAGACGGCTCGTTTTGTTCATGTTCTTTTCCTCCTTCGCGGTACGGGTTCGAGCCTGCCTGCCTACAACCACTCCTTTTTTTGCTAAACACACACATCCAAACACCCGGGAACGCAAGGAACCCAGGCTAGTATATATAGAAACGTGAAAGCGTCTGTCTGTGTCTGTCTGTGAGTCTATGTGTCTGTCTGTCTGTGTATATTTCCCTACGCAATAACTCTGTCAATTTTCAGTCTACAAACTCAAAATTTGCATTTTCCCACTTCTCTCCATCCCAAGTCTGGTATTTGGCGGCATATTTAAGTCGGTTAGTTTTGTGCTGATCAAGAAGACGTGGTTTCTGCAGTATCTTTAAATGATTGAAACCCTTCATTTTCAGATGTCTTCTGATGGTTTTAGGCCTACATTCTGCTGCTGTTTGGCTTTTCAATCGACTTGAGCTCATACTGGAGTTTTTCGTAAACTTCTTCTGATACGGCGATCCAGTGATGGGATTATTTTTTTTTTGGTCGACCTGGACTCTTTTTGTGCCCATATTGATCTGGATTTCTTAAAAAAAATTGGATGACCGTTTTGCTACGATTCACTTCGTTTGCAATGGGAGTCCACATCTATTAAGCTCAAAGACCCTTCCTCTCTCAAACTCTGATAATGGTTTCTCTTTTACCATTTATTATTTAGTAAGATGTTTTTTTATCCACTAACAAGTTGCTTTTAGTAACATAGAAAGCTTTTCGTATTCATTTTTTTCAAAACTAGCCGATTTTATTAAAGTGGTCTTATCATTTTGATCAGGTGAAAATGTTTGTTTTTTTTAAAAAATAATTATTAGATGATGGTTAAGGTTTCGAATGAAGCAGATTTCATTTTTTCCATCATATTTTCCCTTTTGTTGCAATGGTTTCAATCATTTGTTCGATTAAAAATTCGAGTGTATGCGTAAACCCTTACTTTCTTAAGTGGTCTTATGATTTTGACCAAGACTGTATATATATATATCTATAATATAAAGCTGAATGTATGTGTGTGTATGTGTGTGTGTATGTGTGTGTGGGTGTGTGTCTGGTCACGAATAGGCTCCTAGATAGTGGACTATTAAAAAAAACTGATTACATATAATGATAGAAGATGTATCGAGACACAGGAATGGGTATGTTTGATCGGGCAGAACGGTGGTTCATTAAAATTGTGGGTCTGCGTTCGCGCCTGACCTCCATAGAATGGAAATAGGCACACACTTTAATAAAGACTTTTCATATCTATCTGCGTAAGTTTACTTTGATAATTATGTTTTAGTTATAAGAAATATGATATAATACAATTATGGGTTGTTCGTTCGCGCCTGACCTCCATAAAATGGAAATATGTCACAAAGTTTAACAAGGTTTTTTAATATAGATCCACAGAATATTGTGATAAGTGTTTCAATGTGAACAGGGATGGTATAATAAATCACGCGGTTTATCTATTTTATTTTTACTTTCATCATATTTTGCTTTGGTTTTGATAACCCCAAATTCGAAACCTATCTCCTAACAACCCTTCCTTTTCTTAACCTATCAAACTTTCATAAATCAGAGTCCACTTTCTGTAGGCTGTTTTTGAATCCAGTCAACGACGGATACCTTTGCTAGTATATATATATATATATATATATATATATATATATATATATATATATATATATATATATATATATATATATGTGTGTGTGTGTGTGTGTGTGTGTTAATGGGAAAATATGCTTATTAAATCATATTTGCCCCTTTATTTATATCAATCGTCTTATGTAATAAGCTCGAAGTGTATTAAATATAACTGCAGAGCATATGCATATTAATATAGAAAATATATTTTAAATGCTAATACGTTGTTAATATTACCGTTTGTTACTTTTCAGCATGTTAAAATGTTCAATTTTTGACAGCACTTGTTTCGTAGCGCAGAAACATTCATATAATCATAATGTCTATTTCTGAATATTTTTGCCTGGACTCACCAGAAGAATAAGACCTCACCAATCTTAAAAGAATATAAAAAAGAGTGATTATATGAACCCGAAAAGATTGGAAGACTAGTGGCAAATGTGTTTTATGATATGTGAAAATAACAAATTATACTTCATCATAGACGAAAATTTTAGTAAATTACTAAATCTTTAAAACAATTCTATCCTTTTACTAATCCCCTACTTGAACATTAACTTAAAATAATTGTTTCGTAACACAACCACCTGTACTGATCGGATTTGACGTAAATAACGGTTAAAATAGAGCTAAGTAAGAGCATTTTTATGTGCATAATCCTGGGGAATTTGTTGGTGATGTAACCGCAAACAAGAAAAATGGCTTCAGTTTGCGGATTTAGACTTGATAATAATATTTAATAATAATAATGTTTGGAGTGGGAACATATTCGATGGACATTTATTTCGATATGCGAGTATGCACGGAACTAATGAAAAGAGGGGGACATGAATCATTGCGATCTTTCATTGGCCGGTTAGGATTCGGGGAAGTTTTACTCCCAGCTATCAATATATAAGCTTATGCAAGAGCGGGTTTTAGTTAGAGGAGAGAACACAAGGAGCAGGTTACGTCAGGAATGACAATGAAGGCCAGGTGAGTCCAATCAAGTCCAGCTCCGAAAAGCCGCGTCTTAATCGATTTTCTGCTGTTAGTATCTCTCGTTCTTAGCTGCAAAATATTTTCGCCACATATTGTATTTGAATCGACTAACTGACAACACTACTGTCACCAGACTTCCCATTCTAATCCCCAATCCATCGCTGCTGATTGTACTGCGATACACAAAAAAGGGAGAAAATACAATCAGGTTCACATAATTCTGTCGACGTTATCATACATGAAAATTGAATCTGAAATTATAGAAAAGCGTTACTCAGCTTAAAGCACTCTAAAACTCAGGCGAGACGACACTTGTTTAAATGTAGACTCTGAAGTGATGAATTCCAAGTGCCTATACTTTTATCTTTGTAAAAGCGTTGTTATTGAACGGTTTAATCGTATGTTTCTGGTGATATATTTTGTTATAAAAGAAACACACACGAGTGAAGTTTTTACTTATGGCTTTCACGAGAGAGTTTAAAGTGGTACCAGACCGGACGGTTAAATAAAGTTATTTTTCAGGAACCATCTATCAGGAGAATAGTGACTACCTCGGTGCCGGAGAGAGTGATGAGACCCGCGGATCAACAACAACAATCACAACGTGGCGTGGACCGCACCCGTCTCCTTTGATTGACGGACTTTTCTTATTCAAACAGAATAACCAGAACCCTCATTAGCCCTGTCTCCGTGTGGACGATCATATACAACTGTTTCATATTGTGAGGGCTGTTCTAGGCGACGAGAATAACTGTTGAACCTTTGTAATCGAAAAGGCCTAACACAAATTTATATGATGGCAAACGCCCTCTCATGATATTCGTCGTGCTGTGCTATATTCAATTTTGAAAAATACTTTAAATTGTGTTTTTTAAGTACTATTGTGCGCCTTTTGTAATATTCTTCTTGTTTATTTTTTAATTCGTTATACGAAACTTTCTTTTCTTTCTTTTCTTAAAACTTTAATGATATAATTAACATTAGAGTTATTTGTTTCGACTTAATATCGTGAATTATTATCTGATGATTTGTCATTTATAAGTACTTAATCTCCTTATTCCCTGTGTTGTCTAAGGGTAGAATAATACCATACTAACTCCAAAATAACTTGTAAATTTTGTTCGAATATCTCGACAAGCAGCAATTATCAGTTCTTATGATAATGATTGCGTAAGCATAACACATTGTATCTTTAGGGATGAAACGATTAGTTAATATTTCAGATATACAGGTTACCCCCCCCCAAAAAAAAAACAAACAAAAAAAAACAAAAGCTAAATGGAGAACATCTAGAACATATGCTGTAGAACGGAGAAAAAAAGGCCAAAGACCCTTGTGTTTCGATGTGATGTTTTCAATATAATAAACTAGTTACGACCAAAATTTCATTTCATTCGGCCCAAACACTAAGAAACAAGACCTAATTAGAGTTGGGCCCGACTTTTTTGTGTCACCCTGTCTTACACATACATTATTATATAAAAAATATATGGATAAGCTATAAATTAAACAAATTATTTAAAAACACTAAATAGTTTATATTGGGTGAAAATCAGTAAAATTACTGTTGGTAAAAGATGAGGAAGTTGGAAGGAAGAAATACAAACAAATAATTCTGGTTAAATCAGAGGTCTAACTTTTTTTGTTGTGTTGCCTCGTTATCGAATATCCGTTCACAAATGAACATCGCCATTTTATATTTTTATGTCTTCCACATATAAACTTTTCCCTGCTGCTTATTGAACTTTCTATGTTATATTTCTGGCTTGAATAACAAAAAAAAATACATATGAAAGCTTAAAATGAAAATGGAACTAAAAACGCCATTGAAGTAAAAAGGAAAGTACGTGCCAAGAATTTGAAAACTACTAGGTGTATTTTCCCGAAGAACGTGCCCTGAAATAATAAATGAGCATACTTCAAAATGAGTCGCTTTATCGGAGAATCTCAAGACAAAAAGAAATTTAAATAAATAATAAAATCAATGCAGACAATTCCAGACTTAATAAGACGCTTTGCTACTTACAAAAAAAAAACTTTTCTTTTTGTATCACCTGATTGCAAATACTCGAGTCCTTATAGAAAATAAAGTAAAGTTATACGCCTGTTTGTTTATCTACATATCTAAATAGAAGGCCCTTTCAATTATTTCTAAGAGAGTTTCAAATATAAAGTTTCTTATGTGTATGAACTGTAATCATTTAGGTAAGTCGGACTATTCTCATATTAGCCGTTATTTTCACTACGGGTAGGATTTATATGACGTTTCATATGCAGGCGTTTGTTTTCTCGAAACTGTCTGTATAATAAACACCTGGAAGTTGAAAGTTCATCTCTTATTATCGGTATAGCAACCAAGCATAACATATTAATTAAAACTTCATTCTAGTCATTGCGCAGGGAACAAGAATAATTTTGCAATTCAAAAATCTTTATATGTTTAGAAGTTCGACATAAATCTTACGAAGTTTGGAAAGTTTGATGCGTGATATCAATTCTTATTATTATGTTACACCATAGGTATTAAATATCTTTCACTTTTATCAATATTTTTTTATACAGTGATCACCACTTATCAAGGCCTGGAAGCCACTCAGGGATAAGGGTTATTGCAAGTACATTACGTTAATGTGGAGATTTGATGAAGTGTTTACTTAAGGGGGCGGTTCATTAGGAATTTGTTAACGTTGGACTTGAGCACATCCAAGTTGTAGTCCGGTGGGAAGCAGGCAGACGGAACTATTTTGACTTTCATGTAGTGTTTTGTATTTTTTAAAACTTTTTCTGTCGATTTGGATGTTTATATTGTTTTTGAGGTTTTTCAGATGTTGTTATTGTTTATTAATTAGTTTTTAGATAAGTTTTTAAATGCACGGTAGTCCGTGAAGTATCAGTGGTAAAAATGCTCACGATGCTACCTTCTATTTCTATTAGTTCAACATTATATTGCATCATCTGAATAGTTGTTTACCATTGATTTCCCGTTGATAACGACGATTAGATCTCTCTAGAATTAAGGAGGCTTTTCAGAATTATAATAATTTATTTGCCTATCACGTATTAGTCCGAATTGTGCTCCCCTACTCGCTTAGCTATTAAATTAGGTTAGAAAACTAATTTGTAATAAATAAACATATCACATATCCGTACTCACTCGATATAATCCGTCAGCAGTTTATCTCTCTGTAGTAGCAAAGAAGATGCGAGCCTTGAGTCGATCATAGATACAGTTTATTCATTTATTAGGAAACCAACATATTTCATGATTAAATTAATATATATATATATATATATATGTATATGTATATATATTTTCATTGCGCTTATATATATATAGTCATTGTGCTTATATATATATATATTCATTGTGCTTATATATATCTATATCTATCTATATATATATATATATATATAAGATTCAATGTCCATTGTCAATAGATATATTATTAAAACTTATAGTATTAAAATTTTAAAGTTGGTCTCTTCTTATGAGTTACTTACAGATGTGGGCACGAAGTTGTTCGCTATATAAGAAATAGTTTAGAGATTCTGAATCCCTTATATTGTTATGCCGGATCTATTTGAAGTTTGAATAAAGGTTCGACACATATAGTTCTCTCAGCTCAGGATGGTACTAATATATTTGTCTTGTGACTTTACTGTTCACCACAGTAAATAGTTTGGTTTCTCTACTTACATAGACGCAGCTGGTAGCATAACACATACTTTCTCTATATCCTCTTTCTTATCCAAGACAGTTACGTTTCTGACACATCTCACACGTCGAAAAGATCAACAAGCCTCACTTTAGATCTGTTTCTGACAACAGTTCCCGATGATTGTTCGACGAATGCTTATAGACCTCTCGGAAATGCTAATCACAGTGTGATAATGGTAGAAATCACCCGAAACACTCGACCCTAAGCTGAGGAGCGATTGTTCAAAGCAACAAAGTACTAAAAAATGGCTGACAACGAACCATCAGAAATCTCATAAGAGATGTTCCATGGGAAAATATCTTCTCTCTTCCTGCAGAACAGTGCGCAAATGAGACTATTGTATGGTTCAAAGCGGCAGTTGAAGCACATGTTCCCACAGGGAAGTTCTATTGCAAACACCACCTCCTCAATAGTTTACTTCTACTTGCGCAGCTGCCATTGCTCCAAGGCAATATGCATACCGCATATTTATCCGACATAAGTCCAGTACAAACAGACAAAAGTATATCGAAGCTAGAATTAATCGTAAGAAAGAATAACGGCAGCTAAGAGAAAATATATCGAAACCACTAAGAAACTATTGCGCGCAGAAATTAGGAACTCGTAATTTCTGCAAAATAATCGGCAATCAACAATTCCACCATTATCCAACAATTATGAGGTTGTTTGCGCGGCAAATGAGAAAGCTAACATGATTTCCAGTCAATTTGCCTTGAGCTCTACATTGGAGCCAGACACCCTTCCCCCTCTCTGATTTTTCTTTGTGGACAGAAGCCACATGAGATAATATGAAAATCACCCTTTCTCAAGTGCATGATATCATAAAAACCTAGACATCTCAAAGGCATGTGGACCTGATCTCATCCCGACTGTACTATAAAAAACATGCTCCACTGAAGTCGCTTTAGTTCTCTACAAACTTTTTAACACATGCTTTAACGAATCTTGCTTTCCTGACTGCTGGAAAACTACTTCTGTAGTACCAGTTTAAAAGGATTCTGGCGAAAGAACTGACCCATTAAATAATCAGCCCATTAGCCAATTCCATTTTTCACCAAAATATTGAGCCCATAATTAATCAAGCTATGGTCCATCACCTTACAGTTGTTTAACCCCTGGCTGACCAACAATATGGATTTATTCAAGCCCTTTCTACTGCAGATATCCTAACTGTAATCTATGAATGTATATACCATGCACTGGATAAGACAGGGAATGGAATGGTAGTAGCCCTAAATATATCTAATGCTTTCGACAGGGCATGCCACGAATGTCTTCTCAGGAAACTTAGATCATATGGTATTACTGGAGGAATATTTAACATAATACGATCCTTCTTAAATAATCGAAGACTCCAGGTTGTCGTTGATGGTCGGATGTCAAAACAGTATGAAATAAATTCGGATTTACATCAGGTGTAGATCCCTGAGTCTTTACTATTCATAGTATTCATAAATGTTCTCCCTAATAAAAGTATCTATGAGATGGGTGTATTTGCTGATGACGCCACGCTCTATAGCAGGCACGAGGTAAAAACGAATGAAAACATATCTAAGGCAATGGCGGATAACCTTGAGGAAGATTCCCAGTCTGTTGGGTAATTGGGACAAAAATGAATGGCAACATTTAATGCCGATAAGTCTAAATTAGTTTCCTTTAATAATTACAAGGAACTTTCTCAACCAGCAATGACTAATGGATTAATATTAGTGATGTCGAAATAAATAAAATACTTAAGTGCCATCAGCTAGACCCGAAACCGAACTCCAAAGCTTCATTTCTTCGCTCAGGAGACACGCCCATACATATGTAAATAGTTTTAGAAAATTACGCTGTTTAATATATGAATGTACGTTTGCACAGGTTAAATATCAGGTATGCTCTTCCGTTAAACGGATCTCACTTAAATATAAGACACACTCAGATTGTCCTCGATGGTCCTAAGTCTTGGATGAGTATTAATCCTCATATTTATAAATTATCACTGCCTGCCTCTCTTTCTCTCTCTGTCTCTCTTTATATATATATATATATATATATATATATATATATATATATATATATATATATAAGAGCAAATAGTTAATAATATATGTAAAAAACACTTTGAAAAAGATTTAAAAACATATTTAATCTGAAAGGAAATACTTTATAAGTGGATAGTCCTTAATCTGCGGAGAAATACTTTCCTTCTCATCAGAGGGTAGGAATTAGCAAAATGCGGGATCGGATTTTGCATACAAAAGTATTTGATGAAACTGCAAGTAAGTCAAAGATCTTACTTTATAACAAAAAGTGAAACAGAGGGAATAGAGTGGAGAAAAATGTGATTTCACTTGAATGGATAGTCTGGTTAAAGGTAAATTATCCAATGACGGTAAAATCCAAAAATATAAATCCAAGACAGTTAATCAAATTTCCATTCGAACAAGTAAAATCCAAGGAAATCACGTAATTGGATGATGGTACAAAATAATCCAAAAGGCCGAAATCCGTGGAATAATTCAAAAATATGTACAAGGAAAAGGGGGAAAAATTCCAATAATATTAATAAAAGAAAAAGTTGGACGCGGCTGCCGAGACAAAATGACAAGTTTTCTTTTCAGATTAAATATGTTTTTAACTCTTTATGAAAGTGTTTTTTAACATGTTTTATTAACTATTTGCTCTTATTATAAGCTCTATCGCCTATTTGGTTTTATCGAGCTTTTGCATCTGGTTGAGATTATTTATAAATATTAATTCTTTAATATTTATAATATACTTTAGTTTTACCATCTTGGATCATTTTGGTAAATTTAATCGTAATTTTTATTATTTATATATATATATATATATATATATATATATATATATATATTAATTTTATTTATACAAACATTAATGGCTACATATGTGCATACATGTTTCTGTAATCACCCACGTTGGGGGATTACGTCTTCAGGCCCAGAACTACCTTCAAAAGTGACATTTCCACCAAATACATTTTTCTACTTTGTTTATCAAGTTAAAAATACAACCTGGGTGGGAGTCAAAAAAACAAAAAACGGTAAAAGGATGAGTGAGGTAAAAGGATGAGAGTCAAAAAAACAACAAAAAAACTCCCACCCAGGTTGTATTTTTAACTTGATAAACGAAGTAGAAAAATGTATTTGGTGGAAATGTCACTTTTGAAGGTAGTTCTTGGCCTGAAGACGTAATCCCCCAACGTGGGTGATTACAGAATCATGTATGCACATATGTAGCCATTAATGTTTGTATAAATAAAATTAATATACATGCTCTGTTCACTCATTGAGCACTATTTTGGTAGACACGTGTTGTTTCATTGGATGTACTTCTAGGAAACTAAACTCTACTGGCTATATATATATATATATATATATATATATATATATATATATATATATATATATATATATATATAAGCGAGAGCTATACAGGAGGAGGTAGATGCTTTTATAACAACGGAATGCAATGGAGTTAAAATCGATTTCATTGAGAACAGCGTCAAAATTACATAGCAATTTTACAAAGAGTAATAGTTTAAATGCATGGACATTAACCAAATACCAAATCATATTATTTTATGAGCATATATAATGAAAAATATAGAATGAAATTCTATGTATAATGCGAGACTTATCTGATCACGTTCTCATCACAACTGCGAAATTTAACAAAATGAGAGATTCAAAATAACAGGAGAAACAAATATACGTATGTGTAAATAGATAAGCATAAATTTACAGTTAAGAAAATCAAAATGAAACCAGGCATACACGGAGATCAAATATCAAATTAAATATCACAAAAATATGGTTATGTAAGGGAGAAGGGATATTCAACACAATAGACAAGAAATATTTATATAAAAACATATGTGATTTGTGATTAAAATAAAAAAAAACGATGATTTTTTGGGAAATGATTTATGGAAATCATGAGTTATGGTAATATTTGGCTGTGGGCAAGTTACTAGAGATTATGTCAACTAGTATTAATTTCGGCGAGGATTAAATAATGCATGTGAGGATAACATGCATGTAAACGGAAATAGAGAAACCTGCAGCTAGTCTGATCGAAGTTGGTATTCAAAAGTATCTTCCGTAGACAAAACACGATTGCGATACAGGTATCCAATGATATAGCATAGACATTGCCATATATATTCAGGAGACAAAACAGTTTCTAGCCAGTCGGAATAGAAAAACTAGAGAGGTAACACATCTGAATCTGTTGAGAGAACTTTAACAAATTCTACTTCGATTACTGCTGTCTGGGTCTCTAAATGCCCAAGTAAACGAATAAGTAAGACACAATTTATATCAGCTAGTCTCTGCTCTTCGTATACAAACTTGCTCGTTCCAATAATACCTGTGAAACCTCACCAAGTTTATATTATATTCATCCGAAAATAGATTCGTTTTGGGTTAAACAATAGGTCAACGGAACTAGCGAGTAACGGCCCACGACGAGAAAACCACAATCACAGAAATAAAGATTATCGACCGTGCATGTAAGTAAAAAGACTATATTTTACCGACTGTTTGGTTGATCGATCGCTTGCAAAAGCGCAAATGTGCACCTTACGCGTTTGTTGCAAATGGCATGTGCGATCAGTTAGTGTTTGTTTAGATACAAATGTTACACCCTGTTATGAGCTGATTACCCGAATAGCTTGGCCGAAGATTTATAAAATAATTGGGAAACGGTGTAAGTAAAAACAACTTAAATCAGACTCGCTTGCACATACCTTCTTCTTTATTCACTTAAATAATTTCTAAGAGATAATTTCCATTCCAAAATATTGGCTAGTAACCAAGTGTAGTATTTTTGCTGATAATACACTTCATCTTTTCCGTCACGTTTTCGAGCTAAGAGAACACAAACACTAGCCTGGTCATAAAGATGTACTATAAACACCACCATTAATAGGAGGATTTTATGTGGAGATCGTACGAAGGAGACCGTCAAATATGTGAGTCTACGAAAGCCGATCGGAAGACATCAAATAATACGAGTCTGTCCCGGGTTGTATGAGGGAGTTAGGTAATAATGTAGAAAAATGATAATTGCTAAGTGTAAAACGTTACACCGAATTTATACTTAATAACATATCACCATTTCAGTTAAATGAAAAAAAAATAATAACTGAAATTACCTTACGCAGTTAATATCTTTCTTCTGAATGAATTTTTGTTCAAAAATAAATCTTTTAAGAAAACTATTAGCGAACTTCTCCATGCGAATTTTCCCCATAAAATATAGATTTATTCATCATACCAACGACTAGAAAAACATTTTACGATGATCGGAAGCGATGGCATCAGAGAAAGCAATAACAACTAAACTATAAAGAACAAATATTCATAATTAAATTACGCAATTCTAACTACTTCTATTTATAACACAAATTGTTAGAAGAAGGGAAGTCATACATTCCGTAAAGTGTTTAAATTAGAGCACTATACTCTTGGCAAATAATAATGGTTAAAGTCAACAATAGCTATCGTAGGTACTGCTTTAAGTATATGATAAATGATTAGTTCCTTTTGTTTAACTCTTATAATTTACAACCGAGAACCATTTACTTAAACAAATCTTTAACTTCTGTTAACACATTTTAATATCAATCAAGCAAATCAACCAACTCAAATGTGTTGCAAAAAGCAAAGAAAAGTGAAACCAAACATGTTCAGAAAAAAAATAAATTATTTACACCCATGTAACTTTGACTGTTTGTCCAAGTTTCCTTTAAAACAGGATATGGTACTTCTCAGCATTATCTCCACAGTTATGATCCTCAACGCAGAAAAAACACACACATACAGCGAATGCTGGCTTCCTACTAACAAGGCGATAAGAAAGGCGATGAGGTTTTTTTTTGCGTGAGCCGGATCAGATTGTAATTATCGGCGCAGTAAAAAAAACAAAAAAAAACGTACTTGAATGTAAAATTTAAATTGCCGTTAACGATGTACGTCAGAATAACGTTCATTACATCCAACATACTAGGGGAAAGGATACTTTTTTTGTTTGCGAGGTCATTAGGGTGGTTTAATACGCAAGGATTCGGAACATCGATAACAGATACTGTAGCGGAGCGCTGTAAAACTAAACGGTCTTGTCTAAAAAAACGTTAAGATTTTATCGCGTATATTCCTTATATATCTCGTATTAGTTTTTATTCCTCACGCGCGCACGCACACAAACACACACACACACACATATATATATATATATATATATATATATATATATATATATATATATATTAACAGAGAGAAAGAAAGGGGGAAAAGGCTATAGATATCCAGAAAGATGGGAAAAGCATGAGTTAAATGCCAAGGGGAAACATATATAAAGCGTGTTTGAAACGGAGAATTTTGCAAAAATGTTTTCTTCAATGTGTGTATATATATATATATATATAGAGAGAGAGAGAGAGAGAGAAAGACAGAGATAGAAAGAGAGAGAGAGTGTTTTCAGGCTAAATTCTCCTCAACATTGTAAAAAAATAGAGACCCGTTTATTTATGCCTTTTCTAATGTGTTCGATTTTTGTTATCATTTTTTGCGAATATATATATATATATATATATATATATATATTAATCAAATTTATTATGTAAATTAAAAAAAATTTATATTTTTTCTACTCATTTCTATCTCTAACATATACTAATTTTCTTATAAATCCAAACCTTTTACTTCAATTTTTCAGATTCATCTGCCTTACTTTTAATACTAGGTTTATTTTTGGTGTCTTTTCAATTCAATAAAAATCCTCCTAAATTTGCTGATGAGGAGACCGTGCTTACCAAAAAAAAAACTATGTATAATTGTTCTACGTGACTTCATGTATACCACAAATAAAAAGCACGAATTTCCGAAACGATCGTACAGATAATTGACTTTGTTGTTGTTCCTTCTTATGAAACTGATTTTTAGTTTAATTAAAATTTGATTTTTAAATTTAAAAATTTTTTTTTTAATTTTTAAATTATAAATCACGTTACTTAATATATATATATATATATATATATATATATATATATATATATATATATATATATATATATATACAACTTTTCTCGTAATTTTCTTCTAGCTAGGGATAACACATCATGCCGGACGCCGTCTAAGATCAAAATCAAATATTCAAATCAAATATGGCAGAAACATTTTATCTAAAAGTTTAACGAGGAAAAGATGCCATTTTCAAGTTATTCTTTGTATTTACGCATTGGGTTATCTTTCTTTCTGTGTTTGCTGTGTGGATTAATATTGGTTCTCTGCATGTTCATTTTCTTGACGTCTATTACTAGTCATGTCGAATCCCCCATCTTGAACTCGTGCAGAATGAAGCTCACCCACGCGGAGTAAAATGGTGATTCTGCAGTGAAATCACGTAGGCGAAGGAAGAATATTTGTATTGGATTCACGATATCACACATACATTACCAGCGTGTCATCTCTACATTGATAACATTGTGCAACCCTTCTCTTATCGCTGTATATATTACTATGAGTATTTTTAATCATTGTTTTTTTAATCCATTATACATTAATATTTCGCGACTTTTCGCACGATCCTTGAAATGATAACTTGATAAGTATTAATAATTAATTTAAGAATTAAAAGTGTGATTTTACAAAATATTTTAAAACTTTTAAAACGATTCTTATCGTTTTGACGCACATTTGCCTGTAAAGAAACAAAAAGGTAAAAAAATGAAGTTAGGTACAGTTATCTCCCTTACACCATAGGTTACCCGAATTTTCTGCAATACTATAAAAATCTACGCAGTGTCGCTAGTTTGAAACAGCAATAATAATAATAATAATAATAATAATAATAATAATAATAATAATAATAATAACAAATAAATAAACAAGATACATTATCATAATGGGATAATAAATTAAACAATGAGAATATCTCCTAATAGAAAAAATAATAACGAAATAAAGAAGATTAAAAATAATAAAATATAACGAATAAATATCAATAACAAAAAATGAATCTCCAGTAATCTACAGATTTAACTAGTCACATCTTACTGCAGTTCTAACCTCTATCTGCGGTCCTGGTCTTTTTCGCCATCTTGAATATACTCTTATTTTCTTTTTGAAAAGGGTTGGAACTTTCTCACGAAATTAATGAAAGTTCCATACCACCAACGAACTTTATATACACCGAACATACCAATAACTTGGTTACAAATTAATTATGTAACGAGAGGAGGAGTGATAAATGAATAAATAGGCATTTCTCTACTCGAACATACCCGTCTATTTGTGTGTTTTCCGGTCTTTCCGCGTTTATCTCAGCATTTTAAACTTCCATATATACTTTTACCAGCAATGCTTTAAGCAAACTACTATTTTATATATATATATATATATATATATATATATATATATATATATATAGTAGAAATGGTAATTAATAAACACAGAAGAAAGTGCTCAATACTGTTGTAGAGCAAATATGCGTTTTATTTTTTAATACCGTATCTTTCTGTCAAGTTAAATTATTGTTTAATCTACCCGGCCGGCTTTTTTGCCGTCTGTAGCTTCCTCAGACTTTTACAGAAATGTTCGTTGTTATGGGATTATATATATATATATATATATATATATATAATGCTCCTTATCTTGAGTGTGTGTGTGTGTGTGCTTTTACATGCATATATATTTTGTGTGTGTGTGTTTTGTATTTTGTTTGTTTTCTGCGATTATTGTTTTCTGCGATTATTATGTATGTTTTATGTAAAGCCAGTCTAATTATGAAGTTTTTGAAAGCGCCTATGTAGGAGTTGCCGCATAATGTGCATTTAGTGCATACATAACATTCTAAAATAATCAAGGGCTACGAAAGCGGGAGTAGTATCATTAAAACGAGCGACCTTTTGTGCTTAAGAATTTATTTAGTAACCACTATTCTCAACGCACCATTCATTAACACACCTTGGAACGGAATAAAAATAAATATGAGGTATTACTTTTTGAATACCCTCGTACATATATGCACACTTCTATTTAGTATATTTAGGTAGTATTTTTCTATTAAGTATATTTAGGTAGTATTTTTCTATTTTGTATATTTAGGTAGTATTTTTCTATTTAGTATATTTAGGTAGTATTTTTCTATTTTGTATATTTAGGTAGTATTTTTCTATTTTGTATATTTAGGTAGTATTTTTCTATTTAGTATATTTAGGTAGTATTTTTCTATTTTGTATATTTAGGTAGTATTTTTCTATTTTGTATATTTAGGTAGTATTTTTCAATTTAGTATATTTAGGTAGTATTTTTCAATTTAGTATATTTAGGTAGTATTTTTCTATTTAGTATATTTAGGTAGTATTTTTCTATTTAGTATATTTAGGTAGTATTTTTCTATTTAGTATATTTAGGTAGTATTTTTCTATTTAGTATATTTAGGTAGTATTTTTCTATTTTGTATATTTAGGTAGTATTTTTCTATTTAGTATATTTAGGTAGTATTTTTCTATTTAGTATATTTAGGTAGTATTTTTCTATTTAGTATATTTAGGTAGTATTTTTCTATTTAGTATATTTAGGTAGTATTTTTCTCCTATGCATGTTTTATTGAACTGAAGGTGCTATCTAGGTCTGATCATGTTGAGTGTTAGTATTGGGGTTTGCAATGTGTATGTGTTTCCATCTATTATTTATCATTGCGTTGTCTTACCCTTTTTTCTAGTTTGTTCATTGAGATTAATGAGGCTAAGGTGTGTTTTCTGTTTTTGGGTTGGCGTTTACTTTTTATTATTTTTGTTGTTTGAAGTTTTCTGTTTAGTTTGTTGTTTTGGCTCAGCTCATTTTAAAATAAAAGATGGCGTAAATATCACAGCACACAATCGCAATTATCCTTCCGATTTTTCCAGGTTTATGTAAACATGCCTATATTCCTTTCATTTTCTTTTAAACTTGACGAGTTCCTATTTTTTCTCATGGGTGAGACAGGAAAAGATTTCAACATTGACAGAACAATATCAATGGTTCTGCGATACGAAACAAGTACTGCTAAGAATTGAAAATTTTACAATGTTGAAAAAATAAACAATGAAATAAACACCTATTGATTTGTATATGATCAGTAGTTACATCAAACTTCGTAAATCTAAAGGATTGGTATAAATACGGAGTGAAATATAATTGAATAAGCATATCTCCCGATGATCACACACACACACACACACACACACACACGGAATATAACTATAATGGTATTCTTTGTATATGCGCTGTTGTCATAGCAAAACCAACATTGACGACTTGTATACGCAACGAGTCGAATATAATTGAAAAAAAAAACAAATCTGACAAAATTTTACGGATCATTAAGCTTAGGCAATGCTGAGTAGGTTAAATTAGATTGAACTCTTTAATCCGCTGAAAAGATATTTATATTGTTGACATCTAGAATTCGGTTACATCCAGCTAGTGCTGTATGATTGCGCAGGTGTCGGGGTGTAGAGGATAAGCTCGTCGGTCAGGTTGCAATCCTGACTTCGAGCACTTGCTCTTATTGTTTCACAGATTAGCTGTAAACTATATGTAAATATATATATATATATATATCTTCTTCTTCTATATAAATAAAATGAACTCATTTTTTCACGTCTGATTTTGACATTAATAGGATTAAAAATCAAGATATTTCATGCAAATATAATATGCACAAACGGCAGAACAATATCTGAGGTGTGTTATAGACTTATTATTTCTCAAATTCCTCGATAATCTTCGATTTCTATACTTTTTCTGCTGAGAAGTCACGGCCAAAATCGGTTAAGATCAATGGAAGTGGTAAAATATTTTCTCTCTAATAAATTCCTCCTCCCCCTGCCACCACTTAACACCGTTTGGGGATCGTTCACAAGGAACAGTTGAGAAGAGAACACCGGTTTGGCTTCGTAGTTCTTTCATGTGAAGTTATTTAAAATCACAAAACTGAGCTGCAGTGCTCTGTGGCGTAGTGGTTAGCGTGCTGGACAATTCACATTATATTTTCACGTTCGCGCCAGCCTACGGTAGTCGTTTTTTTTTTCCTAAACAACTGGAATGGACTTTTCTTGGTGGCCGAACTGTTAACGTTGCAGATGGTTTTTTTTTGTTTTTTTTTTACACTTTATTTTCCTACTTTTACTCATGACTCCGGGTTTGATCCTTCCTACTTACCTACCATAACATTTTTTAAAACTCCCCCCCCCCGTCCCGGAAACAAACACTCGGGCAACGCCGGGTACCCCCGCTAGTATATATATATAAGGGAAAATAGTTAATAAAACATGTTAAAACACTTTGAAAAAGAGTTAAAACATATTAAATCTGAAAAGGAAACACTTAATAAATGGATAGTCCTTAATTCGCGGAGTTTCGAGGAAATACTTTCCTTCTCATCAAAGAGTAGGAATTAGCAAAATGCGGGATCGAATTTTGCATACAAAATTTTTATTTTATATATATATATATATATATATATATATATATATTCTGAACGGAGTTTCGTAAGGACATTTCCCACACACACCAGCAAGATGATACACACAGACACACATATATATGTGTGTCTTTATACACACACATACATATATATTGCTCTATAATTACATTGAGCTTCTTATATAAGGATTGATATATAATAAGAAAATGTATTTCTACAGATATATATATATATATATATATATATATATATATATATATATATAGTTATCATTTACTTAAAACGCAAATCAATTCTTGTATGCCAGTCGTAATATTTTAAACAAGTTTTACACATATAACAACTTTTCCCTTTAAAAACATATTTTCTATTAGCAAACTTTCCACCTATATATAAAATTCATAAAGTTCAAGTAAACTAATGTCTTTCGAAATCATATGTAGTGTAATATGATAGCTTAAAATTAAAATCAATTACCGTTAGTTGGTAGTTTATCATATTTTAACAGGAAAATTATTACAATAATGTTACATTTGTAACTAACCAGTAAACAAAGTATGTATTTGCTGCATTCTTAGTGGCTTACTCGTCAGATAAATTCCTTTATTACGGGAAAATGTTAGTTGTTCCATATGTTTTAAGGAGTGTGCGTGATGAGTAAGCCAGTAAAAGCGGAAAGCTATAATTTTGTTGACTGTTACCTGCAAAGGAAACAATATTGTAATTATTTTCCTTTTGGAGTATTACATTTTAAACTTCCAACTAAGAAACCTTAATTCTAGAAACTTTGAAAGCTATTATAAATATATAAAAATATAAATATTTCCGTGATCTAAACGTGGTCATTTCAAGTTCTACACAGTTATGCAGAATGTAGAAACTATGCATTCTGTATAATAGTAAAAAAGAACCAATCATCTCATGAGATGCTAAAAATATGAATAAGTAATTATTTAACGCTTTAATAATTTTTAAATAGAAAAAGTAGAGTTTTTATATCAACGCTAAAGCAAAAAACCTCAATAGATGCATATATATATATGTATATATATATATATATATATATATATATATATATATGTATGTATTATAAAATAAATAAGTCGATTAACCAAAATCATGAATTGTAATAAAACCCGAAGCGCTTTTTGTCAGATAAACTTTACAAAGATATATGTCTGAAAGAAAGAAAACCTTTTTTTTCTGTAGAAATGCTAATACGAAAGGGATAGAAACGAAGAAAAAAATAAACGGAATGTGTACCACCCCCAAATAGTTCCAACTGTAACCAAAGGTTTCTCTGTTTGCACAAAGTAGGGGGGGGCTAACATTGATAGCAAGAACCCCGAAGACAGACAGGTGGAACTTAGTGCGTCCTCTGTGCAAAACAGAAAATCACATCGGAGAAAATGTGTAACCACAGTCCTTTTTATCTACTAAGTGTTGTCCAATAGCCGATTATACTAATGGGAAACACCTAGAAATAGGCTGACGATCCCGGGTGAAACGAGGAACATGCTGGGTGATTCTAACCTGAAGACGCTGAGTCGCTTTGCCTATATAAACGACACCACACCGATATTGAAATTTGTAAACAATATTACTTGACTGCGAGATAGGCAAGACGTCTTTGCGAAAAGAAAGAAATGCGCACTTTGTAGAAAAGGCAATTCGGAGGGATAAAGCACAAAAATTAGAAGCGACAAGAGAGGAAATCTTATCCCAATACTTTTGACTTCAGGTTACATCCAAGGTTACTTGAGGTATACCGGTAATCTAGATAGACCATATTTAGGTTGCTCAGAAAAGGTTTTAAAAGTTTGCCATTCTAATATATATAAGAGCATATAGTTAATAACACATGTTAAAAACACTTTGAAAAAGAGTTAAAAAAACATATTTAATTTGAAAAGGAAACACTAAATAAGTGGATAGTCCTTAATCGGCGGAGTTTCGGAGAAATACTTTGCTTCAGAGGGTAGGAATTAGCAAAATGCGGGATCGGATTTTGCTTGCAAAAGTATTTGATGAAACTGCAAGTAAGTCAAAGATCTTACTTGATAATAAAATATGAAGCAGATAGAATAGAGTGAAGAAACAAACACGTGATTTCCCGTGAATGGATAGTTTGGTGAAAGGTAAAGTATCCAATGACGGTAAAATCCAAAAATGTAAATTCACACAAGTAAAATCCCAGGAAATCGCGTAATTGGAAGATGGTCCAAAATAATCCAAAAGCCGAAATCCATGGAATAATTCACAAATATGTGCAAGGAAAATATAAGATATGCGTTAAACTCTGCTGTCGAGAAAAAGTGTTATTAAGGAAAATGAGTGAAGAAGAAGTGAGAAAAATGAGTGAAAAAAGATTGAATGGTGATTGAATAAAATAGAAAATAGAAAAGCAAATATAAAAATAGTCCCGACAAGATAACGTTAAAATGCGCCAAAAAATAAAGGGGGAAAAATGGTCAACTGAAATGTACAGGTTATTACTTAAGAAAATATCAGCAGGAGTTATTAAAAGACACTAAAAACATATAAGGGGAGAGGATGGCCGGTATCTGCAAATTCCGGATAAAGCAAGTAATATGTAAGTAAATACGTATAGTAAAATATAAGTAAATATACATACAGGATATAGATAGGAATATTTAAACACTAAAACGGAAATTGCAGATAACAAACCGGCCAAGCAAAGAAGAAATAAAGAATTATTAAGTTATAAAGTATTAAGAAGGTATGTAGAAAAACGATAATGTTAAAGAAAAATTATATATATCTGAAAGATTAAAGTAATAGCTATGTAATTTCAAAATTACCATAATAAGTTTGGACTTATGTGTACAGAAATAGATCAGTTCGTTTTTAGAATTTATGATATTGTTACTTTGAGGGGAAGTAATTATAGTCATAGCTTCGGTTGTGCAGAGGCAATATGACTTAGAGCATGGATTATGAAACTAAACTTTTTTTAGGAGAGTCCATTTGATTGAGAAGGGGGTATTATTAGAGTTAAGTTTTTTAAATTTAAGTGGTTAGAGAAATTCCTTGGTTATTATTAGAATTATGGTTGTTAAAGGAAGAAATGTGGTTTGATATTCTTTTCTTAATTAATGTTGAAGTAGCGCCAATATATGTATGTACTTTATTAAAAACCCGAGGTCTGAAATTAATATTAATTTGCTGATTTGTATTAGGGAAATAGTTTGAATTTTGTTCATTGTGTTCAACAAAGGATGGGACAATGATTGTACGAGGACTGTTTTGGAGGGGATAATGAGTGTTGTTTGTGTTAGGATGGCTGCTAGGAGAAATATTATTATTCTCATTATTATTATTATTATTATTATTATTATTATTATTATTATTATTATTATTGCTAGTTGTATGATTGTAGATGGAGGGGCTGCTCGAGTGGTTTATTGGATTAGTAACCATATCAGATGGAGGATGGGAAGAAGGATAACTTGAAGACTAAATATTAGTGTCTGTATGGGAGGATTGCGTGGGAGCTCAGTAATTGTGCATGAATATGTAACATCTTTATGGATGCAATCATTATTGGCCGGGCAAAGATGTTTGTTATTAAAATTACAGTTAGTTATGGGTTTAATTGCGAAAGGGATTTTGGGGGCTTATTTATTTATTTTTGTTATTAGATGTTAAGATTCTTTGGGCTAAATTAGGCTTTGTTGAATAAGAAATCCTTATTGAGTTTTTATTGAAAATAGAACTATATCTGTGTGAGTATTTGAAAGAGTTTTGTACAATGTTGAAGAATACCATAGGTATATTATTTTTGACATTTACGCTAAATGGAGGATTAAACCAAATATGTTTTTCTCCTGATGCAACTGGGTGGGTTAGAGGTATTACGATTAGTATTTTGATTTGGATTATATATGTAGATTGGTCCATTGTTATTGATAGTGACAGATCTTGTTATTTGAACTGGTTTCTTACGAGTCATATTGTGTGTGATTACAGATTTAAGGCGGAGAGCAGGAGGAGCATAATGGTTGTATTTAATCTATTCATTGTGTCCTGAGTTCCTTAAGGCATTATTGAAAGTAGTAGCATTTTGATTAAAAGGTTTTTATCAGCAGAAAGAGCAGACATTCTTCTAGAGACGGATGGTACTATAGATTTTATAATTGGTGGTTAGAAGATTTATGTACGCATAAAAGCGAAAGGTTGGGTCTATGATAGGGCTATAAGTTTCGGTGTTAAGATTAAGTGTAACGTCTAGAAAATTTGAAGTTTTTTTGTTTGGTTCGATAATTATAGAAAGGCTAGTTATTAAAGAAGTTATGTATTTTTTTATTTGTTTTCTTGTACTCTCTTGGCCTGGCTGTTGTAGTAAAAAGGGCAACGTCTCTGTAAAGGCCCCGTTGGATATGTTTAAAGTCGTATTTAACTTCTTTCAGTAAGAAAAGTCCCACTAAAGCGGTAACTTCTGCAGAGTCAGAAGGGCCCATCAAGATGTCAAAATTATTAGGGGCGTCCTTTCTAGTCCAAAACTTATTGTTAAATTGTATAATTGACTTTTTCGCTAGGAGAATTAATTTAATTTCTTAATTAGTTAAGTCAGAATTTCTTTAAGATAAGATTAGAGCCTTATTTAAAAGGATCGGAGGAATTGATTGATAATAATTTTGGATGCCAAAGGTTATGAAGTTAAGGAGTTGTTTATTTTAAAGGGAGACAAAACAATTAATTACGGAATCTGAATTTAGCCAAAGAGGGAAACTTACTTTTTCTTTAATAGAAGTGATGATTCTATCTAAGATGTTTTTGCTTACAGCACCTAAGTCAGAGTTAGATGGACAGCTCAATCTGATTGGAGAGGGTATCATATAAATTAGGTTTATCATTCTTGAGGGTGAATCTAGGGGTACCCGGAGAATATATTGCAGGGAAGGTATGATTATGCATAGAAATCAGTAAATGTTTAGCCTGTTATTATAAGCTCTATCTCCTATTTGGTTTTATCGAGCTTTTACATATGGTTTAGATTACTTTAATTCCTTAATATTTATAATATACTTTAGTTTTACCATCTTGGATCATTTTGGTAAATTTAATGGTAATATATATATATATATATATATATATATATATATATATATATATATATATATATAAACGTGTCCGTGTGCTAGAACGTTTTTATAATACATCCTACGCAATTGTGCAGGGCAACTAAGAATAAAACAGAATTTAGTGTGATAGCGAAATCATCGAATGAGAACCATTAAAAAAATTATTAATGAAAAGTTATTTTTTTAAAAATAAGCAAATAGTTTAGTTAACCGTCATGAAGTATGAATGAGTCGCTTAGAACTTAGGTTTAATATTTTCAAATAGAAATAGTGGGCTTGTAAAATCCATGTCAGAGCGTAAAATGTAAATTTTGTACACAAACACTCATATATATATATATATATATATATATATATATATATATATATATATATATATATTTATCCTGTATAATTATAACAGAATTTTTACATTACACATAGTGTTCGCTTCTGTTATTCTTTCCGACGCTTGGGTTAAATGCATTGGCAAATAAAGGTATTTTTCCTATAAAATATTACTTGTAAAAGAATAAACAACTTTAGAAAGCAACCGTTTCTCGTCTTCACGCCGTTCATTCACATGCTTAGAACACAATTCTATCACAGCGTGATTCGAGCAAACTTCGTGCTGGAACAATGCAATCAGGAAATAAAATAAAGAAACCCGTGCTGATTCCCGTGTTATTTTCGATTTCTAAATATCAAGATGCGAGGCTTTGTTTGTTTGTGCGGCTTCTGTGATTCGTGCTAGTAAAAAAAAAAAGATGTCCGAACATTTTTGCGGAGCGCATCGATGCAGATAAATGAATACACGAGACGAATAAGAATGGACGGAGGAAATGATTATTAATTCAACATTTATCACAAAATATGTCCGTATTGTTTCTATTATTCTCATATTCTTTGTTATTTTCACCTCGTTTCATCTGCTATAACGTTTTGCTTTATTTGGGTGAACCTAACTAAACATGGGTATTTTTATGAAGATCTATGAATCCTATACTGAAGCGCAAATTCAATGCATTAGTCGTGAATGCTGAAATTGTTTATAAGGATTTTTCCTGAACGGTAATGGTCTCCTCATCTTTACTAAATAATGCTGCGTCTCTGCAATATATAATCAGGTATTTTAAGCAAATAATTCATATATATATATATATATATATATATATATATATATACATATATATATATATATAAGTATTGATGAATTAATTAATTCACGGAGTAAATTCTTCGGTTTCTACGTGTCGTATATTAGGCCGATTGAAGACTGACTAACAGTTGTGGCAATTGCGATATATAGGATTAGGATTTAGAGCTCATCGGCATGTTTGTTTATAAAAACTATCATGACAAAATTAGAGAGACTGGTCGAACAGGGAGAACAATCCTTGTACGAACGATTCGTGCAACGTGATTCTGGGGGAAGATTAATATGAGTTAAAATGAGTCTGTTTCGGGGAGTTGGAGAAAGCAGATCGGAAAAAAGGCTGGTTTTCATTACTCGTGAATATGAATCGGAAGAGTTCTCGCAGGGGAGACGAGATGGAAATAAATACCAGCTAAAATTATAGGAAAATAGAGATACTAACCGTCATTTTTAGAATGGGGCATGATGGCACGACTTAAACCGTGGGAAATCATAGTGAGTGACCAAAACCCGTTTGTCCAAAAATAAAATGAGACTTGCGTCTGTTAGTATGCATTGTGACAGTTTTTGTTCAAGATGCGAGGACACAAACCACTCGAGGACACGACCAAGGGGTACGAGAGCAGGCTCTAAAAGTGACATACGGTTTCGTTTTTATAAACTCCCCAAAATGGTTGATATGCTGTAATTGTGAAGCTTGACGCGATCCGACATAGGCACTTAAATAATAGATATGATGACGCTGTTCTTGTAAACCTTAAGTCTGGGTCATCTTCTGCAGCAATGGCAGTCGTCGTCTCCTAAAGAATCACGAATATTGAAACCGTTGTTGTTTATCTGTTCTGCTTTAATACGTACACTCTCTGTGACGTCTTTCAAATCTGTTTGCGCACATATCGAATTCTGAGATGCAAAATAAAAAAGGACAGTTTGCAATCTATAATCCGATAACTTTGAGTTTTATTGTGTATTGATATTTATATTAAAAACCTTTTTTCTGTTCATTTAAAAAGAAAATACAACTTTGTTATATTTTAGTCGTGGAATTGCATTCATTTCGAAAAGATCTAGTTAATGTACATGTTCTTTTTAACAGTCATTTTAATTAATTTCCTATTATTTTTTTTTCGATTTTCGTATGGGATGATCATCTTTTGTTAATAATTACGTGTAATTATTTTCATGCAGGTATTCTACATGATTTATACTCGCGTAATATTTACGTAAATAGGTTATAGTAAACAAATCTTTTTCAATATATATTAATGTATGCATATTTATATATATATATATATATATATATATATATATATATATATATATATATATGTATAAGCGAGATAAGACACTGATATAATTCAGATGAAAATCCTGATAGATATTACTTGAAGTAACAATTTCAGGGTGATCCTAGCCAAAAAGGAAAAACTCAATATTTAAGAATAGAGCAATATATAAGTTAGGTGGTTAAATTTTAAAGTCTGAAAAAAAAACATATGGACACATATATTCGAATTAAGAATTTATTGTTTGACAAAAGGAATATATAGAAGGGGTTATGTTAATTTCCTTAATCCATGGATTTTCAATAATGGCTCATATCATAAGAGGAAATGAAATACGGTTAGCAAAATGTTCAGCTGTGAATAGACAGTTATTTTGCTTTTCAGCACAAATATTGAAAATAGTTTTTTGAGCGGTTGATGATATAAGCCATTATTGAAAATCCATGGATTAAGGAAATTAACATAACCCCTTTTATATATTCCTTTTGTCAAACAATAAATTCTTAATTCGAATATATGTGCCTATATGTTTTTTTTTTTTCAAAATTTAAAATTTAATCACACAAACTTGCATATATATATATATATATATATATATATATATATATATATATATATATATATATATGTATGTTATAAAATGGTGCCTCTATTTCATGTGTTGGTTTATACAAATGAAACTGTATAGATAGAGTATGGAACCCATGCGAAACTTTATATTTTAATTTTAGGGAAAGTCGGTGAAAAAGGTTGAAAAAAAAAAGAAATTTCCTACGTGATAGTCGAACGACAGCATTACGAATCTGCATGCGTAAGGTAATGGATATGTGTTCATGTTTAAACTTGTAACCTGGAAGAAACTATGTGTTCATAGCTCAGGCATTAACGTCGAACGAAAAAGTAAATCCTAAGCTAAACGTTTTGGCGCACGAGGTACTTTTTTTTATCTTTTAAAACAATTATTATGCATTAGATGCAATAACATATAATAATAAATACAAAATCTGCATTAATCAAAATATCATATTTAATCGTATTTTATGACCGGGCGACCGGCTAGTATCTATCTATATAAGATTTTGTGATATAATAACAATAATGTTATAATCAGCAATATTGTACGTTTAAAACAAAATTAGAATTAAGTCTCCTAAAATTCATGCTAGAATTGTTCACAAATTCCCGTGGCGAACGAATAATTTACTACGTAAATTCAGTTCTAAATGAATATCCTGTCATTCAAAACAGAAAAGCAAGTATATTCATTAGTACCAGTCGAAGTCGAAAAATATGTAAATCAGTAAAGGTTGAAAGAATATCCGTAAACTTAGGATATATCTATATATCTATAAAAATGAACGAGTGTGTGTGTGTACATTTTCCCACGCAGTAACTCTGTCAATTTAAAGTCTACAGACTCGAAATTTTATATACAGGGTACTGAGATTTGGGAAAATCTTTGTGATCGGTTTTCGGCCAGAAATTTGGCTAATAAGGGGTCAAACTTCAACTATTTTACATTTGAGATCTCTACCAAACTCCTCCGACAATTTTGGGTATAAACACTTGAAATTTTAGATATAGGTTCCTTGTACATGGAGTTCACTTAATACCTTGATTTGTGCCCCAAACAATTTTTTTTTCCTCAACATACACCTTAAAACTCTCGGGCAACGCCGGGCTAAAATGATAGTATGTATATAAAAGTGAACATGTGTGTGTGTGTGTGCGTGCGTGTGTACATTTTCAAACGGAATAACTGTCAATTTTAAGTCTACACATTTGATATACAGGGTACTGAGATTTGGGAAAATCTTTGTAATCCGTTTTCGGTCAAGAATGTGTTAAGAGGTCAATGTTCAACAGTTTGACCTTTGAGAACACTACCAAACTCCTCCGCCAATCTTGGGTCTACACTCTTGAGATTTTAGATATAGGTCACTTGGACATGGATCTAATTTAATAATTTAATATGAACCAAAAACAATACATTTTAATGGGTAATAATGGGGGTCAAAGTTTAAAAAAAATGACCGCTTTTTTTTTTGCTCAACATACACCTCCAAACACCGTGGCAACATATTAGTAGGCTGCTGACATTTTCCGGACGTAAAATAGGCTTAAGTATGTCATTTTGATTAATGCAGATTTGGTAATTATATTTATATTATATTGGAACCAATATATTTATGATTAAAATTTAAAAAAGAAATATGCCTCGTGTGGCATCACCTATAAATCGAAACCAAAACGTTTAGCTTACGATTTACTTTTTTCTTTATACGATAATGCCTGAGCTATTGAGATATGTTTGCTGCTGGGCTAAATATAAACATGAAACGTCAGCTATTATGTAACGCCTGTAGATTCGTAATGCCATCGTTCGACCTTCACCTGGAAAATTCCTGTTTTTTTTTTATTTCCACAATTTTGAACTGATTTTCATCGGCTAATACCTAAATGTAAAGTTTCGCAAGGGTTCGAATGCCCAATATATTAAGTTTCATTACAGCATACCAAAATCTGGCAAAGAAGTTTGCAAATAAATACCAGTAGACGCCCCATATGTAACAAAGTTGTATATTGTTTTTTAAGAAGTATAAAAATAAGGATTTCGAATGTGAATATGAATACACACACATCAAAATAAAACACATTTATAGGAGTATATATATATATATTTTTTACAAGGTAGTCACCACTTATCAAGGCCTGGAAGCCCCTTGGGAATAAGGGTTATTGCGTTTACAGTACGTTAGTATTGTAGATTTGATAAAGTGCCTTACTTAAGGGGTCAGTTCATCAGGACTTTGTTTACATTGGACTTAAAGACATCTAGATTTTAGTGATGTGGGAAACAGGCAACCGGAACAGACTTCGTCGTGCACCTCTCAGAAAGAAGTTTTGTTCATGGAATCTACGTTTTGATTTTGGCACAGATAAGGAGTGGGGAAAATTTTTGACAGTGTTTTCAGCTAGACGGGTGTTTATCGTGAAAGATTAGCAAGGGGGGACCACAGATTGGAGCTCAGACGAGCACCTTCCATGGTAGTAACGATAAAACAAAGACAGGCTTGCAACGTCTCTCCTGTGGGAGAGAGGTTGCAGGGAAGAGAAAAGGGGCATCACCCACTAGGCCACGAAGCTATTTTGTACTCTGTCAAGGCAGGATAGGCTGTTTTTAGCAGCTCCTGCCCAGATGTGGCAGCAGTACTCCATCCTTGAACGTACTTGGCTTTTATACAGATAGAGAATTGCATCAGGGGTGAGATATCTTCTGGAGCGATAGAAGGATCCTACAATTTTTCCAGCGACCTTGGCAACTGATTTGATGTACGTGTTACATTTCAGGTCAGGAGTAAAGGTCAAGGCCACAAGCTTATCAAAACATGGAGCGTCTCCTAGACGAGAGCCACCCATTTCATTTGATGGGGATTAGAGCGTTTATGATGTAAAGATAGGTTCTTGGTTTTAGATGCATTAAAATAACCAACCACCTCCTCCGCACTGTATCACGCGCTCAAGATCAGAGAGAACTTTGCCATTTACGGCCTTTGATGGTCATTTCATCAGCATTGATGTCAACGAATGATTTATGTATGTGTTTTGGGAGATCATTGATGTATATTAGGAAGAGAGTTGGGCCTAGGATGGACCCCTGAGGGACTCCAGCATTAATATTGAGGGCCTCTGATTTCTGCCCATCAACCACTACTCTTATGAGCCTATCGGAGAGAAATGATTTAATGATCGGGAAAACATTTCCAGTTATGCCGTGCTGGAAATCTTGTTAAGTAGTTAGGCCCTTATGCCATACCTTATCGAGGGCCTTTGATATGTCAAGAGCAATTGCCCTAGAGTGGAAGCCTTTGCTCCTTTTTTTAGGTGGCGCAATTATCCCCGAATTTGACGTAATTTACCCAAATATGTTTATATATATATCGAGATTAATAGATTAGGCACCGCCAAAAATGGCCGCAAAATCAAGTTGTTGTTGTTTTTTAAAACTAAATTACATTTATTAAAATCCATTATTTCTGAGTAACTTTTTTTTCCAGAAAGATAAAACCCTGAATTTTATCATATAGAAAACAGAATAATGTAAAACTTTTTCTACTATTTTTAATTCAATTTTAAATGTTAAATTTTCCCAAAAAGTTAACAATTGACATTTTTTGTCTTGCACAAAAAACGTACTTAAATATTAAAAAAAAAAGGTTTTTGAAATAATTAATTTATTTATTTATTTTCTAACTAAGATTTAGGATGATTTTCTAAGAGAATATGCAAAAATATTATAATATAAGTACCTGAATTTCAAATAATGCCACTTATTCATATAGGTAACCAAATATTTCGCGTCGACGTAGAGTTCAGATCGACTCTGTTTACGTTTTCTTTTGATGATAAGAAAACTATGGAAGACCAAACAGGCCAAAAAAACTTATTTTTCAGTGACGAAAATTTCAATGTATTATTAAGCTGGGGCTGGCCAGTACCAGATGGGTGACCATTTGTATGAGTTTGGTTTTTAATGTGTATGTGTGTGGGGGCCAGGCTCCCCAAAATGGGGGGGCAATTTAAAGCAGAATAAAAAAAAATTATTTCAGCGCGTTTGGTCCACCGTAGTCGAAAGGCGGCAAACGTTTTCAAACGAGATCGAAAAAAAATGATGCTATTTTTAACACAAAGGCACAATATTTATCGAATTTTTTTTTTGTATCGATTATTCAAAGCATGCCTTGTTTAATAATGGTCATGCATTATTCGGCTCGCTAAAAAAAAATTGTTAATTTATTTATCAAAAATTTTAAAATGACTTTTTTCGTATAAATATTAAAAAAAATTTTTTTTTTGTTTTGCTTAACTTAAATTAATTATTTTACTTAACATATTCACCGAATTTCACACTTCAAAACTCAAAAGCGGGATAATTAAACACAATCGAAGTTCTGATATTCAGACGTCAAAATAAGGTATGCAAACAATTTTTTTTTAATCTATAATTCTGTCCCTTACAACAACACAATATGTTTTGTTCAGTTTCAGATGATTATTTTAAGCATATTTGTTCCCACTTCAAAACAAGGGGGGTTTTGTAAGCAAAAAAATATATATATATAAATATCGTTTATGAAAAATAAGTACACTGTTATAAAGATCATTCTTCTCCTAATAATCGCTGAAAATTTCGGATAATTACCTGATTTTTGGTAGATTTTTAAAAAGACGGTCCGTCAAAAAGTACTGACCTGCCCCCCCCCCCAGTTTTGGCGGTGCCTATAATAGATAAAGCGGAAAAGGTGCAGTCACCTATTTGACAAGTCATTGCATAGTAACAAAAAGTAATGATAGAAGATGTGATCAAGTGTTGACATATAAAGAGCACTTTGATTCAATAACGTGTAATTACAAGATTATGGAAACACCGCACTGCATAATATATATTTAAAAGCGCAGAAAGCTGAGAGCGAAATCAACTGACAGAAGAGGAGGAAGACCGCATCGCAGAAGCGTTAAATAACACTGAATGACGACTCGATTCCTGTCACCGACCAATGGTAAATGATACGATTGGCTTCACCTATATTGTGATACGTGTAAATATTACCGCTTTAGAAGCTACGTGTTAATTCGTATGTACGTGCAAATTCGATGAAATATTTTGGCATATATCGTTGATTACAGACGCAGTCTAAAACAGTTCGAACAGAAGTTCGAAGTAAGCATTGTTCTGTAGTTTGGAGAATTATAGCTCGTAACACAGAATCTCTCTATAATAGGAACTTGCTTACTTGAGCACTGGTTTGTTATTATATGCTGCAATTTTTTTGGCTGACGAAGGTTTATTAAGAAAACAAGAACAAATTACTGACTCCTTTTCCTTGGAGTTTGTCCCTTTATGTTCTGTATCTTTCGCGACTTCACGTGGCACATTTCCTCCTCAATAAAAACTGTCACAGATCGCACCCGCTGATATGATTCTCTAGTTGAATCGCTGTTTGGGTTCGTATTAATAGTACATAGAATACGTTTCAAAAAAGTAGAATATAAGGTTATCAATAGACGTTAATTTAGATTAATTTTTCTTCTGCTTACATTTTAGCAACCACCATGCCACTGTAATATTTTCAAAAAGCATGCTTAAAATAATTATTTGGAAACTTCCTTAAATTATTAACATATTTCATATAGCAATGTAAACATAAAAGCAGAAAAAAGCGTCTTTTGTATTGTTTAGTTTTAAAAGAAAGTTTAGTGAAGAACATTTTGTTTGTAATCATCACTAACTTTTTGAGCCAGAATCTCACTGTTATTTTGTTACAATTTTGAAACTTTCAGTAGTTGCAGCAAAACAGCAAAACAAATTCTGAACCACAAAAACTAACACTGCTATTTAACTTCTTATTTTTTACTTTTGTGAACACAAATAATGCAGATACAGGGCCGAAAACTCTTTCATCGAGGCCTGATAGCTGATCGTCGTTGGTCTCTGTTTAGACCGTAGTCGAAATTCTAGAGATATGAGGGTTATATAGTGTTTGCCTCTTCCCGCTAGAAATGTAACCGGGTTCTAGCCCCCGTTTAATTCTAAGCGTTGTCCGTAAAGTTCTTTTTGTTTTTCTTTATATTTCCGTATGTTACATTGTTTATTACCGTAAATGCCGGGTAGCCTGATCATGAGCGGTTTTCATGCTTAGTAAGTACAAATAGTTCGATAACACAAAGGAATGTTTGTATAAGAGAAAGATGTTATCGAATCGGATTATGTATTTTAAATAAAATATGAATGTTAAAAAATTTACAACGAATAGACATGTTAACTAGATGGAAATTTAGTTTAACAAGATAGATATTTTCCTTTTCCTACCCAAACGTGGTGGTACTGGTATGGTTTGTGAAGGCTCAATATAAATGTAGACGGTTTCAATAACTCCTACTTCTTGGGGGATACATTGTTCAGGGTGATCTTTTTCTTTTGATCTACAAGAAAAACGTTTTATTGCCATTGTATTAATCGCGAGAAATTTAATAAAACAATTAATTACTTGCGTGAGTAGACTCCGTCACAAGAAATTAAGGGTCAATGATCTTCACCTAGGACCCCGCTTGTGATAATCAATTCGACAAGGGGTGATATTATTCAGGGGTTTCATCTAATGTTGTTAATCTGATTAATTGTCTATTTTAAAAAGACGCCGGGTAAAATCATCAGACAGTTCTTCCATAACAGTTTAAGTACTATTATTTGGCTGCACGTAATATCTTTGAGTAACATTGACTCTCGGTAAATACTGTTACAATACTTACGGCTGGTACCTGTTGCGGTGTACCTAAAGTTTTCGTATTCGGTGAAAAAATCACCTGCAGTCACATAGACATTTACGACTAGGTTGGTTTGTGAGGGGGCCATCAAGGACTATCGATAGAATACTCTGCCTGATTTTTTTTTGGTTCGTGGTTAGACGCTGTTCTAATTAAGATGGAGCTCATTTTGTTCTCTCTACAATAGTATCGGTTTGTTTCCACCTTCTGTTTGGCTTTTCCGTTGCCTTGAACAAGAAACTTCACTTTTAATTTGTTTTTTTAAGGCATGGGCGTCTGTTGTACTTTTATGTTTTTTTTTATTTAAAAAATTATAGATTTTCGGGTTCCATAATCTAAATTCATTTATTCTGTCCGAGCAAGGTAGATTAGTGGTATTCTTTAATACATAAGCTTTTAATTTTTAGTCTTTCTCAATAATGTGGCGTTCGCTAGAAATTCACTTTCGAAGTTAATGGGCTTTGCTGTTTTGCGTGTTCTCAGCATTGTGCGTTTATTCAATTCCTTCTACGTATTAAATTTACTATCGGAATATCTAAACTCGAATCGAGTTGCAATTTTATTTCTTTATCATGGATTTTTTATTATCACATATTTGCAACTCTTTTTCGTTATTTCCTTTATTCGCCAAACACTCTCGAGTTTTGTATTTCATTTTATTCTGCAATGAGTAAATTTGTATCCTATTTCTTTACATATCAAATCTTTTCTTGATAAATATAGACAGCCTTTAACCACATCGATTACACCGAGACAGGATTTTCATTTCTTTAAATTCTTTCTTATCTATGTATCGATATATGTGTCCTTTTTCTGTAACCTGTGTTTTATGTTGTACGTTTTTTTTAATTGTCTATCTGCTTTTTTTTATCTACGCGACTCCAGCTTCGATATCTATCGATTTAAAAAAAAATCTATTTTCTGGCAGTCTTCCGTTAACTTTTTTAGGGTTAGGTTTGATTAATTTTCTATTTTTTAAGACAGGCCTCCTAATTTCCGAATTTGAACCAGAGGTCAATCCTTGCGCTAATACTAAACATTTAAAAGGGTCTACACTGAGGCATGCAAGTTAGAATTCGTCGCAATGTTTATTCAACCTAGCTGCGTACGTTGCTAAATAATATCTGTCTTTCTTCTGCAAATTTAGACATGAACAACTTTCGGGCTAAATCGTTTTGTCTCAGTGAAAGTAAATTCCGAAATTTTTTCGTGGTAAAATAAAATCCAAACTTATGTTCGGCCTCTCGAGTTACCGTAATAGTGAACGAATTCTTTTCTGGCTCGACCACTGTTTGTCGTCAATAGTAAAAAAAACTCATACCAACGAAAATAATCTTCGAATGATTTACTTTCTTCAGGTCTGTGGCAGAACTTGTCAATCAGATTTCATATTGAATCTTATAAAAATTCGGTAATATTATCGGTGGACGTATTATTTTTATGACTTACGTGAGCAGCTTTTTCATGTGTTGCTGGAGGAAAAGGGAACAGTATTTTGTTTTCTGTAATAACTTTGCAAACGAACGTTGAATATACACTTTTAAATTCGTTGGATAGAATATATCTTCAAGAAAGAATAACTTTTTCATAGACGGAAAAATATATGCTAGCAGAAATATTCAATATTTTTCAAAGCAAATGTCATAGAATAGCAAAACATGTTCACCGTGACGGAAAAGGGAAGAAACTGTATTTACTTTTTTTTCTGTGAGTAAAAGAAATTGTTCACTGGCACACTTATTAAATGACGCGAGAAAAAACAAATATCACGTTTTCCACTCTATTTTGCACTTACGGATGCGCCAAAACGTTGCGAAAGCGCCGACCAAAGTGAAGAAATGAAAATATTCTTATCTCTCACGAGTTTGCAATTCAGACTTTCATGTTCACGCAATTATTTGGTTTTCGCGAGTTCCTTTTTCATTCATTGTTTTCTGATGATTTACTTGGTTGAATTCAACTTTCCGTTGTGAGTTCCTTTTTATGTTAGAGGTATTTCAAATCCGAGTGACATCAGTGTTCGAAATCCGATGTCCCACTGTAATAGGCATGTTAGTGTTACAAAGAAAAACAGAAAGCCAAAATAAAGCTACATATATTGCAAAGCATTCAATTGGTTGATTTTCGCCGTGGCCGACGAACGGCCTAGGTTGGTCCACGTAATATCGGCTGATACCTTACGGCTATGTTATCAGGTATTTATTGAAGTTAAAATATTTATAAGTAATATAGGTTAGTTTCGCCATAACACATTCTGAGAGAAAAGTTGCTGAAAATGCAACCCGAGACTTCTGGTAGAATTTCTTGAGATAAACTGTATTTACAGCTTACAATATACGTCAAAACAACACCCAAACATAGAACAGCGTATGTTTTCCTTTAGACCAGAAGTAACACTCCAAAGAACTGTGTTCCCCTCCTTTGTATTATCCGTGTGTGTTATATGTTCTGCTAAATACATGTTATACTATATACTGCTAAACACCTGTAATACTATATACTGCTAAACACATGTAATACTATATACCGCTAAACGCATGTTATACTATATACTGCTTAGCAATGTTATACATGGATCAACTAGACAATCACGAAATAAAGAAACATTATGGACTAGACGACCACAAGCACTAAAAAATCTCATATACATGAACACTTATACAGATCCACAACGAACTAAAGATAAACGCAAGAATTTTTATTAGTAGATCAATGTAGGCGCTGTCATGTATACATGTTACCCGCATTTATTAAGCACGTAAATGCATTGACATTGGACAAACTGCCATATACAATAGTTATATAGACCAAACTATATAAGTTATTCGTTTCTATAACAACTCCAGACTATATGAAACAGCAGCCTTTTATTTATTTATTTTCTATATTTTTGTCTTATTTTACTTCAGTCGAAGTTATCAGAAATCAAGGGCACTACTACCTGTGGCTAACACTTGAAAACTATATGAAATACATAGATATTTGAATGTTAAATTACAGTACTTTATCTCCCAAACACTGAGTAAGTAAGGAAATTGTATTGAATAGGTTTTGTCATGTACACTTAAATAAGAAAAAGAAGTATATGATAAAAAATATAGTATATAATATAATTGGTATAAAATAATATATAATGTTTTACTGGATAAATTAGGTATGCTGCTATTATAAATTTACCGCTGAATAAAGAGTACAGAGCACGTTTGTCGCTTATTAAATATTAAAACCAGTGATTAATATGTAGCTGAAGTGACGTAGTGTTAGTAAACCAAGAAAACTGTTTTAAATGTATTAAAAATAATAATAATTTTGTTGTCAGAACAATGACCCATATTTAGCATAGATAACATAGTAGACGTTTGTTTTACATATAATTTTTATAAGATGGTATTCTGGACAACATTACTTTCAATACAACAATCTACTTTCTATATAATCATTTAAAAATCTGACGAATTATCAGTATAAGGCTACATATTCTTTCTGCTGATATTTTCCAAGATAAGTAATTTCAAACAACTGATTATAATTCAATTATGTAAGGATAAACTCGTGCTTCGTAAATGCACACACAAAACTGTTTCAAATTCTTTTTTATCAATGTTATTTTAAAGCTACTGCACCACTGTAATTTTGTTCATTTTATATATTATATAATCAATAATTTTGTGACGAATGCGTAAATTACTCAGCCATTGGTAATAATTGTGAAATGTTACGTATCAGAATCATAAAATTTTTTTTCATGGTAATTACCCCCCTTTATTTAGATTTCTTTAAAACATGTAATATTGAGATCTATGCTGATTTTCTCACCGTTACTATAAATTAGAATACCCCTCAAATTGTATATCTACAATGTTGTCCTATAATATTTAACTCTACCAAAAAGTAAGGACAATATGTGTACAAATAAATCTATGATGCAAAACAAAATGCGAGAATTCGGTTTGTTTATTTTAACACTTAAAGAACAAAGAAACAAAGTAATGGACACATATGTAATATTTTATTGAAAGAAGATTTCTGCCTCAACAGAAAAATATTTAACAAATACCCGGAAAATTATTTTACCGAAAACTATTAATATTAACCTTTAAAAAGAAAGATACTAGAATTTAAAAAAAAAAACTATTTTATTTACACTTAATCAGATGTGCCTTATGCACTAATAAAAATGTAATTGGCATTTTGTTGCATTTTTAAAGATTTTAAATATTTATAAATTTTCTCATTATAAAGACGATTATTATATTGATTATAATTTTTGGACAGAAGAAATAAATTTAATTGCATATAAAACATCAGAAGAAAAAATTTAAATCGTGAGAGAAATTTAAAATAATTAAATTATCAATAAATATTGTCGTCATAAAAATATTACTATTAGACTAATTTTTATTTGCAATAGACGAAACAACATTGCTAAAAGCCCACCATATCAGTGAATTATCAATATATTGTCATAAAAACGATTATTGTGTTATTTTAATAATTATAATTAGAAAAAATGTTTTACTTCATTACAATTTAATTTACAATTTGATTTTACCAAATACTAAATAGTTCCGTCGGATTAATCTCCAAAATACGTATTTTTCATCCTCAGAAGAGAAATTCAGAAATATAAAATGATGAAAATGTAAGATATTAATAATAATAAAACATAATATTCAATTTATTTGGTTTATTAACTTTCTTTGACATTGTCACAATTATGAAGCTTCGTATGAACAGTAAATGAACAAGTAATGTATCAATAAGAATTACATACGTTTTAATTGAGTTAATCAACACTGAACGCAGTAAATCAAAATAGCAAAACTACAACAATGGAAAAACAATAGAGAAGAACGTAATAAATTATTAGGATTACGGTTCTCAGTTTGAATGTTATTCTCACAAGGCACTCATAATTGAACATACAACTACCAGGAGAGTGTAATTTAGAACTGATTTTTCTCTAGTACGAGCGATATGAAGGGTAAAATTTCCAATTACTGTAACAAAAGTCTGTTAATCGGTCATGATTAATGGAACGAATGCATCCTGTTTCCATGGATACAATAAACGATTTCGTCAGAAATTTCATGCAAATTCCCGAGGTTCACACAAAAATTATTGGGTTTCATTCAAACGATACACGTGGAAGCAGCCTGGAGAGAACATAGGCCGTAACTTTGTGCCCAAAACACTGAAAATGAGAGAAGTAGTGCGAAAAATTTAAACATCACACATTTTTAATTTCTATCTTAAAAGTTTAGAAACGTGATGAATTCCGTCCACGAGCGTTCTTCACACAACGTTTCAATGTCACACATCATGGAAGTCTGTATATACATCTCAAGTACAAGTAAAACGATATTATAAGCTTAATTTTGTATTAAAATTTTGAAAGGAAAAACAGAATATAAATACTAGAAAAAATAACCATTTATTACGGTATTAGAATTGAACATCTGATGTACTCATTCGCGTTAACTTACACCAGGGATATTTTTAATGGAAATTGGTTTAGACGATCCTCAAAGTCACTTAGTATAAAAAGGTAAAAACATTATTCCAGAACTAACAAAAACCAACAATCGTGTTATATGAATAGATTCAGAACCAGAAAACGGCAAAAGTTCCTTCTTCTGTCAGAAATATCGATTATAAAATGTGAGCGCTAAAAGACAACATAAGGAAAAGTATGTGACGATTTAAAGTACATTCAATGTACACTTACCACTCTTAAATTTGTAATGAAAATAAAGAAGTAATACTTTATTAATAATATGTAAGAGAATCAATTTGTTTTTGTTTAATAACTCTTGCACACAACGCACTCCACACAAAGCAAATCAATTAAAATAAACTAGCTCAGCAATATAAAACAAATATATTTTGTTCAGTTTACTGTTTTATAACAGAGAAAACAAAACAGGATAGCTTAAACAATAAAAACAACAACAACAAATAATGAAGGATGAGAAATGAACACCTAATGGTTCAACATATTTCTGTTCACTGAAACTGATACATATGGAGACGGCTGTATTGAGATTAGAGTAACACGTAATACAGCAATAAAAAAGCACATACCCTTGATTCAATTAATTTTAAGACATAAAATAAAGTAGAATCAATGCTGTTTCTTTCTCTGTCTGTATATTAAACTCTCTGTCTCTCTTTATCTCTCTCTGTGTCTCTTTTTGAACTCTCAATGTGGTTTACCATGTAATACACGACGAATTGGCCGGCCATAGAACAAGTAACTATATTCTAGTCTACCCCCGTAAATTACTAGCAACGACCGATTGCACCAGTTTATCTTTGCTATATCTTATTCCCTACCAACAATTGTTTCACTACTGAATTCTAGCTCTTTGTTAATTTTATATCTAATAATCGCTTCCATGCCATGTCCTTTCCGCATTTTACTTTCTAGTTTCG
This sequence comes from Euprymna scolopes, assembly GCF_053919585.1. Lineage (NCBI taxonomy): Eukaryota > Metazoa > Mollusca > Cephalopoda > Sepiida > Sepiolidae > Euprymna > Euprymna scolopes. The sequence goes on along the minus strand of NC_136495.1, from coordinate 42,939,144 downwards.
CACAAATAATCTATACCGTCTCGTATCTATTATTTATATTACATTCATAATGCTGCCTTGATAGAACCAAATGTGCTTAGCAATCAAGTAGAATGAAATTATGATCAGCTTATCCTTCCGTAGCATTTTATAAAAAAAAATGAATAATTTATTTATTTTTTTGTTTTACACGGAGGTCACCACTTATCAAGGCCCGGAAGCCACTCAGGGATAAGGGCTATTGTAAGTTCAGTACGCTAGCGTGGAGGTTTGATCAAGTGTTTACTTAAGGGGGGCGGTTCATTAGGAATTTGTTAACGTTGGAATTGAAGACATCCAAGTTGTAGTCAGGTGGGAAGCAGGCAGACGGAACAGAGTTCCACAGGCGTGAAGTTCTAAGAAAGAAGCTTTGTTCATGGAATCCACGTTTTGATTTAGGCACAGATAAAGAGTGGGAGAAATTTTTCACAATGGATTCAGCTAGACGGGTGTTTTTTGTGAAAGATTAGCGAGGAGGGACCAGAGATTGGAGTTCAGACGAGCACCTGCCATGGAAATAACGATAAAACAAGGATAGGCTCGAAACGTCTCTTCTGTGGGAGAGAGGTGGCAAGATAGAGAAAAGGGTATCCCCCACTAAGCCCCGAAGTCTATTTTGTACTCTGTCAAGGCAGGATAGGCTGTTTTTAGCAGCTCCTGCCCAGATATGGCAGCAGTATTCTATTCTTGGACGATTATAAAATAATAAAATGAAAATCACACTAAATCATAGTCTCATTAATTCTCTTTATTATGAAATGAGAAATAATTAATATATATTAATATATTAATATATATAAATATATTAATATATATTAATTATATTAATATATAAGTGAGATAAATTATATATGTTCATTCATTAGGTCGGTTATCAACATTTCCATTATTTTTTCAACATTGTGTCCGATGTATTTTTCCTCATAAGAAAAATTTACTTTCTTTAAAAAGAATATCTGCAATTAAAATTATTTTTTTCTGGAACTACCTGCAGATATTTCTGTACCGTTCTCATGCGTGTTTGATCGTTTACAGTGGCAATTATCCAGGCACATGGCTTATCTATATTTGGGAAGCTGACGTCAAGACAAACAACGAAGAGAAAATATGCAATAATCGTCTTCGAAGTCACATTAATTTACCATGTCCCAAAATATAAACCTAAATATAATAATTGGCGGGAAAGCATTATGACAGTTGGAAATATTGCGACTTAAAGTATAATGATTTCTCGTGTAGCGAGAGACGTGAATGATTTCAGAATAAATCCGCTATAAAACTTTTTTTTGATGGAGGAAAATCTCTTTGCTATATATGGAAATGCTGTGAGGTTAAAGATTTCTGCTAAATTCGTGCATATCGATGGTAGAAATATAAATAAAACCGTTAGTACATCTCAAAATAAAAGGCGCCAAAAAAGAATAATAAATATAATTTGATTATTAGCCTCATATATATATATATATATATATATATATATATATATATATATATATATATATATATATATACGGACACAAAGAGTGATAGATGTGCCTTTAAACATGTTTATCTATAATATAAAGCTGAACGTCTGTGTGTGTGCATGTGTCTGGTACCGAATAGACTCCTATATGGTTGACTATTAAAAAAAACTGATTACATATAATGATAGAAGATGTATCGAGGATAAGGAATGCGTATGTTTGATCTGGCAGAAAGGTGGTTCATAAAAATTGTGGGGTCTGCCTTCGCGCCTGGCCCCTTAAGTATGGAAATAAAAAATGAAAAAAAACGTTTACAAGTGTTTTTGATATAGATGTATATAAGAATACTTTGATAAGTATGTTTCAACTTAAATAAGGATGGTATAATAAAATTGTGGGGTCTGCGTTCGCGCCTGTACTCCATGGAAATATGGCACAAACTTTAACAAAGACTTTTCATATCTATTTGCGTAAGTAGACTTTGATAATTATGTTTTAGTTTGAAGAAATATGGTATAATAAAATTATTGGGTGTTCGTTCGCGCCTGACCTCCATAGAATGTAAATATGTCACAAAATTTAACAAGGTTTTTTAAAAGGATTGAGGGTCCACAATAACACCTTAACTATAGTCGTAATTCACGTTAGATTTTATTTATTTTTTTTAGTTGAATTATATTCTGTCGAATAAATTCACCTCATAAATTCACGTTCTTATTAAAGTGAAATCCCCCCCCCAAAGTCGGAACTTTAGACAATTCTAGGCACAAATTTTGCATAACTCTGTTTTTTCCTTCTCCACTTGCACGTGGCACTCTTTAGAAAATAGATAAATAATAAAAAATAAGAACTTTACTTGTTATCGTGTCAAAAGAAGGAAAAAATCCTACTCACGTGATTACGTGTCTTTTTAAAAACATTTACATAACCTTTTTATTTTTATTTATATATCTGTTTAAGCTTTTTTGTCATTGTACTAGAAGGAATTCAGTTGATTACAACCCTTTCTGCGTGTTCTTTACATTACAATAGTACAACCCTGAATCCGACGGCGCAATGCTACACCGTTCAATACTGTAAAATTGAAACGAAGTTTTTCTGCTTGAAAAGGGTGTCATTTTCTTCCTATTCATATTCATATCGATTCTTTGCTTTAAAAACTAAATTAATTACGTGTTTACTTTTTTTTTAATATGCCATTTTGCTGTTTCGGATTATTTTACTAAAGCAAGTAAAGCTGTATTAATTTTCGAAACAGTTTTTTCTTTCTTTTTCGATATTTCGTCGATATTATTTAGTAAGAGTGTTTAGCAGAAAAGCCAACAAACGACTACTTGAAAAAATAAATTTACAGACATAAAGGTTACCATAGTCCATAAAAGTTCAGTTCATTTTTTGTTTTGAAATAGTTTTTAATGCTCTTTACTTGGAATAATTTAAGCGAACCGAAATTAAAACGAAATTAGAGGCGATAACTACTTAAATGAATTTTTATATAAACTAAACATTTTTTTTACAAGGTGGTCACCACTTATCAAAGTCCGGAAGCCACTCAGGGATAAGGGTTATTGTATGTACAGTACGTTACTGTGGGGATTTAATAAAGTTTATACTTAAGGGGGCGGTTCATCATGCCATAATCGAATATTCCTTAAGCACAAAATAACGAAAAACATTAAAATATGTTTATAAATATTCCTTACGTTGACGGAACTCTCTTAAATTGTTAACACAGAATGCTCAGGCGCCCTTCTTTCAAATTGAAAACGGGGCTCTCCATTTGCAGTCGCTGCCATTTTGATTTTTTTTAAACGGGTTCGTGAATTAAAAACAAAAATACAAACTACTTAACAATACAAACCAATGAACTTTTCTACCATGAAAATAACTTTTATTGACTATGGTAACATTTACTTCTTGTATATTTATATTATTTTATATATAACATTTTCTCTATGTAACGAAACATCATTGTATTAGTCACTCTTGGCTACGAATGGAAACAAAGTTGATATAAAAATATATTTTCGCGAAAATTATCTTTACTTTCATCATGTTTTGATTAGGGTAAAATTTTTGAGTATCAAGACCTATCTCTTTACAAACCCCTCCTTTTCATAACCTATCATACTTTCATCAATCACAGTCCATTTTCTATAGGCTGTTTTTGAACCCAGTCAATGACGGGTACTTTTGCTAGTATATATATATATATATATATATTTTAATAAACACTATAAGGACACTATGTGGAGCAAGGTGCGTTTCAAAATATTTAGTCGTTATCAAGACCCCCTACACTTTAGGGAGTATCTTTATGTATATATCTAAATGGTGATACGGCGATCGATTAGCTCAATCTCATTACATTGTAAAGAAAATGTATTTTATGATTTCAGGTCGCAAAATGTGTTAGGCACTTTTCTTTCATTTAGATTTTACTTAACAATATGCCAGAAATCGAATTACTGTCTGAGATACATAAATATTTGACTATTGAAATAAAAGTTAAGTTCGGCATTATTTTTCTGTCCTCAATCGATAACTTTATCATTCATCGTTTCGTTGGTCTTATTGTCTTGCCGGATTTAAGGAGCAAAATTCATCTGACATGCCTGAGCAGATATCTAACTTTTCTAAAGAAACTATTATAAGTGTTTGAATGCAATTGCTATGCTTAAGAGTGAAACATGGTGACAATATATCGTTATAATAATTTTTATTTATAAAGACCATCAGAAAACTAGAAAATTCAAATTATTGTACTTATATTTCACTTCAGTTCCGAGCATTTCGGTCAATTTAAGTCATCTAAAATGTTTTACGAAATCATAATGTAATTACAATCTTCCTCTATCGAATTTCAAATACATCAGATTTGAATCGAACAAATGTAACTTGATTACAATGATATATATCTACCAACATACGCGTATATATTATGTTTTCATGAGTCGAAATTTTTAAAACAATCTATTAGATCATATTATATAACATTAATATTGTTTTGGAATCGATGTGACTTCAATAATTCTGTGCGTATTCTTTAGTTGTAATAAGATTATAAATTGTTTAATCACTAAAATATATATGTACATATATATATACACGTATAGATACACACAAACTTTCTCTCTCTCTCTCTCTCTCTCTCTCTTTCTATATATATATATATATATATATATATATATATATATATATATATATATATATATATATAGCAAAACGATATTTAAAATGTCTCGCATTTATATTAAAATGAAACCTGCTGACGTTTATTTAAATTAATTACCCCAGCTAATGATATGCTTAATTTTATTTATAAACAGATTATAATATATTTGTATTCATGGGTACTAATTTACACTTCGCTATTGTAATAATTTTTCTGTAATATTCAGGAATGAATGAAAACTATTTGATAAAAACGGAAGGTCAGTAAAATTTCAAATGAATTAAAAGAAAATCGGTTAGCTTTAAAATAAAAAAATAGATTTATATTAAAGAAATGCAATTTAGGTTAATTATTGGAAATATCGCAGTTATTACTGCAGGGAAGTAGAAAAAGTCAAAGTATTTTACAATTGAATTTACAATATTTTATTCAAAACATAGAATAAGAAATAAAGGTAAAATATTCCTTATTCCACGGAGTTTCAAAGATATCGTAATTTCCTCAGAGCAATAAGCGGTAGCAAAATGCAAGTATAGATAAATATATATTTTTGCTGGTTAGGTCAGTTTTCGAATACAGTTGAGAAAGAATAGTTGAAAGAAAAGTAATAGTTCATAAAAAATAGAAAGAAATACTCAGCAAAATCAAATTAGTGTGATTGCAAATATCCAGTGAGATTCAAATGTTCGCAATAGGTATGGATATTAGTAAATTCGAGAAAAAGTTCAGTAAGATATCTTTGAAACTCTTTAAAAAATATACATACTTTTAGAAGGGATGAAAAACCCGTGCAGACGAATTCTGTTGTGAAGAACAGGCGTAAAATCTAATCCAAGCAGGAGGGGATAATAGTATTTAGAAATTATAAATTTCGGAAGAGAAGATTATAAGTAAATTGGAAATATAAAAATTACTAGCCAATTACACCAAAAGTGAGGAAAATAGAGAGAGTTATGTAATTACGATTAGGCCATATGTTTTTACCTATGTTTACAGTTTGAAATTACTTTGGTTTAAGAATGAATGATGTTAATATTTTAAAATAAGATGGTAATGCTTACAGCTTCCGATAGACAAAGCTGTCAATACCTGGCGTCAGAAGTGTAGGATTAGATATTTGGAGTCTTGATCATTTAATCGAGAAACTTATCTTTTTAGTCCTAATATTTTTAATTAATGTTGAAAGTGTTGTTCCCTTTTTGTTGGTAATGTTATCTTCGTAAAATGAATAGACATGGTTTGAAATGCGGAGGTTATTTATCGTGGAGGTTGATCCAATGTACCTGTGTGTTTAGAGGGGTTTCGTTGAATATTAATTGTATGATTACTACTATGAAACTTAGTTAAGGAAAGCTGCTATTAGTAGTTTCGTTATCTATATTTCGGGCTTGGGTCGTGGCAAAATATCTTTTCACTTCCTGCTGAACATAGCCCAAATGAGACCACTGAATGGTTCAAAACTGCAATTGAAGGACATGTTCCCACACGCAAATTCTATAGCAAACCCCACTCTCCCCGATGGTTTACTTCAAGTAGTGCAGCTGCCATAACGCAAAGGCAGCATGCGTACCTCAAATTTAACCGACATAAGTCCAGTTCAAACAGACGAAGCCAGAAATAACTGTAAGAAAGAAATAGCGACAGCTAAGAGATAATTTACTGAAACCACTCAAAAACGCATAGAAGCACATAAATTAGAAACCTTAGACTTCTGGAAATCAACAACAGTGTAGTAAATAATGCGCAATCAACTATTCCCCCACTATCCAACAATCATGATGTTGCTTGCTCAGCAACTGAGAAGGCTAACATGCTTGCCAGACGGTTTGCCTCCAACTCCACACTGGACTCTGCTAACCACCCCCTACTTAACTTTTTGTTGCGGACAGACTCCACACTAGACGATCTGAAAATCACCCCTGCTCAGGTGCATGCTATCATAAGAAAGCTTGACACTGCAAAAGCATGTGGACCTGATTTCATCCCGGCTGCGCTATTAAAAAAGTGCGCCGTCGAAGTAGCTCCAGTTCTCTCCAAACTTTACAACATATGCCTGAATGAATCTTGCTTTCCTACTTGCTGGAAAACGGCCTCTGTAGTGCCAGTTTTCAAGAATTCTGGCGAAAGAACTGACCCAGTAAATTATTGCCCCATTAGCCTCTTCCCACTTTTCGTCAAAATATTTGAGACAATAATTAACCAAGCTCTAGTCCATCACCTTACAGATGCTAAACTTCTGACTGACCAACAATATAGTTTTAGGCAAGCCCGTTCCACATCAGACATCCTAACTGTAATCTCAGACCGTATATACCAGTCACTGGACAAAGCGGGGGAGGGTAGAGCTGTAGCTCTAGATATATCCAAGGCTTTTGACAGGGTATGACATGAGGATCTTCTCAAGAAAATCAGATCATACGGCGTCACTGGAAGAATACATAACATAATTAGATCCTTCTTAGATAAGAGAAAAATCCAGGTTGTCGTTGACAGTCGTACATCCAAACAATATGACATAAATGCGGGAGTGCCTCAGGGGTCTATCCTTGGAGCTCAAACGAGCACTTGCCATGTAAATCACGATAAAACAAAGACAGGCTCGCAACGTCTCTTCTGTGGGAGAGAAGTTGCAGGGAAGAGAAAAGGGCATCCCCCACTAATTCCTGTTATTCCTAATATTCATAAATGACCATCCTGACAAAATTGTCTGTGAGATCAGAATGTATGCTAATTTTTTTCAATTAGATGCTATTATTGTTTGGCCTATATTAAGCGTAGTAGTGTTTTAGATTTTAATTAAAATGTTGTTTAAAATACTGATATTCAATGTGGGTTTTTAAATGATGTTTCTAGAATTCTAAATAATTTCTTATGTATATTAGTTAAGACATTACTGCTAAAGGCGAATTATACCATATATTTTTCTTCTTTCTTAGATGGTTTCGTGAAACAGAATGGTAGGGATCGTTTGGGTCTGAAGACCTAATAGTTATAATGAGTTATTAAAATTACTATTTGAATTCGGTAATGACTTTAGATTTATTTTTTTCTCGTGTCATAATATGCGTGATTACGGAATAAAGGCGGTCAGTGGAAGTTTGTCGTATGTGAATTTAATTTTCTCAGAGTATCCCTAATTTAATAATGCATTATTAAAAAAAGATACATTTTGGTCGAAAGTATTTTTATCCGCTGATAGCTTAGATATTCTGTTTGAAACAGAGATAACTATTGATTTTATAATCGAATTAGGGTCGTTTGAAAATTTATGGACATAGAAGAGAGAGAGAGAGATGTGGTTCATGGTAGGAGCTAACAGATTCTGACATTAAGTTTAGAGTAACGTCTAAAAAGTTTGATTAATTAGTATCTATAGTTATGGTGTTGCCAGGCTGGTAAAAATTGGGCGTAGCCTAGTAAATGTATTATTATATTACCTAGGTTAGCTCTAGTAATAAGGAGTGTGGCATATTTATAAATTCCTCCTTGAATAGATTTAAATGCGTGCTTGACTTCTCTACACACATATAGGTCGAGTAAATCTATGATTTGTGCAGAGTGAGAGGAACCTATTTGAATATCAAAATTATTGTGTGTGTCATGCTTTGTCCAAATTTTATTGTCAAAAATAAGAGGGGTCGTCTAGCTAAACGGATAACCTTCCTTTCTAGGCCTGTAACATCAACGCATTATATTTTTGCAAAGATATGGGCTTTTTAGGAGGATAGGGTAAACTGACTGGTAATAAATATATATAGCATAGTTATAACGTTCAGCATCTGCTTATCTTTAAGGTTAAAATCCATTTTATAACTGTATCTCAGCATTGCCAGAGAAGGAGGGAAGTTTTCATAATGGGCGAAATGATTCTATTTATTTACTGCTTCTAAACCCGAGCTAGAGCGGCAAATATATCTAATAGTGCGTTTGCCACGAAAATTGAGTTTGTGATCTATGAGGGTAAACTGGGAAGATGGTGGGATCCTTCTATCGCTCCAGAAGATATCCACAACTGATGCAATTCTCTATCTGTATAAAAGCCAAGTACGTCCAAAGAGTACTGCTGCCACATCGGGGCAGGAGCTGCTAAAAATAGCTGATCCTGCCTTGACAGAGTACAAAATAGACTTCGTTGCTTAGTGGGGGGTGCTCTTTTCTCTTCCCTGCAACTTCTCTCCCACTGAAGAGACGTTGCTAGCCTGTCTTTATTTTATCGTGATTTCCATGGCAAATGCTCGTCTGAGCTCCAATCTCTGCCCCCCTCGCTAATCTTTCACGATAAATACGCGTCTAGCTGAAACCACTCTGTGCCTAACTCAAAGCGTAGATTCCATGAGCAAAACTTCTTTCTTAGAAATGCACGACTGTGGAACTCTCTTCCGTTTTCCTGTTTCCCACCTGACTACAAATTGGGTGTCTTTAAGTTCAACATAAACAAATTTCTGATGAACCTCCCCCTTAAGTAAGACACTTTGTCAAATATCCAATACTAACGATTACTACGATACTATCCCATTTATTGCTGTACACGCAATAACTCTTATCCCCGAGTGGCTTCCGGGCCTTGATAGGTTGGTATCTCCATGTAAAAAAAAAAAATTAGTTGCCTCTCTTTCAATCTTTTTGTGTTCTCTACTAAACCTCATGGGGAGAGAATTTCCTACGAGCTTCAGGTGGAATATTTTGTCAGCTGGGTATTGTTGTTATGGTCCAATTCGTAAGGGTAGCTCTTTATATAACATTTTAGAGTAAAGTGTTAAAAGGTTGGACGAATTTGTAGGTGTAATCTTGTTTCGTAGAGATTTGTATGTTTTTAGTTGAAAGATGGAGGCTTTCCTTGTTAAAACTCTGGATAAAGTTACAAAGCTCAAACAATAAATGGAGCTTAAATGGCAGGAGGAGCAAAATTCGCAAGTAAAGGGAAGATTAATAAAAAAATTTTAACATTCAAAAGTGCAGAAATATATACATAAGAGTATATATTTATAGAACAACAACTTTATCCAGATTTAAAATACTTACTATCAGTGATAGTGCCTAATATATGTAGAAAAGAAGTAAAAATATTGTAGAAATGAATTCATAATGTTTTATTCAAAAGAAAGAATGCGAAATAAAAATTAAAAGATCTTTATTTTATGGAGTTTCAAGCATAAGTTTTTCTCCTAGGACGACAAAACATTAACAAACGGTAAGTGTAGATAATTATCTATTTTTGCTGGTGTTTTGAAATCAGTAAAGTAAGTTGAAAAAATGTTTATAGGAGAAAATCAGCAAAATTAAATAAGTATGTTTGAAAATATTACTATATATATATAAATATTTATATATCTATATCTATATATATGTATATATATTATATATATATTTATATATATATGTCTATATATGTATGCACGCATATATTAATCAATGAGTATACATATAAATATATATATACATATATATGCATATATGTATATATGTATGCACTTATACATATGCTTTACTTTTTCGCAGTAGTTTCATTTTATTCCAATTACAAGCGCGCACACACGTACACACATATATACCCCCCCATATATATATATATATATATATATATATATATATATATATAAACAATTTCAAATTGTAAAATATATTTTACATGGATTTATTGTTCGACAGAATACTCAAAAAGATTTATTACAGTTTCATTAACCGTGGATTTTAAAAGAAACGCGTTTTTAAAAACTCCCCGGATTAAGGAGACATTAATATCTCATTTGAGTATTCTGTATGATGATAAATTCCAGCTCAAGATTTAGGATAGTGTTTATGGCTTAGTTTTCATGTAAAGACAATCAACAGTACTTTACCTATCTAAGGGAAAGAAAGATATAGATCACTTTAAGTACAAACTATGTCTAATAAGTATCCATTTTATAGATAAGCTGTACAATATAAATATCAGTTCAGCTAATGCATGTCTTAGTTATAGACATTCAAAATAACGATACAACCACACACACGCACACACATACTTTAACAATAGTTCGCTCCTCCCTTGAGGCTTGCATTTACAAATATCCTTTGACTTCGAACTAACTTAGATTGTGTAGAATCATTTCTTCTATCAAACCTCCCGGATATCTTAGCACTAAGTGAAACTAAATTGCACTCCTCCTGTAACATGTCTGGTTATCTTCCACTTAATCGTACAGATTCTGGCAGATACATGCATTGACTTGGAGTCAATATTCGAAATAACCCCCCCCCATAACCAGGGAATCTTAATTAGAATCAAATGAATAGGCCTTCATGTGCTTTAAACTTACTTTACAACATAGTGTTAACTACCTACATTTTTATCGCTCTACCTGGACGCAGGGCTGTACTCTTATAAACCATGTCTCTGACAGCATAGCTGTAGCACTCTCCCTTGACACTACCACAAAAATACATGTGTTTGGTGATCTTAACACTCACCACACTAATTGGCTTGCTTTCTCTAACTACACAGATACAGCGGTTAGCATCATCTATAGCCTTTCTATATCTTATTCTTTGACACAGACAGTAACATTCCCGACCTGTCTCAAAGATGGTCAGGACAAACAAGTCTCACTTCTGGATCTTTTTCTGACAACAGTTCCTTAGGATTGATACCCATTGACAACTTGGGAACGCGCATCATGCTATGATAATTGTAGAACTCTCTTTAAACTCCCGCCCATAAGTTGAGTATCCATTGATCAAAACGACAAGGTACTACAATAAGGCTAATTGGGATGCCATTAGAGATCACACCAGAGATGCCCCACTGGGAAATAACTTTGCTCTTCCTGCAGAATAGTGGGCAAATAAGAACACTGAATGATTCAAAGCAGCAATTGAAACACATGTTCCCACACAGAAGTTCTATAGCAACCCCCACTTTCATCAATGGTTTACTTATTCTTGTGCAGGTGCCATCGTTCAAAGGCAACATACATACTACGGATTTAGAAATAATTGTAAGAAATAAGTAGCTAAGGGAGAATATAACGAAGCCATCAGAAAATGCATTGAAGCGCAGAAATTAGGAACTCGTAATTTCTGGAAAATCTACAACAGTATAGCAAATAATGGGAAATCACCAATTCCCCTATTATTCAACAATCGTAAATTTGTTTGTATGGCAAACGAGAAAGCTAACATACTTGCCCGTCAGTTTGCCTAAAACTCTACTTTGAAGCCAGCAAACTACTTTCTCCCTGATTTTCCATTGCGGACAGTAACCACACTACATGATCTGACAATCACCTCGTCATATTATAATGTCATAAAAACCCTAGGCATATTAAAAGCATGTAAACCTGATCTCATTCCGACTGCACTATTAAAACAATTTCCGCTGCGGTCGCTCCAGTTCTCTCCAAACTCTTAAACAAATGCCTTAACGAATCTTGCTTTCCTGACTGCTGGAAAACTGCTTCTGTGGTACCAGTTTACAAGAAATCTGGCGAAAGAACTGACCCATTAAATTATCGCCCAATTAGCCTCCTTCCTCTTTGTGCCGAAATGTTTGAGTCCATAATTTTTCAAGCTCTAGTCACTCACCTTACAGTTGCTAAACTTCTGCCCGATCACCGATATGGATTTAGACGAGCCCATTCTACTGCAGATATATCTGTAATCTCTGAACGTATATACCATGCATGGGATAAAGCAGAGGGGGGCAGTAGCCATATATATATATCTAAGACTTTTGACAGGTTATGGCACGATGGTCTATGGATGAAAATCAGACCCTGTGGCCTTCCTGGACAAATAATCAACATAATTGAACCATTCTTTAATAAGAGAAAAATCCAGATTGTCATCGATGGTCGTCCGTCTAAAATATATACATATGCGGGTTAACCTCAAGGGTCGATCCTTGGACCTTTATTATTCCTGATATTCATTAATACCTTCACTGATAAGATAGACTCTGAGATAGGCAGATTTTCTGACGACACCACGTTTTACAGCAGGCACGAGCGGACAACAAATGAACACATATCACAGGCAACGGCAGAAACCATAGAGGAAGACCTACAATTTGTAGTAGAATGAGGTGGATGGTAACGTTCAATGCTGCTATGACTAAGCTCGTTTCCTTAAATTATTAAAAGGGACCTTCTCAACCACCAATAGCTATGACTAATGATACATTACCTGAAATAAATGCCTTAACGAATTTTTGCTTGCTGGAAAACCGCTTCTGTGGTACCAGTCTTCAAGAATTCTGGTGAAAGAATTGACCTTCTAAATTATCGCCCCATTAACCTCCTCTCTCTTTTCGCCAAAATATTTGGGTCAATAGTTAATCAAGCTCTAGTCCAACACCTAACAGCTGCTAAACTCCTGACCGGCAAACAATATGGATTTAGGAAAACCCGTTCAACTGTAGATATCTTAACTGTAGTCTCTGAACATATATACCGTTCGCTGGACAAAACAGGGGAGAGTAGGGCGGTAGCCCTTGATATATCTACGACTTTTGACAGGGTATGGCACGATGGTCTTCTAAGGAAAATACGACCATATGGTATCACTGGAAGAATACATAATGTAATTAAATCCTTCTTAAGTAAGAGAAAAACCTAAGTGGTCCTCGACGGTCGTACGTCTAAACAATATGATATAAATGCGGGAGTACCTCAGGGGTCTATCCTTGGACATTTATTATTCCTGATATTCATAAATGAGCCCCTGATAAAATTGTTTCTGAGATGGATATATATGCCAATTACACCACTCTCTATAACAGGCATGCGGGGGAAACAAATGAACACATATCTAAGGAAACACTAAACGATGACTTCCAATCTGTAGTGGAATGGGGACAAAAATGGATGGTCACATTCAATGCTGCAGTTTAATGCGAACAGACATCTTGCTGCTCAACTTCCTAAATAGTATCCCTGCAACTTATGTTTCTACTAGCTCCCTACATCAAATTGGCACTGTGTTTGTTAGGGTGGAAATATAATAAAAAAGACTAAACTATAAATTACAGTTTTTAGTTTTAAAAGTTTACATACGCTTTTGATTTCTAATTCTTGATATATATATATATATATATATATATATATATATATATATATATACATATATATACATATATATATGTATATATATAAGCTTTTGGCTTGTAAAATTAAATTAATTTGTACTTCTTGATATATATATATATATATATATATACATAAGCTTTTGGCTTGTAAAATTAATTTGTACTTCTTGATCTATATATATATATATACATACATATATATACATATATATACATATATGTACACACACACACACACACACATATATATATATATATATATATATATATATATATATATATACATAAGAAAAACATTTTTGGATAGCATGGATAGGTTAGCCAAATTAATTTGGAGTAGGAAACTAGATGAAATATTTGGAAAAATATTTGTTCTTGTGAATAAAGGAGGTTGTTTCTGATCAACACGGCTGGGAAGTCATGGTTTATTATCCTGTTTAGTTTTTAAATTCCCGGAACAGTTTCATGGTAGACAAGAGATCATCCCCGAAATAAAATTAGGACTATTGTGAATTCGAGAGAGCAAGTTGATACAGTGATTGCAAGTGATTAAATGACTTACTGACTAAATAAGTTTTAATGAATGCTGTAAAATATAAAAATTAAATATGTTTTATATAGTTTTAAATGCTAGAAAACTTTCAAGACAATATATATATATATGTATATATATATATATATATATATATATATATATATATATATAAACAAACCGAAAAATGATAAAAGGAAACACACAAAAGTAAATTCTATTAGAAGCGGTATTTGTTGTTAGAAGACACCACGAACCAAAATAAGTTCTATGTAGACGAAAAGTTACAACCCGAAAATAATATCATCAATATTATGAGAGTAAGTTTCTCTCTCTTTCACGCTCTCTTTAACTCTTTCTACCTCTTCTCTCTCTCACACACACACACAAACACGCACACATACATACATACACACACACACATCTATATATATATATATAGTTTTGGGACAATTAATTTGAATCGGAATCGGGAATTGAAAGAAACGGAGTTTTTGGGTATCAGAGTCGGAATCAGAAAAATGTGAGCCAATTTTCCGATGCCAAAACCGATTCCTTAAATTATCTTTTTTTATTTCATTTTGGTTAAAGAAAAATCTTTCACTGATTGTAGTAATAATAAAATAATAAATATTTATTGATTTTAACTTTCAGTAAGACTAAAATCCCTCACAAATGTGTTTTTACGTTCGAGAGAATATATGCACATTTAAGATGTGTGTTTTACAGAAATTACACTTTCATAGTTTAATATTTAAAGATTTATAAAGAATCGGAACTGGAATCAATAATTGTATCGGAATCAGGAATTTAGTACGGAATCGGTAATTGTATCTGAATTGGGAAAATATTGGAATCGTACCATAACTAATATATATATATATATATATATATATATATATATATATATATATGTATATATGTATATATATACATATATATGTATGTATATATATATATATATATATATATATATATATATATATATATATATATACTGACATACCGATTCTCACCAGATCACCGAAAAAAGTAATGATGAGCCTGGCTAGTACCAGATGGGTGACCATTTGGAAAGCAAAGGCACGTTATGTACAAGCACCAAAACCTATAAACTTCTAAATTGGTATCTGGAGGCGCGTTTTATTCACTGGGAGATATACATACTCAGTCTTCGCTAAGACATGTGTCTAGGAGAAGCAAAAACTCATGATAAAACATCAAGTCTGCTGTTTTCTCCGTCTTGTGGCAGCCATTGCACCGACAACGATTAGCAGCTGTACCAGAAAGTGTGATTAATTCTGATATTGCACTAAGCATTATAAACAAATCATCTGTGTGAATTTCCAAGCACTTTAGTTGTGGCACATTCCATACTTCGAAATCGACGGGAAAGTCCATAACACACACACACACATACACACACACAAACACACACACACACACACACGCATATATATATATAATATATATATATATATATTTAGATAGATAGATAGATAGATAGATAGATATAATTTATCGAAGTGTACATCTCAAT
Organism: Euprymna scolopes; assembly: GCF_053919585.1. Taxonomy (NCBI): domain Eukaryota; kingdom Metazoa; phylum Mollusca; class Cephalopoda; order Sepiida; family Sepiolidae; genus Euprymna; species Euprymna scolopes. The sequence goes on along the minus strand of NC_136495.1, from coordinate 42,923,349 downwards.
ACGATGCGAATAATAGAAATTCAGTCGCTGGTTAGAAAAAAAAAACAACTAGGGGAGTAAAGCAATTGATGACCTCTATCATATCGTGTTCAAGACGATGCATGTCTGTTCTAGATTTCCATACGATGACAACGGCGTTGCCAATATTTTTTACTCTATCCAAACTGTGTTAATTAAAATTTACTATCGTAAAATCTTGTACAGCCGTATTAGCATGCCACAAAATACATGCTAAAATATTCCCCAGTTTTTATACTTAGTTATTTTAAATAGCATCTTAACTATGCTAATTAGTTCTAAGTTATTATTAACTCATCAAGTTACACATCTAGAATTAAATTTCACTCCATCATTTTCACCATCTATCATACGATTTTTTAAAACTGTACCTTCCACTCTAGGTCTCACACACACACGCACACACACACACACACACACTCTCTCTCTCTCTCGATCGATATATATATATCCATCTCTCTATCTATGTCTCTCTATCTCTCTATCTCTCTCTATCTCTATCTCTATCTCTATCTCTCTACATTTGTTTATGAAGAGTCAAAGGAAACCAGGAATATTATCCAATAAATATAGAACGGAATATCTCAACACGTAATAATACATTTTTAATTTAATAGTTTGATAGAAACAGAGTGACGTAAAAGAAAGAAAAACGTGCGATATAAATAACAAAAAACATTAATTTTTGATTCCCTCATTTCATTTATTTGAATTTAACTTTAGCAACATAATGCATAGAAAATATATCTTTGGAATAGTTTATTTATTAAGCAAAACGTTTGATTCCGATTCCGTTAATATAACCATGTATTCGACATCACAGCAATTCCATTGCTTATTTATGAATGAGGAAAACCCCTAAAATTATGGAAGCGAGTAATTGGCGCTGAAACAGACCTTGGGAATTTTCAGCACATGCAATTTTAAAAGAGATCAGATTAGTCTGTTTCTTACATAAAACAAATATTACCTGGCGTTGTTGCTGTGGTTAAGAAAATTTTGGCTGTAACAAGTATAGAACAGATAACAAATGATATGGCATTCTATATAAACTTGTTATATTATAAAAATGGCGAATATCTATGGAATGTTGAAAGGACCACTTTATTACTTCTGAATGGTATTCTTAGTATCGCCCGTGCAAATGATTTAGTCTTAATTCTCCACAATACGCTTACGTAAACCTGATTCTTCCTCACCATTTATATCCGTTCTGCCACGGACCCTTGCAGAATTCCGTATAGGTCATTGGACGAAACGTTGTGAGAATAACATCCTACATTAAGACTTTGAGCATAATAATCAGAATGATCTATATATTTGAGCATAATAATCAGAATAATCTATATAGCTATAACAGAATAATCTATCTATCTATCTATCTATCTATCTATCTATCTATCTATATATATATATATATATATATATATATAAAAGTGAGAATGTACGGATGAGGAAGTTTCTCAACCTATACACTCAATTAATTTTTAATCTACAAACTTGAAACTTCATATTCAGACACGTGGAAAACTTTTGAATCTATACTCATCCGTAAAAAGAGCTACTAAGGGGTCCAAATTGAAAAATTAGCACGTGGGTGTCATCGGATTTTTATTTACTTGCTGTTTCACGAATGTGCATGTGTGAATAGGTGCCATTACATATTACTTATATTATGAATACGTAGTTTGAAACAACCTTCTAAAGGACGTGTCATGCTGGTATAATGGTTATCGTACTTGGCTCACTGTCTTTAGGTTTTGGTTTCGATCTCAACTCGAGTATTTTTTTTATTTACCAGAAGTGAACGGTTTAGAAAAAAAACATAATACTCGCATACACATGTCTCAGTTTTTGTATAAATTAAAATATAATATTTATGTGTATTTTACGACCGGGCAACGCCAGGCAACACCGAGCGGCCTGCTAGGATATTATACAAATATACATTTTTCAAACACTCTTCCTGATAATTGTTTTCCCACTATTTATAAGATTGTTGATTTTAAGACTAAGGTCAATAGGTATCTTCTGTTCATGTGATTTTCATATTTTGTTCTTGTAAGTTCCTTACATGAATTGGCTTAAAACCTTGGCTGGAACGATTCATATAAATATGGCAATATTTAGTTATTATTTATCCTCCCGAAATCTTAGACATTTTTGGAAGAAAATCATTTTTAGTTGTACGAAAAAAACAAAAACAAAAAAAAACCGTCATTGCGCAAAAAACATATTAGATAAAGAAGTGAATGAAAAAATACCCCCGATAAAGTTCACCTGAAAGTTTGTCGTAATATTTGCGAAACATTATCCGTATTTATTTTTTTACATTTTTTTCCTAACCGAGTATTTGTCTGGTAATCAAAGATAAAAAGAATAAATAATTCCCCAAAGATTCTTCCAAAACATGAAATTGATTAGTAAAGAGAGAGAGAGAGAGAGAGAGAGAGAGAGAGAGAGAGAGAGAGAGAGAGAGAGAGAGAGAGAGTAAACAAGTATAAGATGCTGATAACTTGTTATTGAGACCGTCTGACCTTTCCAAGTAGCCGCGGGAAGCACATGGCACGCTCTGTGCGAAATGACAGAAGCAGCAAGCTCGGTTATTCGATGGTATATATTGGCTGTTAATAAGCGCGAGGTCTTCTCTGGGTCGACAAGAGAAAGCTGCTTCCCCCGGCGCTGTCTGCATGAACAGATAACCAACAATCTGACTTCGGACGCTTGCTCGCATCTGCGTCTGTATAAAATTGATATTTCCTAATGTGACATCGTATTTATAAAATAGGCTACGGCCGTATGCCAGCCTTTTTGCAATAGTTCAATTTTAAATAGATAAACGCTTGGAATATAATAACAAAGGATATTTAATATTAATTAATCTTATCCGGCGTTGCTCTGCAATGTATTCATTTGTAATGTTTTTTATTATTATTTTTTTTTTGTATTGATTTGTACCACCTAAGGGAAAGTAATTCTGTATGGACACATATAGACTTACGTCCAATGCTTCTAGATGGCGGGCATTTAAAAACAATTCAATAATAATATTACTGTCGTTTTTGGGATGATTCAAGATAAAATACAGCAAAATGAACCCCTGACCCGTTGGGTCACAGTCCCTACCACTATCACTACCCTAGTTCGATCGCTTTTAAGAATTGATATACCTTTTAAACTATTATTGCTGCATAATGTGAAAAGTAATTATCGTCTTTACTTCTATATTATGTTTATAGATAATGTAGGTGTAAAGCGATCTATTATTTTATTTGTTCCTTGTGCCGAGTGAAACGATCTAAAGTAGATGGTTATGAAAGAAGCCAACATTATCTAACAGATATATTAAGACATATTAGTGTATGTTTAAATTAATGAAGAGTGAAAGAGACGAGATTAACATATTAATGGGCTTATAAATGACAGGTTGCATTTTATTTAATTACAAATTACTGCTAATTAGAATATTTGAAACAATTGGTTTTCACTAATGGGTGATAAAAGCATATCGAAAAAAAACTATGAATTAAACGAAAGTTAATGCACTCTGCATCAGTATATTAATAACTAACTGTAATTTACAGATAAGATACGGCATACTCACGTTGACACACCGGTTCCCACTGGATCACTAAAGTAAAGCAACGTTAACCTGGTCAGTACTAAATGGGTGATCATTTGGGACTTTCAGGTGCTGCATGTGCTCTCCGCTTATCTCGGCATTGTTTCCAGTCGTCCTGGTCTTCCCCTTACCACTGGAGTCAAATAGTGCCGATTCAGGATGGGTGTGGTTGAGGATTGAGCAAGCCTTGCCTCACAATTACACGCGCTACTACCCCTAAGACTGAACAAAAGCATGGAATGGAATTTATGCATTTCCTATGAATCAAAAGATTTAATTGTTAGCATTGGTTTATCCTATATCACTCTATTAAGAATTCTTTTCTTGAAAGATATCGATACCTGTTAGAGGCGTTACGTGAAGATTGACAACATCCCAAGTGAATGTTTTTCTATGGAACGAACTGGATTAGAACTTCTCACATCCAGGTTATCTGTCCCTGCCGGTAACTACTGAGTCACATACCCCCTTACTAATAATTGTATTATTTGCACACGTCAAAGAATACTTTAGATGTATTAATTGCATCAAGCCGGCACTAAATCCATTAGTGTATGTACTTCGATTTGTGTTAGTTTTCTTTTTTTACCGATGCAAGATTTTTCCTTGAATATGTCTTCTTTCAACAAAAGGCAAAGAAACGGTGTATAGCCTAATCCAAATTAAAACCGACGAACCAGAATTAAATATTAATTTTGTAGGAAGAAAGCGACATATGATACTTTATTTAATTCATTCATTAATTGAAAATGAAACTAATTATGTTATATCTGATGACTGACTGTACGTGCAACATGAGACAATTAGATAGTTCTATGGTAAAGCTTTTAGGTTTTTCCATTCTCAAATACGGGATTATGCTGTTCCCAGGATAAGATAATCTGTTTGTCTATGAGTGCAACTAAAACTACTGGTACCCCCGGGCTATAAGTATTGTGCCCAAAGTTCACTCCTCTACATCCGACACAGGTTATCTATATAAACAGACACACACACATGTACACCCACATGTTCACACACGCACACAAACACACATACACACACATATATATATAATTGTTTGTGTTTGTAGTAATCAGGAAAGACTTATGAGATAAAAATTAGAAATATTAGTCTTCGTATTAAGACTAGACACAGATTCAGAATCACAAGGACACCACTAGATTTCGAATTGAGAAAAAAACGACGAAGTTAAGTTTACTTTATACAAAAAGCATTGCTTGAAAATATATTTGTCTTAGTATGTCAGTTCATTTAATTTTTTCCCTAAATAACTGGGCTTATCCAGTTGAAATCTTGTATGAATATTTCATATGATTAGCTGCAAAATATTAAACATTCAAGGATCCCTTCAAAGAAAAAAATATGGATTAGTACCGATTAATCACCACAATAAAACATTAACACAACATTTTTTCCCGAAACTTGTCTGACTGAAATTTTTTCTGGGCTGGACCTAATAAGATAAGATGTAGCAAACTAAATGATATCCTATCCGTTTGATGAAGAGTCCGGGGATGATAAAAATTAGTCAAACAATGCCATATTTACTCAAGAAGTTTTCTCGTAAAATCCTTGATAGGTCTCACTAAAAAATTCCATAGACCTTTCTTAATATAGGGTACAAAGAGCTTATATATATATATATATATATATATATATATATATATATATATATGTATATATGTATGTATATACATATATATATAAGCTGTTTCAGTAGCTTTATTGTAGATTAGTAAAATATCAATATTTTATTAAATATATATCACAACAATATAAAAATTATATCATCAAACAACTGCTTTAAGATTAGTTATTTCCCAAAACTTTATTCAAATTTATGCGATATTCACGAAGTTATGAAATTTTATTCTTTATCGTGGAATTTCCACTACCCATCGCTTTATTGCAGGTCTTTTAAAATGTTGTTTTAGGGCAAAATACAATTTTTATCATGCGAACTTTTTTAATTATATTTTTCTGTCAATTAATAATGAGAAAAAGCACAACCTAGGTGCTAAGCCTCAAGTAAATAAATTATTCATCGATATATCAACCATTTTTTAAATAACTTAAAACAACATTTTGTACCCCGAGGAAGTCAATTCTTTGATCTCAAAAAGGAGTTATGGCTCTAGCAATATCAACTATGTTCTTCACAAGTCATCCTTTGAAGTAAATTGCTCTCCTTCTTTTTGTAAATTGCTCCTCCTTCGCTTTTTTAATATTGAACAGAGATATTCAATGACATAAAGCTCTGGAGAACACGGTGGTCTGTCATGAAAATTTCTCCAAAGATGGCTACAGATTCAAAGAAGGCTGAAGTCGTATTAACGGAATGGGATGATTGTCATTGTCATGCATAAAAATCATTTGAAAGCGATGTGACAATGGTAGGTCATCTATCCATGATAACAAATGTTTATCCAAAAAGGATGTTTATGCGTTACTGGGAAGTTTTACAACCTCCGGAACTCTGAATGGTCCAACCAACTTATGTCTAATGATTCTCGTCCAAAACATGATGACGCCACCTCCTCGTCTTTATAGGCACATGACAGTCCTTATCAATGAAATTCTTTATTTGTCCAATCAACTCTCGTGTTCTGATTTTCTTACCACTCCCACACCTCTCAACATCCCTTACACATTCCCTGCCTTCCTTAAATCTCTCATGTCACTCGAAAACTGATGCTTGATTCATGTAAAATAATCCTAAATCAGTCTAAAGACGTTCTGTGGGATTACTCCAAGCTAAATGCAGAAATTCAATGCATATCGTTATTCTTAAGTAATCTGACGTCCAGAATGACTTTTTAAAAATTCAACAGGTGTGGCAATCAGCCTTATTCCTGCTATATTTTTTCATTAGAACTTGAAATCATAAAAATTAGCCAGTCATCTCATAAGGTGTATAGGAATAACATACTGAATTTTCAAGAGTCTACACCAATTTCAAATGTATGTACAAAATCTAAAAATTTCATTTTTCTTAGCAAAAGCTATAGGTATTCATTCATGTAAACCATTTTTGTTACGTTCTATTGTTTATATGAGAGTATTATTATTCTCAACCTTTTTTTTTAGAGGTAATTATTTATTATATATATACTTCTATTATAAAAGCTAAACTCTTCAACTTATTTAGACAAATACTACAGCACAATAATTCGTGTCCATGGGCGATTTGGTTTCAACATAAGGTTTTATATATCCTGACCGCATGGACGTGCAAAAATTAAACTTGAGAATACTGAACAAACCCGTCTGTAGTTATATATATATTATTTAATTGGGATTCATTATTGAGATGAGAATTATTTATTAATTTATATATTGCTGACTATTATTCTCATTTTTCTTAGTTTTGTTTCACGGCCTTTCGGCCAACTATTCCTCTGGCCTTCATCAGATGGTAACTGCGACGACATAATCCTAATCTCCTAACTGCACTCTGGTCCTGGATATGACCTTAAACTATATCCGATGGGAAGGCCCCAGCTTGCAGGCCTTAGGGAGTATGGAGCCACCCTTTAATTGCCATTGCTCCCAGGTCCACTCCGATCCGGAGTGGTAGTACCTGTTAGGGTCCCAAGTATGGGTTAAATAGAATACGACTTAAAAAACAAATATACTATATTAAAAAATCGTTCTTAAAAATCACCAGCTTCGGCATTAAATAACCTGAAAAGGGTTGATATGCCGTAAAACAAAACAACCAACCAACCTAACTGCACTCAACAATTACTGCTATCCATAGTTCTTGTCGTCTCACCACGTTTTTTTGACCAAGTAAGCATCTGGTCGGCTTTGAGTATGATTGAAAATAAAGAAGATGAGGATAATAGTCCGCAATAATTAAATTAATAAATAATACTCATCTCAATAATGAATTCCAATTAAATAATATGTATACCATTCGGTACGGACTCGACAATGGAAGATCAGATAATAAATAAACGTGAATTTATAAGACCCAAAAACCCAACTTGATTGCCCTTAGGGGCCGGTGGCGCAGTGGATAGAGATGTTGAACCTCTACAGTTCCAGGTGAGAATTGTCTGAAGATAGCGGTTTAAATCCTACCGAGTCAGCCAGAGGCTTACTTGGCTAAAAACGTGGTGGAAGACAACTATGGAAGGCAGTAATTGCTAAAAGTATGCAGTTAGGAGATTCGGAGTTCCTATCCCGTCCCGGTTACCACCTAACGAAGGCTAGAGGAATAGTTGGCCGAAATCTCGTGAAACAGCAACTAAGAAAGATGAGGATAATAGCTGTCTACAATTATCAAATCAAAACAATATTGAATAATCGTTTTTACTTGTGAACTTTAAACGGTTAAGTATGAGTTTCTCATTATTACGTTTGATTGACTTTTTATCATCCCTCCTCTCCTTTTTTTTCTCGCTCTTTTCTCTCGATATTCGTCACCACTAGAGAACATTTGTTTTCACTTGGAACTTCGACTTCGCAGTGGGTGGTCTAAGACGACTCCTTCAGAATTATGCTTTCATAGGATGTGTTTATTCGGAGGCTAAATAGTAAAACTGATTTATATATATATTACTAGACTAACCGTGCCCCGTTGAATCAGTATATATATTATGGCAAGCTATAAAATAATGAGTGTTCAGAATTAATGAAGTAAAAAAAAAACAATTAGCATACAGAATTAATTTATAAACGCGCTAAACTTCAATGCACTCGCGCGCAAAACAAACGTGAAGACCAGTGAAAACAATATCCAATTTCACGCGCACGCAAACATTGAATGCCCGCGCGCAAGAATTTAATCCATGCGAGTACGCAAAAATCGTACGAAATATATTAGATAATAAAGATCTTGATATTATTGCCCTTAGATTAAATGAAAGATCTGTTATATAAGAGGCGTGTAACCCGTTTTTAAAAATTTTTAAATAAACGAAAAAAAAATTCAATGAAAGGATGTGCACTGTACAGGTACACCCTAGTCTTGTGTGTATTGTGTGTGTTTGTGTGTGTGTGTGTGTGTGTGTGTGTGTATCAACAGCCTTAAAAATATAACTGATTAAGTAATATTAAACGGTGAGATCTTTTCACAGAAAGTCTTAAAAAAAAATGAAAACTCCCCACGCACGCGTTTTGAAGTGTTTCTACGTATTTCTTTTTAAATTTTTTGGGAGTTATGATCCCACCCCATTTCCATTTTCTGTCTTCACCCCCGCTACAATAGTTGAAAAAGAATGCTTTAATTACACGTCTCGCTACGTCGCCAAGAACTGCGGTCGCATTTTACATTGAATTTATATTTTAAAAAAATGACCCCAACGCTAAAATGTCAAATTATTATTCTTTAAAATCAATTCCTTTTTTTATATTATCGTTGAAACATAGTAGCCAAAAAAAAAAAATTGATTCGTTTTTAGAAGGAAAACTACGCTGGGTAAGGTCGTAAAAAACGATATATACATACATTTATATAGTTTGTTTGTTCCTCATTACAAACGTTAATATGTTAGCTCAATATTCCAGTCCAATTAATCAATTCTCTGGAGTGTATTAATGAGTTCGAAATCCTGCAAGTTAATCACCGCCGAAAACACGGCCAAACGACGAAAGGGTCGTCACAAATTCGCATAGGAGTAACATTTTATTGAAGTCTAATTATAGGAATCTTTCTAGTCTCGTCATGCGAATTATTAGTTTTACTAAACAAGTAATAATCATTTTCCTCGGAAAAAATCTTAGGAACATATTTTGACTTCGGTCGGTACAAAATTTAAGTCAATCCACGCCTCTCCTACTTCAATTTATGCTAACCAAGAGACGCGGAATCACAACCTGTGTTTTACATGGGGTTTATTGCATTCAACCGTAAATCATATTTAACCTCTAAGTATAAGGCAAATATTTCTATTTAAGCGCAGTCCTTGTAATGTAACACAATCTAATCCGTATGCTTCATTAATATATCTATACTAGCAAAGATACCCGAGATTCGTGAAGTATTTACTGTGTGTTCGAGTATCCGCAAAGCGAGTACCCAAGCATACAGCAAATTTCCGACCTTAAACTTTGACCTTGGCCTTGAAAAATAGTGTGCACCATCCCTAGTTCGAAGACATATTCGGGAATACTTCATGCATGTTGAAAAACAAATCTGAATAAGTCTTAGGCATATTCTTGCATTTTTGGTCGAGGATTTGCAGTCTCATGATTGACTTTTGTTTCGAAATGTAATCAACCTATAAAATTGTCTGAACTTGAAAAGGGCCATAGTTTCAACACATCTACTTAAACGACAAATGAGTCGTCTTATTTTGCGTCGGATTTCCTTGTGCGAGGCTCCAAATTTTCTAATTTAGCCTTTACTTGTCATAAACACGTATTAAATATTCAGTGACATAACACCCAGATGATATTTCATTATCCTCTCGTTAAATATGAATGAACATATTTTCATCTCACAAGCCTCTGTAATAACTCCTTCAAACGCATCTATCTATCTATCTATCTATCTATCTATCTATGTGTGTATGCGTGTGCGTGTGTGTATACATGTGTGTATGTGTGCATGCAGTTTATAAAAAATAATAATGAGCAAAGTGTTAAATAACTGCAGTAATAGTAAAACTAGATAGACACTGATGTTATGAACGTATTGTTTTTACTGAAAATAGATTAGTTCTTACAGAATTTAGTAAAGCAACGGCTTTTTTTTCTTAACTGATTTGAACAAAAAAACTATTCATTTAGACGATGGTACCTTAGATTATGGATAAGTTTAGATATAGATGAGTTTAGTGATAGTACAATAATAATTGAAGAATGTCTTGACAATCAGACATTTTGTTTAATTTAAAAATTTCAGCTTATTATGCACACGGATAATATTTCATCATTGTCTAGTTAAATATGAACGCGCACAACTAACGCAGCCATATATATATATATATATATATATATATATATATATTTATATATATATATATATATATTTATATATATATATTTATATATATATATACATCACCAGGTGCTGTATATGCTCTCCGCTTATCTCGACATTGTTTTCAGTCGTCCTGGACTTCTCTCTGCCAGTAGACTCAAACAGTGTCGATTCAAGAGAGGTGTGGTTTGAGATTGCGCAACCCTTGCCTCACAATTACACGCACAGCTGCCCGTAGAGGGGTATTCTTTGTCTTTCAAGACTAAACAGAGGCATCGATATATATATATATATATATATGTATATATATATATATATATATATATATATATATATATATATATATATACATATATCCCTTTCTCATTCTTTCAAGAATGCCCAACAAGTGACTTCACTGAATTCTGTCGTTCTGTCTCCTGGGTCATCACTTGATGCTCGGAGTTCACTCTGGCGAAAGCCGTAGTGTTGGACGATCATGTCCGGCGAGCTATCTCTGACCCCACGTTGTAAAAAATCGAAAGAGAATATCGTCCGACATTTGTCGCCAAAGGATGTATCACTGGAGATCAAAGGCCAAAAGAAGAAAGACGACTGTTTTTTTTTTTCGATAACGTAGCGATAATAACTCTTAGGAAAAAAGCCATATATTCTGATTCTTCACAAGTCCAAAATATAGGTCTTTTATATTCGCGTGTGAACGACGCCTTTCGTTAGTTTCGGCGTTTTTAAAGTTTGGTCATTATATCTAAGTCTTAGAGTCAGTTTCCCAGCGACGTGGCGTACACTTTAGTTATCAATCCTAATTCTGAGTCAGACTTTCAACAACATGCAGTCCAGTCAAAAGAAATCTGAGCGGTCTGGGCGGATTTCAGGTTCAGTCATCAATCGTTAGTTCGGGGATTATGCTTTCAATAACATGCAGTCCAGTAAGGAGCAAAGCGAAATCTCTCAGCCCAGTTCAGATAGGTATCTCTCCCTCTCTCTCTCTCTCTCTCTCTCTCTCTCTGTATATATATATATATATATATATATATATATATATATATATATATCACTCTCTCACTCACTCTCTTCTGGCTCTAGGTCTGACTATTTCTATTTCACAGTTGATGTCTGACTGTGTTATATCAAGCACTTGGGAGCACTTACTCCGCACGTCTTTCCTATAGAATTTAACTACCAATTATCGATAATTGATTATTATCCAAACTTATTGCCAAAATTATTAGTTCTAATTAATGTGAATTTGTCCGTCTTTATCGGGAATTGTGAGCACGTGCTCTTTCTTTCTCTCTGATGCAATGCATTAAATCTATCACAAATTCGTTTTCCTTGTTTAATCTCTTATCAAAGCAAACGTATGTATAAACACAAAAAATTTACTTTTGCATCACGAAAAATATTAATTACTACTTTTACATCTACTAATACTACTATTAATAATAAAAATAAGTATAACAATGATAAATAAGAAGTATACCAATAAATTATAATATTTATAATAATACTAATTAATAAATAAACAAATACATAACATATACTCTAGTACAATATAACATGCAAATAAACATTCGATTAAAATCTTCGATGACAAAGAAATGAAAGAAATCCTCTTTTTCAATTTTTGAATTTAACTAAATTAGAGGTTTTACTTCTGTAACCACCGTCGTAGATACAAACTGAATATTATTACCATATCAATGGGTTGATAACGAAATAAATGCAACACTTCACAGTGTAATGTACATAGAAACTATAGTACATAGATCCCCTACTATGTCCATAGTTTCGGGGATGATAGTATTAAAATATGCAATTTCATATCATAGATTTTGTTCTATGATCTGTTCTTATCTTATCTTCTAAGCTCCTTGGCTAGATATACGAGTGATAAACCTTCTGCAAGACCTGTAACAACACGTTCCTTTTACCTAGTTATCAATCGACCTGCAATAAAGTAGCACATATTTAAAATTACCAGACAATAAAAAAAATAGCATAATTTTCCAAATATTTGTTAAAATTCCACAATGTTATGCTTTTCTAGTGTACCAAGTTTCACTTCTCTGCGTTTCATAGCAATTTCAACATTAACAAAAATATTGATCTGCAATAAAGCGATACACAGGGTTAATATCTTCTATTTTTAAAATCATGCTTTAAATAATATCCAAGAGCGGAATGATTACGTAAAATATCCGAGTGTAATTATTTTTGTTTAAATTTTTTTTATTTTAATCTGTAAAGCCAGAAAACTACTTATCAACTTCCAGTATTCTATATGCCTATATGGAGTGATTTTGCTGTGTACGAGCCGGGAAATTAATCTCTTACTGTGAAGTTCCATAGATGCCCAGAAACTCTCTACTCTAATATAATATTTTCTTTCCTCGAAAAATTCCCTCTACATCTCATTCTTTTGTTTTCTAACCCAGAAAAGTTTAAATCAAGTATGAACTGTTATCTTGCTTCTCAATACCCTTCATAGCGTTCCTGTAGACATGGCCTCTTAAGTCCAAGTAGAAATATGGAGTGTTTTTTTGTGAATAATGGTAGAAGCAAATACTATTTAATGACGGGCAGAAATAGAACACTTGCAAATCACCGAGTAGTAGAAGAAGTGACATTGCCTTTCGTCAAACACAACTAATTACTAAACTAAATAATACTTTAACTTAGATTTCGTGTGATTAAAATATATTAAAAAAAACTTTCAAAATCATTCGTAGTTTATAATTCATTATACAAATACGTATTTGTGTCTGCGTATTTGTATATCTAGCTAAAAGTTAAAAAACACAAAACAAATATTCACAAAGTTGCTATACTCTTGATTAACATTGCGCTAGATAATTAATACATAAAATTCCAAAATCTGGCCAGCTTTTATCAGGGAAAGAAATGTTTTCAGCCATTTTCAATGCTATCTATAAAGTAAAAGAGGGGTGTAATCACTTATATTATTATCAATATTAATTTATTTATTGCGGACTATTATCCTAATCTTTATTAGTTGTTGTTTCACGATGTTTCGCCCAACTATTCCTCTTGGTTTCCTCAGGTGGTAACTGTGACGGGATAGGAACTCCGAATTTCCTAACTGCATTCTCAGCAACTACTGCCATCCATAGTTGTTGTCGCATCACCACGTTTTTGGTCAAGTAACCCAAGGATACTAGTCTGCAATAAATAAATTAATAAATAATACTCATCTCAATAATGAATTCCAGTTAAATAATATATATTATGGATATGTTGAACAGATAAAAATAGGAGAGAAGAATGGGCTGCGTGAAGGTGAAAAAGGAGCTGAGAGAGACGGGTGTCGAAAAACAGGGAGCGGGGATGGAAAGAAAAACAAATTGAGATAGATAGAATGTTAAAGGTTTTAATATAAGTATGTTAAACATACCTTCCAACCTATATTGTATTGTTAAAGGGCATTGCAATGTAGAATAATCCTGCTAGTATTAGTTATATCTCAGTAAATGTGTTTATATGATCCTGTGTATGTTTGTGTTTGCGCACATCTGTAGTTTGCTTATTATTACTATTCTTATTACTCTGTTTCTTAAAAAAATATTAAAATATTCGCCGAACGTCATAATAGATGCATCTTGCTACTAATACGATGGACGACATATATTCATGCCTTTTTTTCTATAGTAATTACTTGCTTTTCGCTACTCATCTGTGTTTCTGCTATCTATTGTTTGGTTTGCTTATTTTCCATCCGCCGATTGAATTACCTTTCTTTGTAAAGGGTACTGGAAGAAGGACACCTCGTGAGTTATTTATTTATTCAATGTTTGAATCTGTCAGGACTTTGGTCTCCATTTGTTTACAAGAACTATCATATTATCTTTCGATTACTTGTTTGTTTGTGGCTGGCATGGGGTATATCATTTCCGTTTCAGAAATTGATTTCAGGCATGTTTGTTTCGCTTTTCTTTTAGCTTAACTTATTTTTGTTACATACTCATTCTTCAATGAGAAATCTGCTATAGTAATATTTCCAAAATGGAAATGGAATCAGAAAAAAAATCAAGTCCTAAGGAAAACATCATAAGAAACACAAAAATCATAAGAAAATACTAAAGGCAATTAAAAAAAACATCGCTGCTGACTTTATTTTACATAGTATCTACATTTTTAAGATTTCTATATAAATAGTTATGCTCCAGTTTCTAAAAATCTACGACTATTTTAACATGGTGTAAACTATTTGTAAATCGTTTTTACGCAGGAATATTTAAAGAGTATCTTAATCATGTCATTTAACAGTTAGTACAGATTATCGGAAATAAGACCTCGGTTTTCTTACGGCAGCCACATAATTCGCGATTCCCGAATATTGTCATTTAGTTCTCACATTCAATGAACAATGTTTATGACGGAATATTGGTCTAGGTCGGTGTCTATACATCTAATACTTGTTGTTGTCTAGTGTTTGGCATTCAGGCGCATTATATTAACTGACTTAATTCTGTCTATTATGCGGTTTGCATAAAACATGCGCTAACAGATAATCAAATAACAATTATTCTTTATTCTCTGGATGTCTTTAGGTAGTATTGAAACCGCTATCTTCAGATAATGTTCACCTGGAAGTGTAGAGATTCAACCTCTCTATTTAACCAAAGCCGACCAGAGGCTTAGTTAGCCAAAACCTGGCGAGACGACAACTATGAAAGGCAGTGATTGTTGAGGATGGAGTTGGAAGATTCGAAGTTCCTATCCCGTCGTGGTAACTACCTTGCGAAGGGCAGAGGAATAGTTGGCCGAAACGTCATGGAACAACAACTAAAATGATGAGGATACTAGTCCGCAATAAATAAATGAATAAATAGATGAATAAATAATACTCATCTCAATAAACATTCCAATTAATTGAATAATATAAACAATTGTTCTTCAAAATAATTGAGTTATTCGCCTATTTTACGTTTAATGAATCTGTGCAGCCAAAACAGGTCATGATTACGACCTGATCACAGGGAGGCATTGCCATACATAATGACGTCATTAAACCATTACAGTTTATTTTAAACGCCAGCGAATGAATTTTCTTTTCTCTGTTAAATGCTAAAAGCAATAATTATAAGTTTTCATTTGAATATCTCATTGCAATGCGTACTATATTTAAATAGTTTGGTTTTGCTGTTTTCATGTCATTATAACCCTTTTCAAGATATTTAATGCAAAACCCAGTAATTAAAAAGGCCTATATGTTTTAAGGTATGAATATCTTAAAAAAGGTCTTAATGGTGTTAGCTTTGTTTTATTTTTATTTTACGGTATTACAAGTTTTGAGTTAAATAATTTCGGCAAAGGTTTTTATTCTTCAAGTGCTTTATATATTAATATATATATATATATATATATATATATATATATATACATTGTTTTCGTTTAGTGTTTTTTTTTAAGCATATCTATACTCTTCGAGTTAAATCATTTCAACAAAGGTTTCTAGGCGTCTTCAAATATTTATTGACGATGTTGGTTGTCTTGACGAAGAATAATGGTTCTGTTATTGGCTTTGATAAACATTATTGAGCTTTGTAAAAGAAAAGAACATTTTTGTTCATGTCAGTCAAGAAGTCGATATCTTAGCACAGCTTGATCTGGTAGTTAGTCATACACATTTTAAATACAATGGTCTACACAACATCTACAGCCGATATTTGATAAGGTTTACAACTGCATTTGTACATATTTCACGTCAAATTTCATCTACTATCGTCATAATAATTAATTTTAGTTAATTTTCCAATTTCCTCGCATCAAACATTGCTTTACTGAAAAAATAGTCTAATGTTTATATCGTATTTTCTTTAATAATCTATTTATATTGCTTGTGCTGTTAGAAATCTATAATGACTTTAATGTAAAATACTTGCTTTAATTATGTCTATTTACCTCTATATAACTAAAAAAAATGCTTATGTTATATTTTATATATTGCCTTTTTCCATTGTTGCGGCATCAGGGTTCTACACCACAGTCAGCCAGAACAATTGATGAGCCATTTTCAAAAGGACTTATATGCCGTTTTCAGTTTACAAAGGATTATTTAAAATTGATGATTTTTTTAATTACATTTTCCCCCCAAAACAAGGCATATTGCCACTTTGATGTCGGGGGCTACTATCAAGGAACTAAGTTCCAGGCGTACTATGTAGGGAGTTTAGCAGCAAGATGTCTGTTCACATTACACTTGAACTTCTTCATGTCAGTACAATTGGGGAAGCAGGAAACCGGGAGATAATTCCAAAGTCCTGCCGTTCTGGGGCAGAAGCTATCAGAATAAAAGGCTTTCTTACATCTAGGGATATCAGCTGTGTAGGGATGGGACTTTGCTGCTTGTCGGGTTTGTCGGGGGGTATTTTCGTCGAGGGGGTACAAGCGCTTGTAGTTCCTCAGAGCATCCACCATTAACTATATATTGAGTACAATATAATAATTAATAGAGAATTGATTCTATAAAAAAATAGAAACATCAACTCTGCATTAATTAAAATATCATATTTAAGCGTATTTTATGATCATTTATTACGCAGAGCTAGTTTGGAATAAGACATCGAAGGCGAACACTTTCTTCGGTTCATGACATTTCTAACAGTCGAGTACTTGCGCTTATTTTGTTCTAAGTTATCGAATTGTTACACATTTCTTCTAAATTTAAATCCTTTCTTTCTAGCTGATATCAATCTGCAGCTTAACTTTCAAAGTCAAAGAGCCGCTGACGCACGTACGCACAACGTTTAATTTCACCGCTAATTACGGCGCCTTTGATGAACAACAGTGTTCTTTAACTTGAATTGTTACTCAAGAGACCAGCTTTCAAAAAATAATTATCGTCTTTTTGCCACGAGGAGAGGTGATCGTAATCTTGTTATTTCGGATTGTAACTATTTTTTGTATATTATCTTTCCCCTTTTTTGTTTAATATCTTTTCTTTCGGAACGAATATTCTTTCGGAGATAAGCATCGAAAATTCCGCCTGCTTCGATCATCCGAAGTCATTTTCGATTTCGTATATTTTATTTTTCAGTGAAACAGCGAATAATGATATCGATTCTCTGCGAGGGAAATTCTGAGAAAGGTTTTTTATAATCAGTGATTGTTACGTCACCACACACACACCCATATGCACATTTATGCTATAGCTTAAAAACAATTAAAATAGTATATAATTTAACCCATACGAAAATAATATTATAAATAAGGCTATGACAACAGCATATTTTTCCTTGTTTTGATTCTCAGGTATATATCCATTTATATCTTATTTCTTTTATGTGAAGTGATGTGGTTCTCGAGGTCGGAATTGTCTAACTGTGTCGGATATATACTTGAGCGTTAAAACAATGACAAGTATATACTGTTGTCATAGCCATAATTATGAATAGCTTTTCTTGTACAATTAAATGACAATCTAAATAAACACTACGTTCCTTATGTTTCGTTTTCAATATTACAACATTATTCCTCCTTACAATTACTGTTTTCTGACGAGTTTACGTTAATAAACATTCACTGTTGATATAATAATATTGAGTGTTCCACGTAAAAGAAAAAGGTTTGTAAAACAGTGAACCGATGTGTTGATATTTTCGATTTCGTATGTTTTATTTTTCAGTGAAATAGCGAATAATGATATCGATTCTCTGCGAGGGAAATTCAGAGAAATATTTTTTTATAATCAGTGATTGTTACGTCACCCCCCCCGCACACATATACATTTATGTTATAGCTTAAAAACAATTAAAATTGAATTTAACCCATACGAAAATAATATTATAAATAAGGCTATGACAACAGCATATTTTTCCTTGTTGTGATTCTCAGGTATATATCCATTTATTAAGATAAAAAGAAAACACTGATAACCTAGAATATTGCGAACCTATTATCCATTTACACATAGTCTGCTCTTATATTTAACAAGCACTGAGCTTCTAAACAAACGTATTAGTGTACACGAAAAACAATTATTAGTATTAGCGTACATGATAATAATCGAAAAACGCATATTTTCATGTATATATATATATATATATATATATATATATATATACACATTATCTTTTAAAAAGAAATGACCAATTGTTATGTATACAGTTGTTAGTGTTGCATTATTATGTAATTATGTGTATAGGAAGTGATAATTTCTGAGTTCTTCGAAACCAATTACAAACCCATCTTTTATTTCCGTCGCATAAGTTTTTTGTCTATACCACCGCCGACTAATAAATGAATGGAAGGAAATTAAGTAACTATGAATGCCATACAAGTAGACATTCGACGACAGGAATTGAAATAGTGCATTTTCACTAAAGTTGATCGCTTTTTCACAAAGACACTTCCACTTGAATTTCATACTTATGATTATAATACTGCCAAGGCTGCTGCAAAGACGGTGGGCTCTCTCTTCCGTGTTGAATGTTACTTACGCATAAAAGTATCCTGTACTTCTACAAAGCCACCATTCGCCCATGTATAGAGTATTGTTCTCACATTTTGGCTGGCGAATCTGCTACTGGTCTCTCACTCCTGGACAGGGTTCAAAAGAGAGTCGCCAACCTCATAGGTCCAGAACTGTCATCTACGCTTCAACCTTTGTCCCATTAACGAAATGTTGCATCTCTCTGCTTGTCTTACAAATATTTTAATGGTGGATGCTCCAACGAACTACAAACCCTTGTACTCCTCGACGTATATACGCCCGACAAACAAGACAAGCACCAACATCTCACCACTACTCAGTAGAGATCCCTAGATGTAAGAAAGCCTTTTACTCAAATATATTCTTCCCCAGAACTTCTGGACTTTGAAATTCCCTTCCGAGTTCCTGCTTCACCAACTGTACATATATGCTAAAGTTCAAGTGTAATGTGAACAGACATTTTGCTGCTCAACTTCCCATATACTATCGCTTCAACTTATGTCCCCGATTGTAGTCTACTACATCAGTCGCACTGTGCCTTATAATGGGAAAATTCTTGCAGTTCATATTTAATTATATGCATATTTATATATATATATATATATATATATATTCGTACATTTATAAGCTACAATCAACATCCAAATGAATGCTTTGACGATAATTATAGTTTTCAAAAGGCAGCAATTAAAAGATACATCTGCCTTACTTAAAAAATTGCTAGGTTTATTTATGGTGTCTTTTACATATATAAAAAAGCAGCCAATACTTTTGCTGATGAGGAGACTTTGTTTAAAAAACTATATGTCAAAATTATTGTCCGTGGCTTCATGTCTATCACAATAAAAACATCGTTTCCGAAACGATCGTACAAATTATTGACTTTGTTGTTGTTCCTTCTTTTCAAACAGATTTTTAATTTTTAATTCTAATTTGAATATATATATATATATATATAGATAGATAGATATACTGATATATACATATATTCAAATATGTAAAATAAAAGTTACAGCATGCATAATCAAAACAAAAGTAATTTAGATCTAACAATTTGTCCTTTTAAAAAAGCCTTTGTTATAAAATTCAAATGTCGAAGAAAATGATTGAAAATGTGTGTAAAATAATAAAATAAAAAGTAATTAAATTGTATTTTTACTTTGAAAAAGTGAGCAATGGAAACTAAAGCGGATTCTAATTTTAATTTTGCATCCCCCTTTTAAAATACACACACATTTTTATATATATATATATATATATATATATAATTATTTATATATATAAATATATATATAATTATATATATATATATAAATATATATATATATATATGCAGCATATGTCTGTAAAAAAATAATGTTTCGTGTATATTTTTGTAAAGTAATATTAGAAGAAAGCGAAAGGAGAAAATAGGATATTTTCGGTAAATGAGATATATGAGTATATTGCACAAAATAAAAGTAAAAAAAAGTCAATTTTAATTCATGTCGGCCTTAAAATAAGCATGTAAAAAGTATTTGTAACAATATAAAGAAATTGTTTTTAAAAAATCATTTTTCTGTAAAAGTTTTAACATTTGTTACTCATTAAATGGATGCAGTTTAACGTCTTGCTGTGGACGATTTTTAATATACACCTGGGCTTGTGAAAAGTTATTTAAAGTCAACTTCAACGAAGTTTAAATTTTATTTATGTCGCCGGTTTTGTAAATCTATCGGCGATATTTTCTTTTGATGCTATGTAATTTACAATAGTGGTTTTTTTTTCACGTCATTTTTTATGAAGAGATATTTAATATCTATATGTTAGGTCTTTGGTGAATTACTGTGATCTGCGCTAAGTCTATGCTGACTTTGTTATCACAATTAATTACTATGGGAGTTTTAGTAAATTCCGGTTCTAAAACAGTCTTTTCTTGCGTAGTATGTGTGAGCACGATGAATTTTGCCCCACACGTAAAAAGAGATACACTCTGTTGCTTTGTGGATTTCCATTAACTAATAGGCACATTTTTTGGAAGTCTGAAACAATATCAATATATATTTTTTCTGGTCTTAATCGTTTCCCCAAGCTGAACCTAATACCCTTTTAATATAGGGGACTTCTTGATTTTTTAAATACTAAATGATGTTCTTTAGTCCCTCTTAAATTACGAAGAACTTCGTTTGCTCTGTTTTAATCCTTCCCTGTCGGTCTTTATAAGTTCTGTGATAGTTTTTTTTTACTGTGTAACATATGTCGCGTCTCGTAGCAGTCATTAAGTATATAAGGTTTCCTATTATCTTTTCTTATAGTTTATGGTCAATTATTTCAGATTCTGTCTCCGTATCTTTTATTGATATCAATTCCGACCGGTGTAGAGCGTTTCTTGCATTCCTACCTTCCTGTAATAGAATTTTAATATTACACCTCGATTGAGTTATTTTAATAATTTATTTTTTATTAGTAAATTGTATACTCAGAAACCATGCTAGGTCATTTTTTTAAAATTTAATTTGTTCTTAACATCGGTTAGCATTATGCCAAAATTTGATGCGATTAAAATGTCATCGACCCATAAAACCTAAATCAATAGTTCTTTGCGTTTGTTTTGGGTATACAAACAGGGGTCTACAGGGCATTGTTTGAATAGTTGTTTAATCATATGCTCAGAAATTACTGTATTCCAGCCTCAGACTTACAGTGATTTATTAAATGTCCACATGAAACTTATTTTCATTATGAATCCCTCTGGACGGGTAATATAAATTTCAAAGTTTATTGGGACATATAAACACGCATTTTTATGCCTTTTTTATTGATGTTAAGGTTATATTGCGATGTGATTTGCAATAAAAATCTGATTTTCGTAAGGTTTGTATTCGGTGTAAACGTAGAAGAATATTCTATACCGTAAATCTGAGAGTACCTTTAAGCAACAAATTTAGCTTTGTACTGTTCAGTACCTGACTCTGTAGTTTTTTTTTTGCAAAGACTCATTCTGAAGAAATGACATGTTTATTATTTGGAAGCGCACCTTACAATAGGTATTAACTTCTGTTAAATCATCTATTTCGTTTTTCATTGCTATTTTGCATTGCTGACATTGTTTTGAATTGATTGATTCGTAAAATCTTTTGGGGTATTTTCTATGGAATCACAAAAGTCGACTTGATAATCTTCCAAATTGTCGACCACAATCTCCTACTTCTTTTGGGGTAAAGATTTGATGAATGTCCGAATTTGTCGTCAGCATCATCGCTGTCATCATTATTAATAACCTTGTCCTCGTCAACGGCCTCTTCATTATCGTCATTTGTTTAATGAATTTGAGGAAATATTAATTCATCCTCTTCATATCATACAGTGTATGTTTTTGAAATTAAACGTGTCTGTGAATTGTACACATCAGCTTCTTTTCATTTTATTTTTCTCTGCAAAAAATAATGAGTAGGCTGGACTGTTTTTATCGTACCCAACGAATATACCGAGACCGGTTTTAATATTTAATTTGCTTTTCTTATCTATAAATGCGAAGCAAGTTGAACCAAATACATGCATTCTGCTTAAATTTGGTTTTCTGCCTCAGAAAGCTTTATATGGGGTTTTAGATAATCTTTTGTGAAAAGACCGGTTGCGTATAAATGCAGCAGCAAAAAGCGCATGCGTCCAGAAGTTTTGAGGGAGTTTTGTATTTAATGGCAGACACCTTGCTATTTCAAAAAGTTTCCACCATGATCCTTCAGCAGTTTCGTTCTAATGCAGTGATTTAGGGCCCGATTTATTATGTTTAGTACGATAGTTAATTAAAATTTCAAAATCTTTATTAATGTCATTGCCAGAGAGAATACACTTTTCCGCACCGTAATAGGCCGTGCCCTCTAAATATTTGTTTAATTGTAAGCAAGGTATCTGATTCGTTCTTTAAGAAATAGACAATTATTAAGCCGGATTAATAGTCTACAAAATTGAATGCATATCTGAAGGTTTCTCTGCCCATAGGTTCGACGGGACGGTTCAAGTCATAATGTACCAGTGATGGGATTTTCGTGGTCTTCTTATTTTGGTTCTTCGCCATTTTATTGTGTGTACAAACGTCGCCGTTTGTCAAGTTTTTAAAAAGTTTTTGTTTTAATTCCGCCAACTACTTTCGGAAACTTTTAGATATTTGGAATATTGTAGTGGCCAAGAATTTTATGCCATATCTGGAAATCATTGCAGGCGGTTTTTATGGGACTACACTATTCAAGTAATATAGTGTTCCATTTTCTTTAATATCAGACACACTAGTTTGGATTGATTTGGGTTAAAGTTTATATTTGCACATTGTTTAGTGGTCACTTGTATAAAAAATACATTTGTTTTAATTTCGAGATAAGAAGAGAGTTTTTTAGAATACTGAAACAAAGTTCACTTTTATTGTTCCTACACAAGATTTTAGCATCGTCTCTCTTTAAAACGATATCGTTTACTCGACTGCAGTGGGTTATCTCTAAAAAGTGACTCTGGGGGTAACGTCGTAGTTACATGTACCGATACACCACAATCGACAAGAAAGTTGTTACTGTTTGTTGAAGCGTAAAACGTACATAAAAATAAAAATGTATGTTCGCTAACCATATTTTTTTATTCGATCTCAATATTTTTATAAAAATTTGAAATTCTTGTATCTACACTGGGAACTAATGATTGGACCGCCCACAATTATAGCGAATATTGTTTGCCCCTTTTCATAGAAGAATAATTGTTTTTCAAAAAGTAGGGGGTTTTTTCTAGGTAATTTTCGTGTTTTAAAATGTTATGAGGATTATTTATTCGTTTTTTCCTGTGATCATTTTCTCAGTTTCCACGTAATTCCGAAGTGCTATCTTGAATGGATTAAAGTCATACTTTTTTTCTTTTTGAGTTATCACGTTGATAAACGGCTTTAAATAACTCGTCAACCCTTTAAAAGCCATCGAGATTAACAAACTGTCGCTAATAACTTTGCTAGACATTCTTAATGAATTTGCTGTTGTTATTATATAATCTGCTATCATCTCAGCTTCTGCACGTTTTAGAGATGTCAGTGCCATATGTCAAGATATAATTTTAGGGTTTTTCTTTCGATAAATAATGCTCTCCTATTATGTTCAATGTTTTGTAGCCATCGTGCAAGATTTCTTGCATTACCAGAGATAAACTTCTGTCATTTAAGCATAGTATTAATTCCGCAAAGACAAGTTCATTCTTTTTAATAAACTCAATCCCTATTATGTTTTCAGTTGTGCCTAAATTACCTTGTTTAATTTTTAATTCGTAAATATCTTTAAAATTTTACTTGCCATAATTCAGATTTTGATTTTGATCCATCGAATAAAGTCTTCAGCCGGGTCTTTAACCTCTTGAATTGGAAGTTATGTTTAATTTCAAAAGAGTTTCCGATGGGTTATTGTTTTATGCAAGTAATGGTTGTAAATAATTTTCAGTGGGTCGCTGTTCTGTACAGGTTTTGAACTTTCTAATTTCGCAAGCAAAGAGCAATACATCCTGTTTGTGTTGACACGAAAACATTGTGTATTTGAATGCTAAAAAAATTATTTTTATGAAGCAATTCCGGCTTCTGAATGTTTTACAACAGAACTTGAATTGATTTGATTCGCTAATTCATATCAGCATCGTGTATAAATCGAACCTCTCAACTTTCTGGGGGAATACACTATTATCAATAAACATATTGCAACACACACACACACACACACACACACACACACACACACACACACACACACACACACACACACATATATATATATATATATATATATATATATATATATATATATATATATATATATATACTAGCTGTACCCGGCCACGCGTTGCTGTGGCTCATTTTGTTAAAATGGAACACATGTGAAGTAGAGAGAAGTTTGATTCTCTTTTTCAAGAGATTGTACAAATTATTATTTTTTTAACAGATGTTCAGAAAATAAACAGAAAAATACTTCCATCATTAATTATGCAAAAAAATACAAAAAATGTTGATTTAGTGTTTCAATATTATGCTTATAAATTACGATAAAACTTGCTGAGTATGCGCTGTTTTACGGTTGTTGTAAAAGGGAACGGAAACTTAAATTTCGCTTCGTTTTAATCTTTTGTAATTTTTTAATTGTGCCCCCAAACGAATATAATCAAAACATTAACATTCAACAATTGTACTTAATGTATATAAAACACAAAATATTTATTTAAAAAAATAATAAAAAAAAAAGGTAATAACGAAAGGGAAATAATTCCATTTTTAAACGAAAAAGTCATTTTGGTATATCTTTTTGTTATTTTTTTTACATAAGTCCAGCTTACCATTCACATTGGAAATGTCGACATTAATAGGTTGTCGGATACGTTTACAACGAATAAACACTCCAATCTAGTAGATGTATCAGAATTTTGGTTGGAATTTTTTACACCCCTATCACGAAACTGCGAATAAAATATAAACATCTCGTAATTTCTCTTTTAAAAGTCGGTTGTTTATTTTCTTTATAGATTATACCTTCAAAATAAACTATTAAAGTTGTTTTAAAAGTAATAGAAATATATTTTTTTATTTTTTAAAAAACAGTAATGAATTTTACGAGCTCAATATTTTTCAATTTTTAAACTTTAAAAATCTATCAAAATTTTTCTATTGATTCTATTTTTACGATATTTTCAGGGTCAATGTGAAATTTTATGCTCTTTCCAATAAACCGAATGTAATATTTTAGACAATCGTTTTTTTTAATTCACGCCCCCCATTTTCAAGTGTCTATTAAAAAGTAAATAATTAATTTACTCACCAAAGTTTTATATATCACAAATTGAAGAGAAAAGGTCCATAAGTAATATATTCAAATTTAAAATAAAAAGTAGTGTTTTTTAGAAATTTACCTGTAAAGTTCGAAGTTTAAAACCTTTTTTTTAAACCACGTTGTTTGTTTTTTCTTTTATTTTTTATGAAACCTTGGTCCTTGCTCCTTTAATTGAAAAAAAAAATTAGGGCTTGAATTACATTTTTTGAGTAGTTATAAGCTTGGAAGGAACGGGGGGGTAGAATAATTCACGCCTCCCATTTTGAAATGTCTATTAAAAAGTAAATAATTTATTCACCAAGGTGTTATATATCACAAATTGAAGAGAAAAGGTCAATAATAATATATTCAAATTTAAAACAAAAAAGTAATGTTTTTTAGAAAATTTACTTTTTAAATTTACTTTTTTTAAATTTATTTTTAGAAATTTACCTGTAAAGTCCGAAGTTAAAACCTTTTTTTTTTTTAAAAAACATGTTGTTTGTTTTTTTTGGGGTAATTTTTTAAATTAAACCTTGGTCCTTGCTCCTTTAATTGGAAAAACATTAGGGCTTGAGTTACATTTTTCGAGGAGTTATAAGCTTGGAAAGACGGGGTGGAATTATTCACTATTTTTCACGAAATTTCTGACACACCTACCAAACTACCCATGTTAAGAACGGCTTTCGGAATAGACACCCCTAACCTTGCCAGAATACCCGAAAAGCTATAAAAGTTGACGTGTCGAATGTGAACGATGAGGTGGACGTAATGTAAAAATGTACCGAATTTAAAAGGGAACGAAATTCAAATTTCCGTTCCATTTTTATAACCGTAAAGCAGAGAAATCTATGCAAATTTTACCTAACTTACTGTATTAATGCTATTTTTTTAAGCAAAAAAAATATTTAGGTTTGGCTATAAATTCCTAAACTCATTTCACCCTAAATAATTTAGGTGACTGAAATAGGAATCTAATTGAATCTTGAATAGTATGCGAGAATTCATTTTTCTTCAAGTTATATCGAATTCATTAATACGGACTTTAGGGGCTTTTTTCGTAATGTTACTGTAAAAATTATTTTTTATTCTTGCAAATTACGATGCTTTATTTATATAAAAAAAGCAAGAATAAATTCTTGCGTTTTTTATTTACTACTGAAAACCATAACTTTAGTAAAGATATTTTTTGTTTAAACAAAATAAAACATTATCACTAAGATTTAAGTAAAAATAATTCGTTCATTATATTCTGCGATCATTATTTGAAAAATACTGCAATTTTCATTAAAATTGGTTAATTTCCTGATTTTTGGTGAATGTTTATGCAAAGGGAGGAGTCAAAATGTTAATACACTTTGAGCGCCGGCATTCATTTTGTGTGTACCTACCATTTTTCGATGAATATTTGATAGGAAAGCGACCACGTGTGGTTAATTTAAATTAAATTTCAATCACATGGTTACATTATCAATAATCATGTGATTAAACCGATTGAAAATTTACCGATATTGTAAACATATTCTGTTTACATTAAATGTTGGCAACTGAGATTTAAAAATAACCCGCGAGATCAGGAGAACGAAATGTCCAGAAAATCGCTAGATTTTTAAGTTTTATCGTCTGAAATTTGCAAAATCGCTAATTCCCCCCCCCCAACTCCATATTTTAACTTCCTACCATAAAAAATTATAAATATAGTATATTCAATATAAAAAATGTTCCGTGTTTTCTCACTATATGTCTCTGGAATTATATTGAAGCGGTGAGCTCCCCAGAAGGCTTACATATTTTATCAGCTAGTTTTGCCTGTTTTTTTTTCAGAGAGGGTATTTTTTTTTGCAGGAAACAAATCATAAACTCAAACTTTTCATAATAAAAGTTAAATTGAAATATACTGCAAATTAAACATCACAATAATGGTGCAACATATTTTGAAATTAGAAAAATAAAAATAAAAAAATCTTTGTTTTAGCATATTAAAAATATTTAGGTTGGTAGATAATTAAATACTACTGTATTGGTATACGTTTTTTTTTTTGCTTTGTTTCTTGCTTTTTACAATTTTCGACTAAATACTTCTAAATAAAGCAGGGTTGCTTAGATCGTATTTTAAACTAAACTTCGGAGGTTGGAATGCCCCCCACCTAAAATGTACTTGGAAAAATCGATTTTATAGTGAGATTTTAGAATGGTTAGTCAAATAAAAGTGAAAAACAAAACAAATAATCAATAAATAATTGTCACCAAAGGCAATAAATGCTACTTTTTTTACTTACATGAATGAGTTTATTTTATGTTTTAAAGTATTTTCAAGCGCTTTTCTTTATTTTTAATCTAAAATTGCGGGTGTGTGGGTGCCAAATATCTCCAGATTTTCTAGAATTCCCCGCTAGATTGCAAACGAAATCTCCAGATCTAGCAGGAAAACCGCTAAATAGTAACACTGGTCACGTGACAGGAAGCGGTAATAAATAATTGTCCCTAAATAAAAAAATGGCCTATCGGTACAAAGAAACACACTTATTTATCATAGAAAAATTAAGTATAATGTTATAATTAAAAAGAAATATATAAAAACACACATGGATATAGTAAACATATTATACCAAAACGTGGAAGTCATACGCCCAGTTGTTTTTTTTAGACTATTAATTGCGAACAAACCAAGAGTTACATTTATATATATATATATATATATATATATATATATATATATATATATATATATATAAGTTTAATTATTTAATGTATACACGTGAAATGTTGTAGGGAGATATATTTTATGTATCGATTTTCAGTATTTACTTTAATAGTGTTCAATACGTGAGAAGATATACGTAATGATTAATGAAAATATATATTATAAATGACGGGTGACTCTAGTAACATTCTGGCCCGCATCCCTGGGGGCGTTTAGTGCTAAAAACGCGAACCAGAATGTTACTAGAGAGTCACCCATACTGGATTTATATTAAGACCAATGAGCTCCACATTTTGGCCAAGCTTCAGAAGATTCTAATGGATGGATCAAAAGTTATGGGGCAAAACGTGTCATTTTGGGCTATTTTGAGGCATTTTTTTTTACATCTTTTGAATTTCTGGGGGACGAAATGGGAATTTTAACAAATATGTTTTTTACTGTGCACATCTATTTAATGAAACACAATGTGTGACAACATTTCAGGTATATATATATATATATATATATATATATATATATATATATATATATATATATATTTGGTAAGGTGATTGATAATTTTTCATTCAAAATTAAAATTTAAAATTAAAAATTTAAAATCCGTTTCATTAGAAGGAGCACAACAAAGCCAATAAATTGTACGATCGTTTCGGAAACGATGCTTTTTTATCGTGACAGACATTCAATGACAATAATTTTAGCATATACTTTTTTATGAAAACAAAGTCTCCTAATCAGCAAAATATTGTTTTTTTTTTTAAATAAAAGACACCATAAATAAACCTAGCATTTAAGTAGTGCAGATGAATCTGGGAAATATTAAAATATAAGGAAAAATAGTTAATTAATAATGTAGATAATAAAGTCATATTGGTTAATAATAAAAGGTAGAATAAAATTACATAGCTGTGTTTAGAGTAAACGTTAGAATAAAATTACAAAGCTGGGTTTAGATTAAGTATAATGTTAAGAGAATTTCAACAAATATAAGTAGCTCTAACTGCTTAATTTCAAATTGAAACGCCAAAAAGGGAAGTTCCTAACGGTTAGTTTATTTCATAATCGTTTAATTTAGGTTTAAATAATAATAAAAATATTCAAAATGAAGGGAGATAATCTTGTTTTGTCTAGTAATATGGTCGAAGGAGGATAATTCGTCCTTACGCTGTTTTTTTTTCATATAGTATAAGATAATTTTATTGAGTAATTTTAGTAATATTATAATTGTTTTATTTATTTATTCATTTTATTTATTTATGTCTAATTTGTTGCCGTGTGGGAATACAAAAAGTCGTTTGGAAAAAAAACAAAAACGTTTTTTTCCAAAAGTACAAAATTTTCGAACGATCCTTCAGTGTTCTTCGGTGTAAGAGAAGAACTGATATAGCCAATGAAGTTAATATATATGTATATGACCATCACAATATTATTGACTTGGAATAAAATGTTCTATTTTAAGTTAATATTGTTGTAACTTTCAAAACGAATGCTGTCGAGTTTCCTAGGTGCACAGTTGTGACAGTTTTCAGAAAAAGCATGACTTTCTTTTATTTTCAAAACTGAAACCGGGATAATAACGAAACGACTGAACCGTGTAATCAGCTATCAGCAACGCCAAGCTAAAAAAGCAAAAGAGGCAGTGCTAAACTACATTAAAGGATTTTTGCTGAAGTGGATATAAAAATCAGAAACTGTGAAAAGTTCTGATTTTATTGAAGCTGAAATAAAGCGCATGAAAAACAATTCAAAATTCATTTTTCAAATGATAGCGAGCAATCGAGAGACAGCGACAAAGAAAAAACTTACATTGAAGATCATTATGATACACCAATTGCAACTCGATCAGAAGAAGAGTTTGAAAGCTCAGTCGCCAGCACCGCCAGTAATTTGTCAACATTCAACGATGTCATTGTGGCAAATTCCTGTGCCTTATAGTGTAAGAATTTATACCATTATAATGCATTCCAGAAAAGGCAAAACTTTTCAATCAGTTAAAAGACCAGTTTCAAAGGTTAAAAGTGAATTTCGGCAACTTTCTCGAACCTGGTTTTATTCCTCATTGTCAAATGGCGACATTGTGCTACGATCGTGGACGGCTTACTCGCTGCGTGACAGAAAATTGTACTGCTTTTGCTGTCGGATGTTTACCAAAGATGACAAAGCTCCTGAAACATTTACTTTCGTCACTAGTTTTGAAGCCTGGTGGAAGCTAAATTCCCAAATTATTGAGCATGAAGAGTCAAAGGACCATCCAGGACCATCTGTCGTGCTAGGAAAATTGACAAACGATAGCTTCACGACTCCAACTGCAAAAAATATCGATGCAGCGCACATTTCCCTTATGCACAGAGTTTTAGACGTGATACTTTTTCTTGCACAACAGAACCTGGCATTTAGATGACATCACGAGCATACGTTCTCATTAAACGCAGGTAACTTCTTGAAACTTGTTGAATTGTAATCTAACTATGACGTAGTGTTAAAGGAGCATCTGTTTAGCCTCCAGCAAAGCGCTGACATTCAAGTAATATGTTCATACATGTCGCCTGAAACACAGAACGAGTTTATTTCTCTTTTGCCAAAACGTGATTGGAAAACTCGTTTATGACATCGAGCATGCAAAGTATTTAGGTATACTTTTTGATAGCACACCAGATGTTTCGCATGCAGATTAAATGTCAACAGTAATTATATATGTAAATATCAGCGATGGTGCAGTTGAGGTGCGTGAGTTATTCATGGGATCTTTAAATCTGAAAGGTAAAAGAGCATTGACTTACGAGATTCTTAAGAAATTAGCAAAGGAAGGGCTAGATATTAAGTTCTGTCGCGGTCAAGGGTGCGATATTGCTGCAAGCATGGCCAGAATCCATGGTGGTGTGCAAAAAAAAATACCACGGACATTAATCCAAGGGCCGTTTTTGTACCTTGTCCTAATTATTCTTTGAACCTTTGTGGGAAACATTCGTTTTCTAACAATTCCTCTTGTGTAACATTTTTGGCAGTCTCAAGGCGCTGTACACTTTTCCTGCTCTGTCAACCCATCGCTGGAATGATTTAGTAAAGAACACAGGTCTTACAGTGAAACGATTATCCACAACTCGTTGAAGTGCATATGCCGATGCAATGAAGCCGGTGAAACAGAAGTTTAACCAGTTTGTGGAAGCTATTGAATCTCTGTAATGTCGAGAAACCGCCGAGACAAGAGGCACTGCGCACAATTTGTTACCAGTTATATGCGACTTTTCTTTCATTGGTTTCTTGTTATTCTGGAGTGGCGTTTTACAAGAAATAGACGTAGCTCGGAAGTACATACAAACACCAGGTATTACCCTGGACATGGTTGCTACCAAACTAAGGGCTCTTAAGAACAACGTATAAATGTTGTTGAAAATGCCGTCCAGCAAGCACTTGCAAAATGTGAAGAATTTGATATCTCTACAGAGAGGAGAATCAGAAGAAGGATCAGAATGCCAGGAGAGGAGCCAGGAGATGCTGGATTGTCATTTCAGCTGGAAACTGAGAAAGCAATGGTAGAATGTCTAGACCATTTCTATATCGAGTTGGCTACCAGAGTACAGGCAGTAAATGACATTTAACTAAAAAACTTTTTCTGCCGTTCAGCCAGATCGTATTTTTTTTGTGCCGGCAAGGAAGAAATACAGTTGTCTGTTGCCAAGCTCACAGCTGTTTAGAAATTCCACATTTAAGGATACACTTATAAGCACCGGAAATAAACTTGGAAGAAGCCAAGCACTGGACTATACTGCAATTTCTACAGTTTAAAATCAAATGGGACTTAAAGTTATTACCATATCTTACGCTGGTTCTAAAATTACTTCTGACAATATGTTTCTGTGGCATCGTGTGAAAGAGGTTTCTCCCAAAGTAAACTTGTAAAAAATTAGCTCCTGTCATGAGTCAGTCGAAACAGTTGGATCTGGATGTTTTGTCTATTGAAAACGAAGAAGACAAATACATTTTGACAATGTAATTGACGAGTTTGCCACTAGGAAAACAAGAAAACATTCATTGTAGGACTATGCTATAAAAGGTACATCCTTTTGTGAATGACCGTGTTTTGGATTTAAATGTTCTAAAAGTGAATATTTGCTTTTAAAGATCAAAGTACAAACGTTTTATGTAATGTTCCGATATTTAATAAAATATTTATTGGGATTTTTCTCCCCTATTTGTAACACTATTCTATTTATTTTTTTGTTTTTATTTTATATAAATATAACTACAAACAAGAATAAAAAATGGAAGAAACGAACATTTCTTTTTCTTTTACACATGTCTATTAAAAATTGGATATGATGAGACAAAGCTGTAAAAATAGTATAACAATTTTTTGGTGCTTAGTTTTGTTACCGTGATTTTCATGAGCGTTTCTAAGAAGACCAAAAACTGAAATAACAGAAAAATAGTTGCTAATATATCTTAAAGAGAACATAAAAACACCGCTCGTATTGTTAAACTTTTATTTTAACAAGAAAACGAAAATGAAGTAAAACAATATATGGAGAAAAAAAATTGTAGATGTATTTTTATGAAATCTTTTAATTCCTTTTTTATTTGTTGTTGTGTTGGGGCATGTTGTTTTATTTTTCTGGGGAGACATTGTTATGATTTTTTTTCTTGTTAGTTATTATAATATTTTTTCCGATGGTCATGTTTAGGTTTTGTTTGTTTGTTTTGTTTTATGTTTAAAATATAGCGGGTAGGGTGGTTGGCAAATTTTCTTTTGCTGCAAGAACAGATGATAACCGCAAAGGTAGAGAAGAGTGCGTAGGAAAAGCGGAAGGAAACTGAGGGTAATACTGAGCTACATAGTTCGTTATACAGGTGAAATGATCTTTGAGTTTCTGTCTACACATAAAGTCGTCAGGTTGCTTTCTAATAGTTCCCTATTAGTCCCACGTTTAATTTTGTTTCTTTACTTTGCTTCCATCCACATTCTCTCGACATGGTTAGATGTTGTGTGTGTAGTAATGTCAACAAAGTTTAGAGATTCATTATCTGAAAACTTTGGCAAAAAAGAACTATATTAAATTATATTAAAGTGTGAATTGTGAAAAACACATTATTCAATAAAATTAATTAATATAATTTTTTTAGCATCTGCTACCTTGAATTCGATTGGCTAATTGGTTTTACATATTCCAGTTCTTCTCGATATCTGCCTGGAAATGCTCGTAAAGGTTCGGAAAAATTGCGGTAACAAAACTACATAAGTACCGTTTTTCTTTCTAGTGTAGATTTGAATATAAAGCGAAAAGACCGTTAACTCCTGCCTGCTTAAAAACTGCATCTGTAGTGCCAGTTCCCAAGAATTCTGGCGAAAAAAACTGACCCAGTAAATTATCGTCCCATTAACCTCCTCCCACTTTTCGCCAAAACATTTGAGACCATAATTAACAAAGATGTAGTCCATCACCTTACAGATGCTAAACTTCTGATTTACCAACAATATGGATTTAGGCAAACCCGTTCCTCAGCAGACATCCTAATGTAACCTCTGAACGTATATACCAGTCACTGGACAAAGCTGGGGAGGGTAGAGCGGTAGCTCTAGATATATCTAAGGCTTTAGACAGGGTATGGCATGACGGTCTTCTCAAGAAAATCAGATCATACGGCATGACTGAAAGAATACATAATATAATTAGATTCTTCTTAGATAAAAGAAAACTCCAGGTTGTCCTTGATGGTCGTATATCTAAACAATATGATATAAATGCGGGAGTGCCTCAGGGGTCTATCCTTGGACCTCTGTTATTCCTAATATTCATAAATTACCTCCCTGACAAAATTGTCTGTGAGATGGGTATGTATGCTGACGACACCACGCTCTATAACAGACACGACAGGAAAACAAATGAACATATATCTAAAGAAATGGCAAAAACACTAGAGGAAGACCTCCGATCTGCAGTGGAATGGCGACAAAAATAGATGGTCGCCTTCAATGCTGCCAAGACTAAACTTGTTTCCTTCAATATTTACAAGAAACCTTCCCTAACGCCAATAGCAATGCCCAATGACTCTTTATCTGAAAGTACATCTTTTGAACTCCTCGGCCTTACGTTCACAGGAAACATGAGTTGGAACAATTACATTGAGAACATTGCCAGGACCGCTGCGAAGAAGGTAGGTTCTCTGTACCGTGCTAGAAAGCTATTAACACCTGAAAGTATCCTATACCTCTATAAGGACACCATTCGCCCATATATGGAGTATTGTTGTCATATTTGGGCTGGTGCATCTGCCACTAGTCTCTCGATCCAAGACAAGGGTCAAAAGAGAGTCACCAATTTGATAGGTCCTGAACTGTCAACTATACTTCAGCCTTTGTCACATCGACGAAATGTTGCATCCCTCTGCCTGTTCTACAAGTATTTTAATGGTTAATGCTCTGACGAACTGCAAGCACTTGTGCCCCCTCGACGTAAATACCCCCGACACACCTGACAAGCAGCTAAATCCCATCACTTCACAGTAGAGATCTTCAGATGCAAGAGGGCCGTCTACTCCAGTAGTTTCTTCCCCAGAACAGCTAGACTTTGGAATTCCCTTCCGGGTCCCTGCTTCCCCAACTGTACTGACATGCAGAATTTCAAATGCAACGTGAACCGACATATTGCTGCCCAACTTCCTACACAGTACCCCTGATGCTTATGTACCTGATAGTAGCCCCTTACAACAAAGTGCCAATGTGCCTTGTTTTGTGTGAAAATGCAATAAAACAAACTTATAGTCTCTTTTTCTTCTATTATTTTTTAAGTGTCTTATTTCTTCTTTTCTACGTAATTTATTTCCACCCATTTATTTATCATCAGCATCAGTTGATCCTCTTCTAATTTATTCGCTTCGTTTTGTGAGTTGATAAGACAGATCAGCTATTACGTGTCTTTTTTTTTTCAAATCATCTTTTCCGATTTTATTTACTTATTAATTGTACTTTTTTTTTCATTTTTGGTGTTTCTATTCGAATGCGTTTCTAACACCGCCTTTTCCTCTTCATAACAACAATTTATTAATTCATTTATTCATCCATTTACTAAGTGACTCGTCATAATAAATACTGGCGTTGTTTTACAATTTGTTATTGTTCTAAGAGAGACAACTTTCTTTTATTTTACTAAGAGATTAGTTCATTTTTTATCCCATAATTTAGAACTCTAATAATGCTGTCGGTAAGTTTTCACGAGCGGTTTACATAAACATACTTTTATCTTTTTCGTTTTTTTTTTCTGGAGGGGTATTCAATTATAGAACTTGTTAAGCAGTTTAACAGGTGCTTCTGCAGTTTAATTAATAGTATTCCTTAGTAACGCGCCGACATTAATCTAGCAGAAGAAGCGTTTAATATTTCACAAAAAAATTCTGTTTACAACCCCCTTAGAATAGAGTGAAGTAGGGGTCAGTGGGGTGACATTTGAGCGGACCGCCCCGGGTGACGTTTACTCTAGCTACGCCGCTGATGATGAAATATATTAAAACTACATTTTTTACTTAAATATATTTAATTTATAAAAGCTGTTACACTACATTATATTAGAGTTACGTTAAATATAATAGACAGATAGTTAATATATTATAGGAAGCGCTTAAAAGGCTGTTAATTGATATTTTTATTTGACTTAATCTTACATTTATGTATAAGAATTAATATCGGCTAGTTTTATCCTTTATGTATTATATCTTAAAGTCTATATATTTAGGTAGCTGGGTGACATTGAAAGATGGCGAGTAAAGCATATTTGAAACAATTAATTGTAGAGGAAAATTATCTCATGTTAATATAAAAAGAAATCTTTACAATTACCTAAAAGATTAACAGAGCCATTGGTTTCATCTTAAAATTAAGTCCATGCTCTTACAAAATGGTTGGGTTAATTTTCTATTTTTAAAAACTTTTGGTAAGTTATAATATTATTCATAATAAATGTTGAACAGTAAGGAAATTATAATTTCCCCCATCAAATCACTGATATTAAGCGCAACGCTACTATTTTCAACGTCTTGGGTACCCACGAATCCGGCACCATACCATAAGATTTTTTTAATCAATCCTACATTCAAGTTTGATTTTCGCATTTTGCTTTTTATTAAGTACATTTATCAATCGATAGTCATTTTCTTCTCAAACACATTTTTTTGCTCAACTGGCAGGGAACCATTAACCTCAAGATAGTCATATACTTTTGTACTGAATACCCCTGTCGATATTTTCTCAAGTAAGTTCAAACAAACAAGTGTCCTGTAATTTCCAAAATCTGGTCCTTTAGCAGGTTCTTTAATGATTAAAGCAGTCCTTCCTACTGCAAGTTATTCTGGTATCTGACACAATCTGATACAATCATTCGAAGAGACAGCAAGCTCCTCGTGAATATCTGCGAAAAGATCGCAACCAGTACCCACGCATTGCATCAGGTTCGAACCATTTCCACTTAGGCATGAACTTTATTTGTTTCTTTAAATCTTCAACGATAATGTTGAAAACGTACCGTTTATGTCTTTCAAGAATTTGACTTAATCTATCAAGACATTTGACTCAATCTATCAAGCCATTTATCATCAACTTTGTGGGAAGTCTCATTTGACTATGTACTTGACCAACACTTTGTAGCTTTTCAGAAGCTTTAATTTCACCTCATTCAGGATTTCTAAAAACTTTGAGTGGTATGTCTTGAATAACTTGTTGTCGTAAAACTACTGACTCTTATCATATCGTTAAGTCTTGGAAGGTTTTGCTATAATTTTCTGCTAAATCGCTTATATAGGGGTATTAAACACCTCGGTGTTCAGTTTGTATCGTCTACCGTGTTCTTTCTTTTCTCCTTAGCTACATTATTCCACGTCCCTTAAAACTAATCGTCATAGGTATTTCCTTAATATCGCCAGGTCACCTTAAATACCCCTTCTCCAATATGGCTCTTTTTTCGGTTTTATTGTTGGCTATTTATCCCCTACTATCTCCACAACCAATAAAGCTTCCATCTACAAAATTACTCTGACACATGTTATGCCTTCTAGTGACACCTCTGTCATTATCCTATTCACTTTATTTGTCTGATCAACATTCTTACAATTTAAAATCGTTCCTTGTTCACTGCTTTTCATTAACTCTGAAATCTATTCAACAAATTTAATACATCATCTCTGATTTCGTACTGAAATGCTCCCTATTATTAAGTAAGATATTCTCCTCCCTTTGGACTATATTATTATTTATCATTCCTGTAATGCCACTTCTACTCTTATTGTCTCTCTCTTGGCCCATTTGAGACACTTGTGAAAATGTTTTAACAGAACCATAATCCAGCAAGATTTCAGCTGAGTCAAGGCCACCGTCTGATACACTATGATTGGCTGTTTACTATCCTCCTTTTGATTGATTCTGTTTCAACTGGTATAAGTAACTCTTTTCAAATATTGTTCTTATCTTATTCATCAGATTATTTCCCGTCATTTCACATATGCCTTCTTCTTTCCAGTATCTTAGTATCACCTTTCCAATAACGCTTGTATGACCAACCAATTTCCCTCTCAATTTACATTTCACTGCAAACGTGTGCTCCTTCGTATTAAAGTATTTTTCACATCAGCTGATCTCTTCACCGATCACCTACAAGTGTAATAATCAACTTTTTTGAATTGGACAAGCTCGATGATTCAAAGACAGACGTGATGGCCGTTTGAACTGCTACCTCAGAAGGTTCGAAGTTCAACATTAAAATTGCAGTTCTCCTCAGATTCAATCCATTTGTATTTGTATTTATTATAAGAAAGTGTTATATTAATTTTTGTAGAATTTCATTCCCCGGTATTTCATTCCAAACAACATCTCTAAGTGTCTGCCAATCAAAGCATAAAAGCGGTCCATATCCACGTAGAACCTGGACGTCAAACCAGTATTTCTCTATCACGGATTTTTTGTTTTATGGTTTCAACGCATCAGTATTTTTTATACAGATACAAGCTCTAGAAAGACTGTCGGTCAAGACTCACAGCTCTTTCTATTCACATTGCACGTCTATACCTTTGCTTTATTATTATTATTATTATTATTATTATTATTATTATTATTATTATTATTAATGTTGTTGTTATTCTTCTTCTTATTATTATTATTATTATTAACATTATTATTATTATTATTGTTGTTATTATTGTTAATATTATTATTACTGTTGTTATTATATTATTATTATTATTATTATAATTGTTATTATTATTGTTATCATTGATATTATTATTATAATTGTTATTATTATTGTTAACATTATTATTATTGTTATTATTATTGTTAACATTATTATTAATGTTCTTGTTATTATATTATTATTATTATTGTTATTATTATTATTGTTATTATTGTTATTATTATTGTTATTATTATCATTGTTTTTATTATTGTTATTGTTATTATTGTTATTATTATATTATTATTGTTATTAATGTTGTTATTATTATTACTGTTATCATTATTATTATTATTATTATTATTATTGTCGTCAATACCAACGTCACAATCATCATCATCATCATCATCATCATCAATACCGTTATTAAAACTACTACTACTACCATCATCACCATCGTTGTTGTTAGCAACCATCTGTCTCGCAAAGCCAGAGGCGCTAAGGGAAACACAGAAATGATACAACTCGGCTCCAACTGCATCGCAGGAGTTCTCGGTTATGACGTCTCTGATATTCTCTCGGGGTTTACTTTCTTTAGCTTTTTTCCTGATGACGCAGTTTAAAAAAATCTTAACGCTGCAATATTTTAAGTTATACATTTATTATATTTTTTACTAGAATATTTTAAGTTATACATTTATTATATTTTTTACTAGAATATCTTGTCGTTTTCTTTTCCATGTTCTAGCTTAACCATATTACTTTACATGCTCGCATTTTTCTATTGTAATATATATATATATATATATATATATATATATATATATATATGTGTGTGTGGTTGTGTGTGTGTGTGTGCGTGTCTGTGTACTTGTGTCTGTGTTTGAGTGTTTAACAATTGAGCATATCTCTTATGACAACTAGTGCTTTTCTTCAGACGATTGTATATCAAATCTGACACTCGGGATGCGAACCCGGATTTAACATACACATCTGGCGAGCAAATCTAGAGGCAATCCTATTACATTCTGATACTGATGTCTTCCACTTTTGACAGATACAGGTAAACAATTATTAAAGCTCCGAGATTCTATCATCTTTATCTGTTTATCTTCATTTCTTTACGAGTTGCTCGCTCGTTTCTCCCATCCCGCCTTCCCATGATTTGCCATGTCGTTTTATCTTCATCACAATCAATTTGACTTCACTTCACTCAACGCGAGAAGAAGAAAAAAAACGCAGCTGAAGGGCTTTTAACGAATGCATAAGTAACGAAAACGAAGGTACCATTCTTTATCTGCCATCGTTTTTATTTAGTTCGCTTTTCGTTGCGCTGAGGTTATGTGTAGCAAACAGATAAAAACACGACAAGTAAAATAATAAACACAGAACAGAAATAAGTAGTTGTTTATAAAATCGTTTGTGACGATTTCGCTATTTATTGTTTTATTTTGTGTGTTTTCCTATTTTATTTTCGGTCTATGTTTTATTAAGAAGCCATTTTTTCTTGCATTTATTTTTTTTTTGCGTGCACAAATAAGGTGAGAAACCGAATTAAATTATTTTCGACGCAGTTGGGGATTTGCTCTTAAGTAGCCGAACTTGTATGCAACTAAAACAGAAAAACAAATAATTTGAAACATAAAACAAAAAGTACACATATAAAACTAAATAATATATAGAAAGATTTAAAAAATAATAATATTTCTTTCTTAAACAGAGAAACAAAACCAAACCAATACATTTTAGGAAGTAAAAATTTTACTGTTTTTTTTTTTGTTTTTTTCTTGTTCGTTAAACACGAAAAAGATAAAATAACATAACGGAAAGAATTGGGAAGATTGAAAACTTTACATTTCAAATTATATTGAAGACACTTCCCAAATTCTTATTGATTTTCTGTATGAATCGTGTTTTCTAATAATTCTCTACAAATTCTGTTGTATCTTCTATTCTGTGACGAATATTCACATCTCCTTTTACTCGCACCGCGTATCAAAACCCAAGAGCGACTATAGGTTAAGGATCAATGAGTTTCGGGTAGACTTTAAGACAATAGCGTGATGATGGGTAATGATAGAAATTGGTAAACATTGAATGTTTTAAGAAGAAGGCTGACCAAGAACATATCTATATATGACACGAAAACTACTATGCTATAGAAAGCTGGGAACCAGTCTCATAGTTTCGTGTTACACGGATCAACAGTTCAAGAAAAGAAAAGTTGGTCATTGAATGTACGTTCAGTTATAGACACTGATAGAGAGTAAGATAAATTGTTAACAGTTATAGCATTACAAGGATTCGTTGCAAATGCTTTGCGGCTTGCCATTACTTGAAGTTTAAGTACAAGTTATGGTCTTATTGTTGACAACGATGTTGAGCTTATAACATACAACACATGAATAGTTCAGCTTATATGCACTAATCGTGCATTAGATCGGGTTTATAAGAAACTAGCCTGGGTGCCGGCGTTGGCCAGGTGTTTGGAGGTGTGTGTGGAGCAAAACAAAAAGAAAAAATGGTAGTAGGAAGGCAGGTTCGAACCCGTACCGGAAAGAAGGAATAAAACGTGAAAAAACGTAACGTCTTTACTGTTGCGCCCATCGCCGTACCGAAGTGACAAATGTTTAAATTAAGGCTAGTCAAGCGAAAAGAGGGGATGACTTTCACAAATATTCGCGAAAAAAAAAGCTACCCCTCCCTGTAGGAAAGTGCCTGGTTGAGGGTGAATAAATTAATGTTTCTAAACAATTTTTCGATATTTGTCGTCTGAAAAATCAAGTATCAAAATGACACCAATTTTGTGAAAATCCGTCGCCTTTTCCGGAAGTTTTTTCGAGACATACAAACAAACAAACAAACATACACACATACATACATGCATGATGATTGCAACCTCTTATCAAACGAGTGACACTCCCTCAGAGACTAAATGTCTATGGGCCCGAAAATGATTTATTTAGTCCTGCCGGCGAATTCACACGCTCAAGCAGACATGGCACTGAAGACGGCCATTGGTATACATATATATATAATCATGCATGCATACATACATATATACACATACATACACATACACACATATCTATAAACATACACACATATATACCTACATACACAATACATAATACACATACATATACATACATATTACATACATACATGCATACATACACATATACATACATATGCATATACATATATACACACATATACAAATGCAAACATATAGGCATACATATACACATACAAATACGTACGCATATGCACATATACATACACATACATAACCTACATATACATAGAAATACATATATATGCATTTATATATATACATACATATGTATATATACACATACATATGCATACATATACAAACATATATATACATATATACATACAAACACACATAAACATATATACACATACATATATGCATACATATACATATATATATATACACACATATACATACACATGTACATATATAAACATACATACACATATACATACACACACAAATACATACATATAATGACGGCAGATCAATTATTACATGCTTCAAGCATTTCAGACCTACACGCGTCACACCTTTTCCATCGCCACAGGACTATATTTTATAGAGTAACTATCGGTGGGTATTCGGCGTTGCCCGGGTGCTTTGGGGTGTGTGTGGTCGGGCGGGGGTGGGGGTGTTAATGAAAAACTAACAATAAGCGAAGTAAAAAAAAAAACAGAAAACGAACGTTAAATCATTCTGAAAAACACGTGGAAAATGGCTTAAATAACCCTGTTTCACTATTAAAATTTAAAGGGTGAAGAAAAAGGTGATTTCACGTGATTGGATAGTCTTTATATATATATATATATATATATATATATATATATATATATATATATATATATATATATGCATATATGTATACGCTCATAATTGATTTTGTTTTCGTGTGCGCGGGAGGAAAATATTAAAAGAGATGAGGATGTAAATCAAGGAATATTGGTAAGGAAAGGAGTAGACAACGACAAAAATAAAAGAAAACGTGAAAGAGAAAGTAAAATAGACAAAGCCTAAGATTGGATAGGAAAAAAAGAAAATAGGAACTAAAAGGAACAAATATAAAACATAATAAAAAGTCCAACGAAAGTCATTGGAATAGTAATCAGAATTAGAGTGACAGTAATTCAATAAATTTCGGTTAAAAAACATCAATGCAAGAAATATAGAGTAAGGAAATCCTGTAAAGTCAGGAAATGATCAGACAACGTTTGTTTAAAGCAAGATATTTAACTT
Organism: Euprymna scolopes; assembly: GCF_053919585.1. Classification (NCBI taxonomy): domain Eukaryota; kingdom Metazoa; phylum Mollusca; class Cephalopoda; order Sepiida; family Sepiolidae; genus Euprymna; species Euprymna scolopes. The sequence goes on along the minus strand of NC_136495.1, from coordinate 42,880,371 downwards.
CTAACTAATGGTAAAATAATAAATGTTGATTTTAAATTAAGACTAAAACTAAAATTTATAGATCACCTCCGACAAGTTTATTTTTTGTTTGAGAAAATAGCGGCACATTTAATATGTTTGTTTTTTTTATTTTACGGAATAATAACGACTGTGTTGATAAATATTTAGATTTATAAAAAATAGTAATCGGAACCGGAATAAATTGTATCGGAGTCGTGAATTTAATACGAAATCAGTAATTGTATCGGAATCGGGAACACTATTGGAATCATTCCATCACTATATTATTTAGAGATGCCATTAGTTTAACTGTTAATTACGTTCACATATTTTTCTGTATCAATGAATGTCTACAAGATTCATCATCAGTCATCAGTGTTAACAGTTTTGTTTTATTTTTTTTATTATTTAATTATATGGCATGCCATTTTAGTGTTTAGTACCATGTGTAATCGCATGGGTTTTGCATTCACTGAACTATAACCACCCATATATTTATCTTTGAGTCTTCGCAAAGGTAATATGTGTCCAAACAATCTTACATCATCCTTGAACTAAATATGTGTATATAAAACAGACATTTTAGGATATCAGTACGTCAAGAATTATTGATAATTTTGAACCATGTATCAAAATGTGATTAGCTTTGGAAAATAATGAACAAAATCTTATTGCATATTTATAATTTAAACTTGATGGACAAGTCAGGCGAACCATGGTACTTGACTTTTGCATTTTAAACTTTAAGTTCAACCATTATATATAATTTTATAAAATCAACTCTAGATTCTCTACACTGCAATGTAAACTACATTGTAGTGTGGAATAAGTATCTGCTGGGGATGGCCTGTGGTGCTTAATCTCCATTTCAGTGTGGGGCATCCCGAAGTAGAGCAGGTAATCAAACGGTTTATTTAGAAAATGGGTCATTGTAACGATTTCGATGACATTAAATGTATGGGTGTGTGTAAATGAAATAAAATGAAACTGCGACACTATCCTTAATGCCGCAGTGCGGGTTTAACCGAGTTTCTTCGAAGAAGGACGTTTCATGCGACCATGACATTTACAAGTTGACCCCAGTCGCATTTATATTCCTCGTGAGAGAAGATGGCGACGTTCAGTTTCACAAATCTTGAAGGAAGTCTTCGACGTTTCCCTACGACTGGTGTTCTCAAATTGGTCACTAATCTGGCATTCATCTGTCTGGTACTTACCAGGCTCAACGTTATTTAACTTCGTTGATCTAGGGAGAACGGATGTGCCAACGTGAATATGCCGTATTAAGAGAGGGTGAATCTTTATATTCATTTAATCCAGGATAACGTCAGGTTCGTTGCTAGTGAATAATATAAAATAAAATCGACAATAGAGCATAAAAATATTATATACGATTTTACTAGGCACTGATAACACACCTGGTATTTGAAAAACAGTTTTGTTGTGTTTTCTGTAACTTTATATTCATTGAATTGCAGGTTCGCTGGCATGGAGTTAATCCCCAAGAGACCTCCTTTGCATATAGAAAAAAAATCAATCCACGTAAAGCTATAAAGTCTGTTTTCGGATTGTTAACTATACCAAAAAGAATAAATCAGCTTGGGAGCGTGTATCCCTCGAAGAGAATTTCTTTTCAGGAAAGAGGCATTCCATTGATTTTCATCTTTTTGCAAAAACTGAAAACTCAGACAACAAAAACAATGTTAAAAAGAATTGCAAACATCCCAGTTGGAACAGCAGAACCTTTCCGTTCTTTAACTCGGCAGAAACAGACTTGAATCTGTAATTCTCCACAGAAATCCAAAAAGCATTGTAAAACCATGGAAATCATTAGAATATTAATAGAAAGAAGAGATGAAAAAAGAAATTGAATTTCATTTGAATAGATCTCATAAAAAATGAATAAAATTTGTTTAATATATTTTATTATTTTATTATTTTCTCGTTTATTTCTGTTTTGTCTACAAAGTCTTTTTTGTCGATATTATTCGAAAAAAAAAAAAGAAAAGAAAAGAAAATGTGGATTTTTCCCCGACCGAAGTAAAGGCAAATACTTTACTTTGAAATAATCAATATAAAAATCCTGGGAACATTTTCTGAAAAACAATTCTTTATCATTTGGTTGAAAAGAGTTGTTTTGTACGCGATTAACTCTTCTTTAATAATTGACATCACGGAAAAATTTTTCCATATAGCTTTTATGCAAACATGAACACACACTATTGCACCAGAAATGAACTGCTGGGAATATCATTTTAAAATATCAATTCATTTATGTGAAAGAATAAAGCTACTTATTCGAGTATCATCTACAAAGCAGGCCTAAAATATAGATTATCTTATATATTATCTCTACCTCTTTAAATTACTACAGCTCTAAGAGGAATGAGTACCTTGTTTGATGTTACAATTTTACAAAAACAGAATACTATATACATACATATATATACACGCACACACATACATATATATATATTTATTTATTTTGCATAAACATTTATGTCTAGCTACATATTCATGAATATGTTTGAGTAAACGAGTTATAACTGATTAGAGATATCATCAAAATGTTTCTTAATGAATATTTGAGAAAGTTCAGAGAAGTGCTGGTCTTGAAAGCAATCACGTAATATTAAAGAAATAAATTAAAAATTTAGATAAGTTCAATTAATTATTGAAGAAAAAATATAATAAGACAGTAAGGCAATAAATACAACACAAATATAAAATCACAAAAACTAAACATGCAGTGTCCGACGGAGAGACAAGAGTAAGGTGAGAAAAAAAGGGGCAGATAATAAGAAGGAAAAAGAAGTAGAGAAGAAAAAAAATGATGCGGTAGGTTAAAATTATAAGAACGCTCAAAACAAGTCTATTTATGCCAGTAACGTAAATATCTTGTCTTCAGGTGGCGATGAAGTCACTAAACGCGTTTTTGATATCGCTTAGGTTTTTGAAGCATTTCTTACGCAGAAAGTTGTAAAGATGCTTGAAAAGTAGTAGTCAGTACATGAGAAGTCTAACGATTATGGCGGATGAGGCTGAGTTTCTTCTGCAGGGTCGGATAAGCAACGTACGGTCGGGCATTACCGTGGAGAAGAATTGAGCCTTTTCCGTTGATTAATGCTGGGTGTTGTCGTCGAAGATTCCGATGCATTTCAACCGTAATGACTTTGCTTGCATTCAAAAACTGGATGAGACTGGTCGCATACTACTAAACAATCAGCATGACTTCAAGAAATGTCGCTGAGCTTCGTCGGCGTCTAAGCACTGAGCTAAGCGTCACCGGTTGTCGTAAAGATCTCACTTTTCATCGCATGTCACATTACCTCCGTTCAGTCTCCAAAGACAAAGTATACCTCCTGTAGATGCAGCTGATCGTGTAATTGTGAAGCAACAATTGTACAATCTCCAATCACACCTCTCCTTAATCAGCACTGTTTGAGTCCAGGGCAAGGAGAAATCCAGGACGACTGGAAACAATACCAAGATAAGCGTAGAGCACATACAGCACCTAAAAGTCTTAAATGGTCACCCATTTAGTACTGACCAGGTCCACGTTACTTAAGTTCGGTGATTCAGCGGAAATCGTTGTGCAAACGTGATTATGCCATACACAAGTATCGCAAATCGGTGTAAAAGCGATTGGTTTTCGTTGGGCAAAAGAAAAATACCATGTCATGACGACGTTTTTATGATTGTCGTTAAATTCGTGAGCACACATTTATTAAGTATTTTTTCTTTGTCTTTTCAATTTCTTTTAAGTTGCGTAAATCGTCCCATACGTTACATCTTCTTCAGGAGCAAGTTCTCAAACAGTTGTGCATGGATTAGCTTCGACTAATCCTGTTAATTGATCGTTGTGAACATCTGATGGCCGACCACTATGCTTATCATCTGCAAGATTCTCGTCGCCGCCAAGAATTTTGTTTAACAACCTTTGTGCCGGGCATTTGGTAGTGGTTCCTGGGCCAAACGCTTTGTTGCTATCGTAGACTGTTCCAGCCTAGTTTGACCGAAATAAAATGTGAGATTTTGTGTTTTTCCATCTCGTATTCAACGTTACGAAAAGAAGACTTTATTGTTTCAAACGATTGTATTTAAAACGCTTAAATAGAGCAAACACGCTCTTTACATTATATGTGAATAAAATGTAATATAACGAAAACTTATTTTAAAATATATCATTTCAAATAAAATGTCTGAAGGGACTTTCTTCTAAACATATTATATATATATATATATATATATATATATATATATATATATATATATATATATATATATATCAATGACTTAAAAACATTATTACAGTGATCCAAACATAATTCTCAATGAAAAACCAAGACACGGAATAATAAAATAATGTTAAAAAATACACATTGTTGGTGACTACCCCCTTATTTAAATATATATATATATATATATATATATATATATATATATATATATATGCTTATATATGTATATATAACGTATAGATAATTATATGTATATATATGTATATATAAAAATATGCATATGAATAAATATATGAGATATCTGTATATATGCGTATAGGGTATATATATCTATATAGATATGTCTGTATATATATATATATATATATATATATATATTGAAGGTGCGTATATGTGTAGATATATACGTGTGTGTAGATATTTACATATATGATATATATATGTGTATGTAGATATGCATATATGTTATATATATATGTGTATATACATATGTTCACATATGTGTATATATGTTTATGTGTAGATATGTATAATTATATATATATGTGTGTGTGTGTAGATAGCTAATATATATATATATATATATATATATATATATATATATATATATATAAGGAAATTGCTCCACATATGAGTGTGAGTTGGTTCCCAGTGTACTCAAAAACAGCTTAACTTATTTTTTGAAATGCCATACAAATGTACTTAGTGTATATGGAAGTGTTCTCCCGTAAGTATGTTATCGGAATGCTTCCGATCAGTAATAAAAATCGATAATCGACAAATCCCATTAAAAACAAGCCGATTGTGATCCAAAATAAAACTTTTATATAGTCTAACATCACCAGTTCATTTGAGAATTTTATGACGGCACAAGCAGAAACAGTTTTTATAAGTGAGGGGTGTGTTCGAAATGAATGCTTCCCTTTACGAGCACATTGAACCATAATACTTTTCTTTTTTGTAGGTTTAATTTTAATTAAGTTAATTATGTAAAAATGATTTTATAAAATCAAGAGTAGCCTTTTGATAAGAACGGGGCGCGTACGAATTGAATATTTCTGTTTAGAACATAATTGAACCATAGTACTTTAATTTTTTGCATATTATACTGTAAATGCAGCTATTGTGGGAAGACAAGTGAGGCTTACTGCGCGTATGCATCGGTGGGCAACTACAACTAGAGAAAGTAATCTATCGATTTGATTGGAAAATCGGCGAATTCACCGATTTTAACGAAAATAAAGTAAAATAGAAGTGTTGAATGTTTCTTGATTCACATTCAATCCTGGTAACCAGCTGGCGTCCCTGCTAATTCACACACACATTCACACACATACATATACAGGGTGTCCATAAAGTTCGTGTGCACTTTAAAAAATTATAACTTTATTTATATTTGTGATAGAAATAATCTGTAAAAAATGTTATAAAGTTTCATGTATCTAGTTTTAAGTATAGTTATTAAATAATTTTTCACCACAAAATTCGTAACAATTTTTAGATAAGTAAAAATAAGTAAAAAATATTTTTATTTGTTTTTCAGAATCAATTTGATCCCATGGCTTCAATTGAGGAAAAAGTAAACTGTCTCCTTTGGTTGGCTGAATTGAAATTTACTGTTGCTGTACAAAGAAAGTTTAGAATTGAATACAATAAAAAAGCGCTTCATAGGAACATCATTGTTAAATGAATGAAAAAATTTAAAGAGACAGGCTCTGTTCATGATAAACCGCGGTCTGGAAGGTCATGTGTCAGTGATGAAAGTGTTGCTTCCATAGAAGAATCCTTTACTGCAATTCCAAGAAAGTCTGTAAGACGGGCATCATTGGAGCTCGGGTTGCCAAAGTCTATTGTGCATAAGATTCTGCGGGCAAAACTTCATATGAAAGCTTACAAAATTCAATTACATCAACAGTTGTTAGAAGAGGATTATTATGCACGGCTAACTTTCTGTCACTGAAAAACTTTGCAATGATGATGCATTTGTGAGTAATTTACTGTTTTCTGATGAAGCAACATTTCACATTAGTGGCAAGGTCAACAGGCATAATTGCCGAATTTGGGGAACTGAATACCCAAATGAAACTGTTGAACATGAAAGGGGTTCTCTTAAAGTTAATGTGTGGTGTGCTTCGGGAATAAATCGAATCATAGGGGCATGTTTTTGTTTAAATCGTGTTATTAACAGTGACAGCTACTTAGATATGTTGCAGAATTACTTTATTCCGCAACTTGAACAATTAAACTTGAAAGCTGATACAGTGTTTCAACAAGATGGAGCTGCTTGTTACTTTGTTAGACAGTTTCTAAATCAGGAATTTCCTAACAGATGGATCGGAAGGAGTGCACCATTTCATTGGCCTCCACTTTCGCCAGATTTGACTCCATTAGATTTTTTATGGGGACATGTGAAAACAATTGTGTATGCAACCAAACCTAGTCCATTGGAAGATTTGAAAACTAAAATAACTAATGTGATTTCAGGCATTACTATAAATCATTTGGTAAATGTTTTTCGTGAACAGCAAAATCGTATTACCCTTTGTATTGCTAATGATGGAGAGCATGTGGAAAGTTAAATAAAATTTCAATAAAAGCTTAAAAATAATAGATTTACTTCTTTCAAATCCATTTTACAGATTATTTCTATTGCAAATATAAATAAAGTTATAAATTTTTGAAGTGCACACGGACTTTATGGACACCCTGTATAGATACACCCCCCATACATACATACATACATATATATATATATATATATATATATATATATATATATATAGTCTCTATTGTGGAATCAAAACAACTTCAATCATCTCCTTTGACTACTTTATTCGATATGGTTCCGCAATACGGACTATCGTCGTTTATCTAATCGGGTTAACAGAACTGCGAGATTAAATTATGTCCGTCTCAAGAAAAATATCAGTAAAATAATTGTTTATTTTCTTTCCAACTATGATGACGCTGTGATGAGTAAGAAATCGACAACCCCTCTTCTTCAAAATGGCGATAATTTAATAACTACGAATTTGCGGAGAAGTAAATTAACAAAGTATTTTATCCCTAAATCACTTGCTTTGCTTTCGTCTGTTTTATCGCCACATGTAAAGATTACCAGAAATAGTGATTCGGATATGGAATATAAAATCCCAGACTGTATTTAGCACTTTTACCGACATTACACACGCACACACACACACACGCAAACGCACACGCAAACGCACACGCAAACGCACACGTAAACGCGCACACAAGGATACACACACACGCAAACGCACACGCAAACGCACACACAAGCACACACACGCAAACGCACACACACATACACACACACACACACACACACACACATATATATATATATATATATATATATATATATATATATATATACTTTGTTTAAACGTTTCTTTTTCTACCAATCCGAGCATTTACACTAATCTTTCTCATAGTTATTTCACATACCGTATAATAAGGCTAGCACAACGGGTTGCTTTAGAACATAGACGTTGAGCACCATCAAGTCGAGTCATTGTAAGTACCTTTAGGAATGCAATACCGCCTGAAAATATTTTGTTGACAAAATTTGAATTTGATAGTTCGTAGAAACTTTCTCTTTGTTGGAAGCTGAATTCTAGCACTATGTGAATACCACACAATAAAATTCCAACATAGAAAAATAGAGTTACCAAGTTAGATTTTATAAAGTTTCATTCAGTATCAATTACAGTAGAGTAGAAACTGTTTAGTTTAAGCTCCGTTATTATATCCTTTAGTTATTACTTTCCATGATGTATGCTTCTGGTGAAAGATGAACAATTGCTGTTTTCTGAGAGGATACCTGTGTATCACCTACTTATCCTTGGATAGTTTTTGACTGTTAAGTTATATGTTAGCTTTTCGCATCAAGTGGCTGTGTTTCCTTTCTGAAACAATTTACATAAAAATATCCGATAATGGTTCGAGATCGCATTTTAAACAACTTCTTGAGAAATTTAGTAATTGTCGCAAATATAGGATAATTTGCCGGAAAAAAATCACAATGAAATCCTTTATAAAATCCCGTAATTCTCTCTGCAAGAAATCATGCCTTCTAAATAGGAGGCTGTATCATTAAATATCTTCTTATTTACGAAGGTCATTGTAGAAATGTGTTTCTTGTGAAACCAGTGCTAGTTACACGGAACCTAAGACGTTGGTTACGAATGCCTGCATACATATTGAAGTCTAAAGAACATTTATATGCTATGTACATTTTATCATATGTATCTCGTATACGCTATAATAACATTAACACTACACCACTCGATTAATGCAGGTGTCTCCAAAGATTTTGAACAGGCTGCCATATTTTTGACTTTTTAGAGCTACTTGTGCCAAAATTAAAAAAAAATATGACCTGGACGTGTTTTATATTGTTTTACACATAATCATTGCTTTTAGGTGAAACTCGTCATCAAAAACCTCATTCTTTTAATTATTTTCCGAACAAAATTTTAAATGCCCACACTATTTTCATACATTTCCAATTAAAAAATGTTTTCTGTAACATTTTTATGTTCATCATAAAAGCTCTACGGGCCAGATTTAAAACTTTGTTGTGTGTCGGATCTAGCTCATGGGCTGTAGTTTGGAAAACCTTGGCGTAAGATCATCAACGTTATGTGCCGTGGAGACTGATTTATGGAAGATAAGTGATCATTTAGGAATAGCAAGTGTTGTATGCAATCCACGTTGACCAGAATACATATGAAGTTAATAAATGAATTCTAAATTCGAAAAAATATAGAAACTTTGTCTTTAGTGGAAACTGGATGCTTGCACAGGGCGAATAACACAAAAGGTAATATTGGCATAGAAAATAAAAGTACTTCGTATGGTTTTATAAAATTAAATTAATAAGAATAGAGAGTACACTCTATAACAGCTACGTCCTGTATGTATGTGTTGACAATCCATGAACGATGTTTCTGGTTAATATGACGATTAATAAATGCTGCTTTCTAGACTGGAATATATGTAGTTAACACTCATCGTTGTTTAGTTTTTGATGTACAAGATATTTATTTATCTCCTTACGTTAAGTGGCTTTATGTCTTGTCTAGAGCGATTTACTTAAAAAAAACAAACCCGGTAACCGTACGAACTCGCATTTCAAACTGGTTCATAAGAAAATTGTCAGCTGTGACAAATATAGGATGACCCGATAACATAAAATCACAATAAAATCCTCTCTCTGTAATGAATTCACATTTGCTATGAATATACTTTGGTCTATCTTAGAATTGTCCGCAAAATTCTAGTCATTGAAGTCAAACAAACGTTGTTTTATTGTCGAGACCAATCCTCCTCGCTGTTATATTCAAAAGCGAGGAGAATTGGTCAAAATGATTAGAAAATAATAATCTTTTTTATCCATGGGGCTAAATGTATACATGCGCCATCATATCTCGCATGCATGGCGTGCAAGCCTTCACAAGCATCAAGAAATATGATTAAAAATATACAGCAGGGAGTTTGTTTAGCATTCTATATAAATGCCATAATCCGGCAAAGGATTCTCACGCATAAATAAAACGTCAATTGATTACACCTGTAATTCATTTTTTTTTAAATTTAATTACTGAATGATTTAACTTCTCTACTTATGAGGTGTCTTTTATAAGTTTTCAAACTTTTGGTGATGGGCATTTTTTTTATATAGTACACACATAAAACCTAATCCACTTCGAAGTAATCTTCTCCGCATTGGAATGCACTTGTTGTACAGCTCCAACAATTACTCGAAGGCTCCAGGGAAGACTTCTTGTATGAGCGTGTTGATGATTCTCGTCAGACCTTTAATTGCCTCATAACTCCAGCCGCGAATGCTTTCCTGGAGCTTAAGGAATAATCAAAATGCATAGGGAGCAAAGTAGAGAATGGATGAGAAACTGTCTTGATGCCAACTTTGGTAAAATAGTCTGATCTTCTATGACCACCCTTGGGAAAAACATCTTCAGTTCTTAACGAATTAAGTGTATTACAGTTCCCACGCCGACATCTAGCTGTGCACTTATTAACTGTCCTTATTCATGAACTCCTTATTTGGCAAATCAACTCTGGTGTTCTTACATCCTTATTCCTCCCACATCTCTCATCATCTCTTACACTCCCTGCTTTCGTTGAATCTTTTATGCCACATTTAAAACTGATGCTCGGCGCATGCATGGTTGTCCAAAAGCAGTCTGAAATATTCCATACGTTTCTGTACTTCAAAACAGAATGTTATTGCATATTGTTCTTCTCATGTGTTCTCACGTCCAGATTACATTTGTGAAATCAACCAACTGTGACAATCAGATTTTAATAGGATATATTTCAATTCCTGCTGTAGATGTCCATTTGAATCTAAAATTATAAAAAATTGGTCAATCATTTCATAAGGTTTATAGCAATAACATACAGAATTTTCAAGAGTCTACGATAGTTTAAATGCTTGTTCGGAAAAAAGTCTGGAGGCTTATTGAAGACACCTCATATCACTTATTACAAGTAAAGGCCGAACCAGAAAGAATGTAGTTTTCTTATTCCGTGAGCAAAGTTACTAACAAACAAAAGTATTATCATGTATCCTGTTTTGCAGATGAGACTTGATTATACGTATTATTTTAATTCTACCGATTATTGTTCTAATCGTGGGTGTTATTTTCACGTTTCAATCTATGCAAACTCTGCACCTTAGATGTATCGTGTCGTCTTCAGGAATCTATCCGTAGAATTCGAGAGTCTTTCTCTTGATCCTGGGAATCTGTATAAAATTTCGAACAGAACTCTTTATTTTTATCAAGTCTCAAGATATTTAATTTATCTATCGATTTTATAAAATCTAATTGATAATTGTCCCCGAGTAATGCTGCCTTTGATATCTAGTAATCTATAAAATGTGTTTCTTTTGACATTATTTAATGCCTTTTCCATGCAACTTAAGAAGCAGGTAGCGAATTCCGGAGTTAATATTGAATTCTCAATTAAAAACTCCTGATGCAATTCTCTACCTATATAAAAGCCAGGTACGGCTAATGATGGAGTATTGTTACAATATCTGGGCTAGAGCTGCTAGAAGCAGCTTATCCTTCCTTGAAAAAGTTTTAAATAAACTTCGTAGCTTAGTGGGGGATGCTCTTTTCTCTTCCCTGCAAACTCCTTCCCACGAGACGTAGCCAGCCTGTCTCAGCTTTATCGTTATTTTCATGGCATGTGCTAATATTAGCTTCAATCTATGGTCTCCCCCCGCCAAACTATCACGAAAAACACTCGTCTAGCCCGAACCACTACACATAGTTTCCCACACTCTTTATCTGTGCCGATACCTAAATGTAGATTCCATGAGCGGAGCTTCTTTCATAGAACTGCACGCCTGTGAAACTCTGTTCCATTGACCTGCTTTCTAGCTGACTACAATCAGATTGTCTTCAAGACCAATGTAAATAAGTTCTTGATGAACCTTCCCCCTATGTAATCCAACTTAGAAAAATTCCACTACTTATGTTTACTACGCTATAATCACATTAACTAATATATACCCATTAATCCTTATCCTCAAGTGGCCTCCAAGCCTTGATAAGAGGTGATTCCGTGTTCAAAAATCCCTCCCTCATATACTTTCCTTTTATAATCGTCTCTTGTAAAATTAATATGTCTATAAGAAGTGAAAATCAGTTATAATATAGAGTTAATATATAAAAGTGGACGTTGCGTTCACTTTCTGCAGCTTCGTCACTTTTGATATTATTTTATACTTTACTCCCCCCCCCCCAAAAAAAAATAAATAAAATGGGAAAGATTACCGATTTGATTGTCAGAATCTGCCCATCTTATTCGTATGGTTGGCGAATTGTTAACTTGAAGTAGTATTTTATTTCAGTTTCTTACATAAAGTAGCTTCAGATACTGTCTGGAGCAACTTACATAAATAATAGACTTTTCTCTTACTGGTAAAAGAGTGTTTATCGATTATTGAAAACAGCGCGACACTGAACGTGGGTAACTGCATTATTTACATAAATCACGCACATTCATGCATTATAAAATAATTTTGCATCGGATTGTGAGTGAGATTTTCATCGAATTTTGCATTACTTATTATTAGGCGAACGGGAAGAAATAAGTGCCCTTAAACATTTCAACGAACTGTGGCGTTTCTCTCGTTGGCGCAAAGCAAGTTGAAAATTTATGTTATTATACCAATATTGATTTGCAAAGGTGGACGATTTACATAACTTGAGCGTTGGCTACAACTAAATCGTCATCTTCTGTGGTTTTCGTACGAAGCTACATTGATTTTGGCAGAATACTAATAAGGTTCCACTGAAGAATAATAATGTTTGATATTTTATTCTATCAAAAATGGCAGCACGTCGCTAAAGAATTGAAATGGATTCTCTAAGCACATTGAATGCTGCTAAGCATTCCTGGTATTTCTTTGGCAGCAATACACGTGCCTTTAATATCGTAAATATCCCGTATTAACAAAGATATAGATCTCATTACCGCTGTTTCTATAAAACAAACATCTCATGAAACATGCATACGTAAAGTACAAAATAAACAAACACATTGGTTCCATATAAAGAAAATATGCACGTTATTACTTATCAAGTTAAAAAGTAGGTTCTAGCACATGAGAATGTACATACACTTACCCATAGCGTCTTTAATGTAAGACAACAGAACTAGATAGTTCCTAACAGTAGGATGGGCAGCAGCGACTAGGTGCACATCGTTGTGTTTAGATTCGACCATGTGTTCATAAAAGTGTTGCTAACAAGGTTAGTCGTATCAACGAATTTCAGATTTCCAGTTTTTACTACAGTAAACATAAAAAAAAAATTTACTAATGGGAACCAAATCTTACCTATGATCATTTTTAACCAAGTATAATTTTACAACTCGAATCTCTATTGTTTGAGTGTGATTATAGTTTATGTTAGTCTAATATGATAACTGTAGGATATAAAACTTAGGGAAATGAATTTTCAAAGCTAAAACTGAAATACTATTGGACGTGATAATTTATCTAGGCGCTGGAAAGGCTATTTAAAAACTAAAATAAACACGGTAACTTAAACATTAACCCTTTATAGCCTGTATTGTGATGTGGATGATTAAAAATATTCATTGTTACTTTAGTTAGTTTGAAGGGTAATGATATTATGCTTGTCTCCAAAATGGAAGACTTACGAAGTTCATTCGTAAATCTACCACTGAGAATGTTTGCATTTCAAAAATTTACATTTAATGTTCAACTTAAATAGAGAGTTTTATGCCTAAGTAGATATTTTGCCGGTTAAAAGGCAAATCGAATTCGTTCAACAATGTATAATCCCCTATATATATATATATATATATATATATATATATATATATATATATATATATATATATAATGTTTCAAGTCTGTAAAAAAACACTAACAACGGATTTTGATAGCGACCGTGCCGAAGACGCACAGACGCACGAGGTTACTTTATGGCAATTATGCTACACATAATATGATTCACTAAGATTCGTCAGGCTTATTCAAAGAGTTTTGGTTGGAACGCGTTTTTAGTTAGCCAATCAGCTACCTAGTTTCCACGGCTCCCTTCCTAATCAGCCAATGGGCATGCACTTACAGGACAAAGGTCCAGTTGACCTTAGGTTCAGCCCTTCCGTTGCGTGTGCTTTTTTAGCGGGAAGCGTAGATATCTAGTGATCTGTCCTATTTAAAACCTAGGTGTAGTTAAATATGTGTGTGTGTTTTATTATTATGTTAGTTTATATATATACATATATATATAAGTATATATATATGATAATTTATGTATATGTTTATTTTATTTATTTATTTTCTATTGTTATTGTTAATATTTAAATCATTTTGTATTCGCTATCTTAGAATAAAGTTTATCCTGTTTGCACAGTTGTTCGCTATTTCTCTCCTACAGTTTAATATATTCGAGTTTTTTAAAGTATAGGATAGCAAATTGTTCATGAAGGCATAATCTACATCGATCGTCTAGGTCACTACATGTGTTTGCTTGTCTTACTATTTTCCATTTGACTACTGGTGAACGTCCGCTTTCTTTGATTTCCCAGTATTTGTTTGTCAGTCTTGTTTCCATTCGGTATTTTTATTTTTGAACGTATTTTGTTGTCATATTGAAATCTAAGAAAGTCATACCTACGTAATATTTCTTGTTATTTAGGTTTTCTATCGCAAATATTGTGGCCTAGTAAACTATGCTTTCGGTTATACATTTATTTTGAAGTGGGCAAAGTGTGCGGGATCTACAGTTGCATTTATCTTGTTCATTATTAGTACTTTTATTTTTTTTCTACTGTCGTTGTCGTTGTCTGGAGTTGGTTTATAATAATAATAATAATAATAATAATAATAATAATAATAATAATAATAATAATAATAATTATTATTATTATTATAATTATTAGTATTAGTATTATTATTATTAGTCGTCGTAGTAGTAATAATGAGTGAAACGCGGTATATTCTGTGTAGCTTAATTGCCATATATATTTTTATAACTTACTACCTGGCTCTACCTATATATTGTGCACTGTTGATGTAAATACTTAATTTTATAAATCAATTGAGTTATTTTACAAACAAATATATATGACTTACGCTAATTACACAGTAGGCTTAACTATTTATTACAGTGCTCAACAGTCAAAAAGGGGATTTTATATATTAGTTATACTGTTTATTTTTAATCGATGTAATCTTTTACGAAATTAAAAAAAAATAATTCTAGGTTGGAGAGAAAAGCGATAGCTCTCGGTAAGAACATGTTTATATTAATAGTAAATGATTACTGCCCACACATATTTTTGTGGTTTTAGTAGTCATTTCCTAACGGTTGGTAGTACGACTGTTATGCCGAAAAAAGAAAACCCACGCTACAAAAAGCCGATGTATTTCAAGTACAGTAGAATCCACACACACACACACACACACACACACACACACACACACACACATATATATATATATATATGTATATATATATATGTATATATATATATATATATATATATATATATAGTTAAATAAGAGGACGGAGAGGAAGATTTATATATATATATATATATATATATATATAGATAGATAGATAAATAGATAGATAGATAGATAGATAGAGAGTGAGTGAGAGGGTAGATGATATGTGAAAGTGAAAAAGGTTATAATGCGTCTCTTTGTTATGATGTCGTGCGTGCTAGCCTCATCAATCATTACGAATGATTCATTGAAATTTGGCCATATTGTCTTCAATTCAGCATGACGCGCATATCAACGAACTGTAAAGTTGCTCATTTTAGGCCATACATACAAATGTAACTCGGAATTCTGTCGCCGTTTTCAGTGTGCACCATTCGAAATATACAAGTACAAAGAAAGTGTATACATACATATATATATGTATATGTATATATACATATATATGTATATATATATAAATAAATATACATATATGTATGTATATATAGTGTATATATTGTATGTATATATGTATGTATATATGTAACATATAAAGTGTATACATACATATATATGTATATGTATATATACATATATATGTATATATATAAATATACATATATGTATATATATGTATATGTATATATGCATGTATATCTATATATAGTAAGAAATATTGGCTACATATGATGATACATTATTCAGCTGCGATTTTATTCGAAATTCGTCTGTGGCTTTGTCTTTTATACTTTTTTGCTTATTTACATTCATATTAGTATATTTTTATGTTACTCGCTCCAGACGAAGTATGGAGCCACTTAATGTATGAAACTAAATATTAAAAGAATAATTGTAGTCTAAAGACCTGACAACGACAAGGATTTGATGGAAATAGTTAATTCTTCCGCTTAGACAGAAACTTATAAGAACGAAATAACAAACTGAAAAACATTGAGAGCCATGATCCTGCTGAAAGAAATCGCAAGGCATATTTTTTTATTTTTGTTTATTCCTTTTTTTTGTTCTAAAAATTTATTCGTATTATATGTTTAATTATATATTAAACACAAAACACAAAATGGTGACTCGTTTTAATAGAACAATCCCATCTTCGCAGGGATTCATTATTTTGAGTATAAAATAGGCGGCTTTACATTTGAAACAACCCTCCTCTGACGCTGCTCTCTCCGAATGCCTTTGCACAGCTGGCAAAAGAGCAAGGAGTGACTATTTAAAAAGAAAGTATCTGAAACACAAAAGGTTATTTGTTTTAATTTCCACGCATACATAATTTCGGTCGTCATAACAATGCGATTTGAAATCCCCTCTGATCTATTTATGCGAAATAAGAATAGAAAACATTACTTTTAAGTATCAACAAATATTAGTTAGCATATAAATATGTGATCGAGTGTTGAATCTCGAAACTTATTTGTAATATTGCAATTTTAATAATTACGTTTTAATGATGTTGTGCTTTCAATCTTTTCATGCATAATTTACTTCTTTCAGACTAATAAAAACATGGCCGACGAAATAATTTCACGTGCGTGGCGGAAAAAAAAGGCAGCGAGTTTTACTCAGACAACATCCGCCGTTTGATATCAAATCAGACAGTAATTATCGACTCTATTTTCATAATGTAATTTTTTTTTTATGAGTGTGTTCATATTTCTGCTTTCTATGCTGTGTATTATAAGTATGTTTAAATTTGCTGTCCTTTATAACACATTCTAGTCTGAGATAGTTTCGTAGTTTTTATTTCTGTTTCGTAAACTAACTGTCTGGAATGTAATTATATCAGTGCGAACATTAGGGGAGACTATTTTTCCTTTCAATTGTTGGAGATATTTAATCGCGCACGTTTAGAGTGGGGGACGCTTTATATGTATAATTTGTATTTTCTTGAAGACAAGAAATGTACATCAGGTGCTCCTGGTTGTCCAAATGTAACACAATATTACTTCTCGAGTTCCATAGTCAGTTAATAATTTGTCAATAGAAATAAACAGTGATCCATTTAAAATAATTCAATATAAAAATAATACATGCATATCTTATTTGGAGAATCATTACTCATACTATAAAACTTACATCTAAAGATTTATTCTGTTCAATCAAAACTATTACATGGATTTTATATTGGAAAGTGTCTAAAAGTCGAGTCTTTAATTAAGGAGGTTTAAAACGTTTTCAGTAACTAATGACTATCGATATAATTTTTAAAATGTATGATATATTTGAAATTCTAAAAAAGACATCGTGACCATGTTATGCTGTTGAAAACACTTTAAAAAATAAAATGTTTGAGAAAATATAAGAATTTGATCGAATTTTTTTGTCAAAATGAAAAAAAACATCTGACGTAACTGAATGTTCATGTACTACTTCTGGATTGTTTGGTCACTTCTGAGTGAAACGAATTAAACCATATACTATATCTCACTCTATGCATCTGTTTCAAAATC
The DNA here is from genome assembly GCF_053919585.1 of Euprymna scolopes. Taxonomy (NCBI): domain Eukaryota; kingdom Metazoa; phylum Mollusca; class Cephalopoda; order Sepiida; family Sepiolidae; genus Euprymna; species Euprymna scolopes. The sequence goes on along the minus strand of NC_136495.1, from coordinate 42,862,639 downwards.
CCTATTACTCGGTTCAATATATACTATGTTGCATACAATGCAGAGTACAAACCTTATATAAATAGATTAAATAAATACTCAAAAACATACGAACAAACTGGTTTATATACACAGACTTACACACGCGCTAATTTTAAATTTTAAATTTTTAAATTTTAATTTTTAATTTTTTTTAAAATTTTTCTAATTTTTTAATTTTTTCATTTTTCACATCAGTTCAGTTTCTCTTAATTTGCGTGGCCTGTCTACTGAAAGAGGTTTTATTTTATTTTATTAACAATTTGAAGTTATTTTGGAGTGGAATGTGAATCGCATGTTTTATAATTATAACAATATTAAATATATTAAATTATATATTTATAAATAAACAGCTGCACTGGACCTATATAATTTCTTTTACCGGATTCATTATATAAACAAAGAAAATTGCTTCAAGAAAATGCCTATGTCGGACTATTACCAAGTGATGTGGATTACTCAAAATGCAGTTTGGATCACTTTAACACACTGCTATCAAAAACATTCACTTCGGATTTTACCATGCAATTTGAATGTGCATTTTTATATCCGTTTCATTACCTTCCTATACTCTACGATATTTAAATGCTTAAAAAAACTTTTAATTGTGATTTTCCATGTGCCACTGACTTGACCAAATAAGGTGTAAACCATTATAATTATTTGCTAATATTTTCTCCTCTGAAGAGACGGTAGATATCGAAATCGTGAACGATAAAGAGTTATAATAGTTCAAATGTATTCATAGAATAATAAAATATCTTTTGTCTGGAAATTTAACAATTTCACATCACAAATTTTTTAATTTATTGAGTGACTAAAATGTGTATATGCATACATACACAGATACATACACACATACATGCATATATATATATATATATATATATATATATATATATATATATATATATACTGGGAAAAGTACCCGTCGTTGACTGGGTTCAAAAACCGCCTATATAAAATGGACTCTGATTATTATAGGTTATGAAAAGGAAGGGTTGTAATGAGATAGCTTCGAATTTGGGAGTATCAAAACCAAAGCAAAATATTATGAAAGAAAAATTAAAATAGATAAACCCCATAATTTATTATACCATACACTTATCACAATATTCTGTGGATCTATATTAAAAACTCTTGTTAAACTTTGTGACATATTTCCATTCTATGGAGGTCAGGCCCGAACGAACACCCCATAATTTTATTATACCATATTTCTTCAAACTGAAAGATAATTATCAAAGTATACTTACGCATGGTAATTGTCTGTATTTTTGAGATGAGGTGTTTTCATTGATTGAGATTGTCGGACTGACTTCCTGATCTTGGTTGTTATTGTCACGGCCTTCGTCAGGTGTTTTGTATCGAACGGGGGAACCGTTTGTTAGGAGTCTCGAACTCAACCCTTTATTATTATTACGGGCTTTGGGACATAGTTGCTGATTCTCTGTTTTGAATGTTACTTTTTCACTGCACCTTTGGGTAACTGTAAACTTTGATACAACGTCTAGGACCACTCGGCCATATTTCACTAGGACAATTCTTAGTTGGTTTTTGTTAATGTTAAACCTATGTTGTTATTCAAGGTTTTCTCTCTTCTTACGCATATAAATATGAAAAGTCTCTATTAAAGTTTGTGCCTATTTCCATTCTATGAAGGTCAGGCGCGAACGCAGACCTCACAGTTTTATTATATCATCCCTATTTAAGTTAAAACATACTTATCAAAGTATTCTTATGTACATCTATATCAAGAACACATGTAAACGTTTTTTAATTTTTTATTTCCATACTTTGTGGACCAGGCGCGAACGCAGACCCAACAATTTTAATGAACCACCGTTCTGCCAGATAAAACATACCCATTCCTGTGTCTCGATACATCATTATATGTAATAAGTTTTTTTAAAAATAGTCAACCATATAGGAGCCTATTCGTAACCAGACACACACGCACACACACACAGACATTCAGCTTTATATATATATATGCATATATATTGGTCTGCTATTTAAATAAGAGTGAACATAGAGAAAGAGAGCGACACCACTCTATATCTTTGCTATGACGAACTGCGTTTTTGTCTCTGTAATAGCGGTAATTTGTTTGCGCGAGAACAATGAATGCTCTATGCTACAGAAAAAGAGAGAAGGCACAAAAGGAGAACTACAAAACACGGGAATAATGAAGCAAGAGAAAAGGACAGCGACGAAAGAAAGAAACAAATGAAAGGTGAAATAAGGAAAGTGCGGATGGGAAAAGAAGGAGTTTATTAATGATATTACAACGTTATAGTAACTTTTCACTTAATCATCTGAGCATGATATATGCATTGCGTCATTCAGAAATGTTATGATGATTGCATACATCGCATTGTTTATGCAAAAAGTTCAGCTTAATCGCTTTATTAGTTTACAAGTAACACTTGACGATACTATTGCAAATTATAAAAAACGGTGGAATATCATGTGTTGATGAACATTGCTTTGTGAGTTGAAGATTACTGTTCAAACAAAGAAATTACTTTATTTACCAAGCCCTATAAACAAAGTTGTCAATCAAAATTTAAATGTGGGTATTTCAAATTACAGTTAAACCCCGGAGTACCGTAGCCCTAGGACACTTTTTTACAGGTTACGATGTACAATACGATGCTTTTTCTGGACCCTGGTTATTGTATTTGCCCCACATTACGGTGTTTTTAATAATGTTATTTGGTTATATACATGCGTATTATATACGGTATTGTATTTTCTTACAAATTTGTAATGCCGTATCCCGGAGTTCCACTGTAATGCACAGCTCAATTTATTCCCGTTGACATGGAATAAAGACAAAATAAGAACATCCGATCAGAAATAAAGAAATAGCTCAGTGAACACATTTTGCGTGACTTGGAAACGTGAGAGAATAGATCTTGCTACTTTGGTATGCGAAACTCTTTTACCATTTACCACCTTTTACTTTGCTACAACATCTAGGACAACTCCGCCACATGTCTCTAGGACATATAGCCGAGTGATCCTAGACGTCATATCAAAGTTTACAGTTACCCAAAGGTGCTGAGTTCAATCCTGAACGAAGGCAGTGAAAAGTAACATTCAAAACAGAGAATCAGCAACTATGTCCCAGAGCCTAGCTGAAGTCCGAACACGGCACCCCCGTAATAATAATAAAGGCTTGGGTTCGAGACTCCTAACAAACGGTTCCCCTAGTTCAATACAAAACACCTGATGAAGACCGGAGGGCAAAACGGCCGAAACGTTGTGACTATAACAACCAAGATGAGGAAGGCAATCCGATAATCTCAATAAATGAAAACACCTCATCTCAAAAATACAGAAAATTACTTTATGTATTCGTTCCTAGTTCTTATGACAGTATTGTTTTTTTTTTTCCTCAGAGGTATGAAACAATGTATACGTTAAAATTTATATATTTGCTGTATGTTAGATATTTAAAATAACCTGATGATTCCACATTAATCTTTCGTTCAAAATGCATACATTTCGGTTGTATTAATGCTTATCATGTATCCCACATAAATGCTAATATTCGTCGCTCGTATTCTGTCTTACTCAAAACGAGTTGCCATGGTGCTTTTCAGATGAGCTTTACAATTTGATCACTTCTTACTAATTACGGAAACGATAATGGTGACGAATGCAAAACGAAGTAAATACATTTTTCTGATTTGAGAAATTAGCAACTAAAGATCGAATATATCAAATCTTGACTTAGAATAAAAAACTATTTTAAAGCAAAAAATAGCTATACCGACATCATTGTGTTTATCAATATTTCGAACATTTTAGAAAAGCAAACTTTGTTTGAAAATGGCGTTTATCGCGTTTTTTATTAGAATTCTTTCAATTATTCTTGAATATTTTCTTTTGTGCATCTATTATTTAAATCTAGAGTTCCCTTCATTTATTATGATCAATAATTTATCATTTATTATGATTAATTATGTAATATTACGCACGATCACGTTGCCAGATCACATAAGTTATGTAACGGTGAACCTCATCAATACTAATATTACTGACCGTTTGGGAATCCAGGTGTAGCCTACAGTCTCTGCGTATCTCGACATTGTTTCAAGTCAATCCTGGTCCTCTACTTGCTATTGAAATCAAGCAGTGCTTGTTAAGGAGAGATGTCGTTGGAGGTTGCGTCATCCTTGGTTCACAATTACACGTCTAGCTATCCTTACAGGGATATCCATTGTCTCTTGAGACTGAAAGGAGACATTGACGATTACGATCAATAATTTCGCACTTATTATGGTCAAATCCAGATTTAAGCTATCCATAAGCAGATAAATATTATTTAAAAAACAATTTAGAAAGCTGTAACGTCCGAATTTTTTATTTAATGAAACGCACAGATTTTTTTTTTACTTATAGACGAGACACGTTTGAAAGTGCACCAGAGTATAAAGAGGTGACTAGACGCTGCTGAAGCCAAATTGAAACATACCCATAGGACTTGAAAGATAATATTTTGAAAATAGTAATTCGGAAGACACCAATTACTGAACAAAATTAGTGAATTGTATTCATAAAGACACATAATCCGATACTATGGAACGATTCCAACTGAAGCGGACAACCGGCAAATATTAGCTACGGAGTAAATGACAATGTAAAAATAATGAACCGATTGCGTTACAGAAACCAAGTAACATGATAGTCATCCATTGATATTCCTCAGAAGAGCCAAGACAAAAAAAAATCGATCCGAAGTATTTGGTTACTGATGAAATAAACCGAAAGAGCTGAGATAGGTGTATATATTAGATTCCGTTATAAAGTATATTTTGAAGAGGGTGACTGTCGAAAGGAATTGTTTTAGGAGAACGCTGACTAATTGGTCCGGGACAACTAAGGGGGAAGACTCCAAGTGGGCGACGGTGAATAATCATGAGGAGAAAATCGACAGGAGATTTCAGAGTTATTCTAAGCACATCCTGACCCTGATAGATGGGCAGTTTAGCTGATAAGTGAAGTCCCTAACAACGAGACCCCTAACGATACACACGCCTGTTCGCCAAGCATGATGTATATATGTGAGTTTGCTGTATTGTATTATTTACGAAAATCATATTAGCTATCGCCTACGCCAGAATGACCACGGTCAAAATAGAAAGGAATAATAATAATAATAATAATAATAATAATAATAATAATAATAATAATAATAATAATAATAGGAAGAAGAAGAAGAAGAAGAAGAAGCAGAAGAAGAAGAAGCAGAAGAAGAAGAAGAAGAAGAAGAAGAAGCATAAGAAGAAGAAGAAGAAGAAGAAGCAGAAGAAGAAGAAGAAGAAGAAGAACAACAAGAACAAGAACAAGAAACATGTAACAAGAAACATGTAAGAAACTTTCAGGTTATTTGAATTTTGAGCGCGGTTATGGTCAGACAATATAGAAACAATGTTAAACTTGCAAGAGAAATAAGATGTTTCCAAGGATCATTGCAAACGGGAAATTTTCAGCGAACAAAATGTTTAAAACTGGTAAATTAAGTTGACAAAACCAAATGCTTAATAAAGCAATGAAATAAGCTTTTTTATTGTATACTTTTGAATAAGACTGATGTATATTTCTGTTGTTTGGGATCCTAATAAATTCACTTAGCAACACTATGTATTATCTACCCGTTGATCGAACTCTTTCTCAACTGAGACAATTTAATTGCCTCTCTTATCCGGAGTGCTTCTCTTCGGATGGCTGGACTTTCCCTAGAATAAAAATAACATTGTTTGTTCTTTTGTCTCCGAGATGAGATGAGTAAATATAAACGATCCCCATCATCTTGTAAAAATTAAATTCCTTCTTAACATGGAAAATATCCTATTATAACATATAACATAGAAAGCTATATGAATTAAAATACATAGAGGGATTTGAAATTAAAATAGAATTGGTAATATTTTATTTACTTATACATTGGCTGAATCAAGTATCGATGCCTTATGCCATTTTAACTTTGTGCAAACCTATTGTGAGATTTACAATGTTGAACCCTGATAAATATATAGGCTACAACAACGTATAACTAACGAAATATATTTTCGGACAGCCAGACGGTTGTCCGAGTAAATATGAAATTAGTCCGTTAATTTTAATGCCGGAGGAGAAGAAAGTTAATAATTTAGCGTCAGAAAATGTGTAAATTCCAACAAGACTCTAATCACTTGTAGACTCTGTGGTCCGTTCGTTATTATAACCCGAGGTATCACCGAAATTGAATTCTTTACTTTAGAATTACTCTCAAGGAAGTAACATCCTAATAACATCTACGTCGTAAGAAAGATTTCTGTGGGCCATTTCGAAGAAATAACTTAAAATTAGCAATTGCGTTTTCATTCTGCCCATTTGCAATACTCATACAGTTTGTCTGTTCATTTATTTGTGTATTTATTTTGCAAACCATTTCCAATTTATGCATAGACCTATCCATTCATAATTCTATTTATCTATCTACTAATAAATGTATATACCAATTTATCTATCTCTTCTCTCTTTCCACATACACACACACACACACATACACACACATATATACATCTATATATATTGGTTTTTAATATGAAACAACTTCGAAGCTCACAAAATCTATGAAAGCTGCCGAACGGAAGTCCATGAGTCCAGTTTCGCCCTCCTTTTATGCATCAGTTGAACATAGCTGAATTAAGACGTTTCTACCCCAACCAAGAAACTTTCCAACTTTAATATATCGGACTAATATTCTGTTGCGTGTTTAACAGATGGTTGTAAGGAATTGAGCAGCAAGATGCTTGTTACTATTACGTTTAAACCTCAGCAGGCTAGTCCATTAAGGAAGCGAAAAATTTGGAGGTGAGTCTAGTAGTTCGAGGGAAGGAAATATTAGAGTAGAAGCACAAAGATATATGTCGATATGATAGACTTCTTAAAATATTTTCCCGGGCCGTTTCAAGTAATTAACCAAGAACGAGGAATTCATTCTTTGCTCATACCGTTCCTCTATTTGTCTATTTATTTTCAAATTATGAATGAATTATCGCTATCTTTATTATTATATAAAAAGAACTTTGTGTGTGTGTGCGTGAGTTCGTTCAATATAGGTAAACAAAAAAGGCTGGGTCAGTTATTTGGAATTATACAACAACGTACTTTATGTGTCTGGAAGTGTTCCTATATGGGTTTTATATCGGAATGCGTTCGATAATTATCTAAAATCGATAATCTAAATATATAATTAAAGAAACGTTCGATTTTGAACAAATGTAATACTTTTAAGCAAGATAACATCACAAGGTGATTTGAGAATATTTATCACTGCCCAAGCAGAAAGGCATAGCTTAAAACAAAATAAACGTTGATTCTTTTATAAGACAGGGGCGCATTCAAAATGAATGTTTCAGTTTAGAGTACAATTGAACTACGATTCCTGAATTAGGAGTTTAGACTTTAAGTGAAGCATTTTAGAAAATTAACATCAGATCATTTACAGTGAAATAGAGATTACAATGCGTTGTGGACTAAGTCACTGCGGGGAGACATGTAAAGCTTACCGTCGGTACACTGCGGTGGATATCCAACTAGAGCAGGCAATCAATCGATTATTTTTATGTGCTATTTCACTGATTTCAATGACAATGAAAATATGGGAGGCTGAAAACTTTATTGATTCTTATTCAATCCCAGGCAACGGCTGTTCTCCCTGCTACTATATATATATATATATATATATATATATATATATATACATATATATATATATATATATATATTCGTATGTGGGTATGTCATTTTATCACTTGACTTATTACTAGTCATTTAATCACATGAATTAACATACGAAGTTATAATTTAATGTGTAAATTTTTAATATTTACATCAACAGTGCTCAATACATAAGAAAACTAGGTAGTAAGTTATGAAAATATATATTACAACCAAGCTACAGCGTTCTATCCTCGTGAGAATTTTCATAACTTACTCTCTCTCTCTCTCTCTCTCTCTCTCTCTATATATATATATATATATATATATATATATATATATATATATATATATATATATATATACGGGGTGTCCACAAAGTCTGGCTACATTATGTAGCCAGACTTTGTGGGCACCTTATATATATATATATATATATATATATATATATATATATATATATATATATATATATGTAGGGTGCCCACAAATTTTGGCTACATCATGTAGCCAGACTTTGTGGACACCCTGTATATATATTAGCATAAACTTATATTTTTGTTGCGAAATCAGCTACACGGAAACAATAATGTTTGATCTCCAAATATAATGCTCAGTATATTAAGCCAATCAAATTTTTTGAACAAAACAGAGACTTTTTGTGTAGATTATAATCTATATATCTAGTTTTATTTTTTTCTGACTCTCAAAGTGATATTAAAAGCTCATTTTTCTAATTAAAGATTATTAAAACGAACTTCTTAATATACTAAATTACGGATATCCGAGCAATTACATGAAGGTTAACTAATTTGCATAATCATTTAAAATCTAGCGTAAATTATTTATTTAATTATTGTGTGGTTTCTTATTAGATAATATATTTCATTTCATTATTAAGGGAAATTCTATTCATACTTAGTTTCTACATTCTGAATAATCAATAACAAATAATAATAACGGAAAGACACAAACTGAAGCAGATGAAGAATAGTTTTTTTAATACAAACACAAATACATGTGTATAATTTATATATTTCATACATACATTTTATTTATATTTGTACCGTGATTACATGTCTTAGATGGTCTGATGAAATATCCGTGTTCGGTAATATTTCGAGAACTATCTCTTCGTCAGACATGTGTTTTGCTTTGGTTTAAACGCGCTTCTGTAAACAGTAACAATCTCGCAGCAAACAATGCCTTAAAACGTGTTCTTTAGTATTTTCTTTTATTTTAAGATTTTTATTTTTAAATTTTCATTGAGGGACATTCGTATATATATATATATATATATATATATATATATATATATATATATATATATATATATACTAGCGTTGGTGCCCGGCGTTACCCGGGTGTTTGGAGGTGTGTGTTGAGCAAAAAACAATAAGTGGTAGTAGGCAGGCAAACAGGCAGGCAGGCTCGAACCCGTACCACAAAGTGAGGAAAAGAACATGAAAAAAAAAACAAAAAACGTTACGGCTTTGCCGGTGCGTTTATCGCCAAAATGGAAGTGGCGAAGGTTTAAATTAAGGTTAGTCAATCGAAAAGACGGTGACTTTCGAAAATATCAGCGAAAAAAGCGATATATCCTTGTAGAAAAGTGCCCAGTTGAGGGTAAAGTATTTGACTTTTGTAACCTATTTTCGATATTTGTCGGTCGTAGGGTCGAACTTCAAAACGATATAGACCTCGTAAAAATCCGTTGTCTCTGTCAAATTTTAAAGCATACATACATACATACATACATACATCCATACATACATACGCACATTTAAACAGGCAGGTGATATTTATATTAAATATCGTGTTTGGTCTTTTTTGCTAACGAAGCAGCTGAATTGTTACTTTCTTCCACTGGTAAATGTTTCTACAAGCCAGTGTATATATATATATATAAATGTCATATAGTAAAACACATTTATAGCTTTCAAATTATCCACAGGAATGAAACGCAGAAGCCGCTCCATAGTGTTAACTAAACTTATATAATTTTTCCATTATTCAAACTATTGTTGTCATTTTCACGATATTACAGCGGATAACACCTCTGAGCTTTAATCATTGGAATTCTCTCGAGATGAGTTATTTTTATATTTTATTATTTACTTATTTGCGAACTATAAACCTCATCTTTATAGCTGTTGTTTTACGACGTTTCGACCAACTATTCCTCTGGTCTTCCTGAGGTTGTTATCCGCGACGGGACAGAAATGCTGAATCTTCAACTGTATCTTCAATAATTACTGCCTTCCATAGTTGTTTTCGTCTCACCACGTCTTGGCCAACTAAACCTATGGGCAGGTTTGGATACAGTTGAATCCGTTATCTCCAGACAAAATGTTAAAGAGAAATAGACGTCACATAAGTTTTGACCTTCAATAATTTAGTCTTTTCAACGGAAATCCTCCTATCATTATTTAAGTTATAAAATCCAAAATATATAATTTAAACTGTTTGATTATCACAACAATTAAAATTATACTACCATGTACTGCGCTTAAGTAAAAGGAATTCATACCTAATTTGTCTGTTTATATCTGACTAGCAGGTTACCCTGTCGTAGAATACGTTTGAATATCAGTTTAATTCATTCAGATTTCGTATTTATTATTATAACACCAATTCCATATTGCTGAATCTATTATACAAAATATATATTAGTATTTCCAAAGGTTATGAAACATATGACTTAGCTGGTATCATCTAGAATAGAAAATAAAACATACTACTCTCCAGTTTTATACATTACCGTGTGAGCCTATACAAAGTTAATAAATAGATACTTTAAACCTGTAAATGTATATTTGCGTATGCATAGTAGATCACTTAATGTCGACTTACACTTGCTAAGAACTTTATTTTTTATTTTGATCCCTTAGCAGACATTTCCACAGACTAAAAACAAAATCGAATTTATTACGCAAATCCAAATGCCTTATATGTTAAGAGCCAGAGTTGAGAGAAACTATTTGTTCAAAGGTTATAATAAGAGAGTAATTCTTATAACATCAAGGAATCGAATTTCATTATTTACGTTTAGTTTTACAATCAATTTAAGTATTGAACTATTTTTGATAATTCCCGTAGTTTTTTTTTTATTTGGTCATGTTTATAGTCAGGTTTGTTGAGTACTAAAATATGTCTTTTTTATTGGCTTTTATATCCATGTAATTGCGGAGATCATTAGCAGTTTTGTTTTAGTTCACTTGTACTCTAAACAGAAACATTCTTCTCTAACTCGCACCTGCTTTATCAAAGAATCTACTGTTGATTTTACGTGCTGGGCCATATTGCTTGTGCGATGGTAAAACTTCTTCAATGCACTTGTTATGTTAAGCTAAGTGTATTAGCTTTTATGAAAATTGTACTCTTCTATTTGTATTCGAATTTTGTTGGTGATCGGCTTTTGGTACTTATCAACGGCATTCCGATCAGAGAAAACACCCAGACACATAAAGAACATTTATGTAAAATTTCCGAAATATCATGCCGCCACTTTAAGAGCCATGTATTACAAACTCACATATGCAAACACACACACACACACGTACAAAGCGCCTTTATATATATATATATATATATATATATATATATATATATACTATTAGCTTCTTCGGGAAAATTGGCTCGTTTTAAACCAATCAAGTTCATAATGGCCACTGCTCGGCTCTCAGCCATCATATATATGATCCCGAAGGACAATAATATGCATACTGCAATACACGTATACGTTTGTACCGCTCGGCTGTTCTTTTAGTAGATAATTAAATTATTATTTATTGTTGGTGATATGATGATTTCAAAACGAGGCTTACTTTGGAGCTGTCAGGGGATTATATAATTATATCGCTCCGATGATAGATAGCGGTCATATAAATTTGCCGCCAGTTCACGTGAGTGACACCAGCGTGGAGACATTCCAGTAGCTCTTAGGGAATAATCGGAGCGCGCAGAACTATGAGTGATGTACAGAACATTTACAGTACACTCATAAAAGTGGATTAAGAAAAAAAGCACTTGCTAGACGCATTATACTATTTGTATATGTTCTTATTTGCTTACATTCTGACAAGAGCCAATGTAGACAAAATCTCGTTCTTCATTCGACAGATATATGGTTTGGTAGGGTATATTTTTTTAATTACGTGCTAACGAAAGATTTCTCCACATGCGAATGACAGAATATATTACATTTTGTTCCCAGCTTGGGTTTGGCTGTCTTTGTTTTATGGCATATCAACCCTTTTCAGGTTATTTAATGCCAAATCCAGTGATTTTGAAGAAAAAGTTTAATATAGTATATTTGTTTTTTCTAGTCGGTTTCTATTTAACCCATAGTTGGGACCCTAACAGGAACTACCACTCCGGGTCAGTGTGGACTTGGGAACAATGCCAATTAAAGGGTGGCGCCACACTCCCCAAAGCCCACAAGCTGTGGCCTCACCATCGGATATAGTTTAAGGTAATATCCAGGACTTCCCAGTTTGAAGGTCATTATGAATGTATATGCCATTATATTTATTTACGTTAACTGTACCATCTATATAATATTACGCAAAGCCATTTTATAATTGCACATGTCTATCGTGATACACATTACAAAAAATAGATTATCTTGATGCACGTCATATATCAGACACATACACACACATACACAGTATTCTTCAGTATGATACTATCGCTTCCTCGGGGTTAGTTACTTGGTTGAGGAACGTCCTGGGAACGCAACTAGCTCTCCGTGGGAATAAACGATATCCAAATGATATCCAAACGATATCCAAACGATAGGTACATGTTGGAAACATCAACAAAAACGGGTCAAGGTCTCGTCAGCTATAACTGGCTGGCATGGGCCGTTTCTTATCTTCCTTGCATCGTTACAGGCATCTTTCCATCATCGGCATTAGCGGCATGCTCAAATTTAACGTTTATACAAAAATAGTGAACAAATACATTTTTATAAAAATATAATTTATTTAAGATTTAACAATGAGGAGTATATTTTTATAAAGACCATTTGAAACAAGACGCATGCTATGTCGCATCCGCCGACTCCAGAATGCAAGCATCACTTGTTTAAGACAATAATAGTATATTTAATTCTCTTTTTCTTCATTGAAAGAGAGAAAAGGGGAGTGAGAGAGAGAGAGAGAGAGAGAGAGAGAGAGAGAGGGACAAACATACATAACGTTTAAACATTGTTTTGTTTTTGTATCCTAGAGTTCTTTAGAGTTAGACCTTTCAAATTCTAAGGTCATATATCGTTTTTTTTATCGTTTTTTTTTTATAAAATATTATTATTGTTATTATTATTATTATTATTATTATTAATTTTTTATTTGAAAAACATTAATATTACCCTGTTAATTTTTTCATTTAATTTTATGCATTTTTTTGTTGAAGCATACATTCTTTTGATCATTTTTTTAAATATAATATTTGATCAAGTTTGTTTCTTTGAAAAACGTTAATCGTCACATATTAAGTTTTATAATCATTTGATTTTTATTGACTTTCATATTGGCTTGCCCTTTCTCTCTCTTATAGAAATTACAAATCATATGAATTGTTCTTATGAGTTCGATGCTTATTATTTTTTCTTTTATTATTTTTATGTGTGTGTGTGTGTGCGCGCGCGCTGATGACAGTTTGTCTTTGCTCCTGTGTATGTATATTTTTCTTTTTTTTTCAAATTGATTGGCCGTTTTCAAAAGTTTTATTTTTTTGTAGTCGACTACTACTTATAATATTGAACAGGGGTAAATTCGAGAATTCTCTACGTCGTGGGTTATCGGGATATTTTGTAAGCATTTGAGAGTTCTCGGATTTTTGTATGAAAGGATTAATCATTGAAAGCCCCTTCTTTTCCCGAAAGAAAAAGTCCTGACAATTTTTCTGAGGCTTTTATGGTTCACATGTACCTGTGGTGTGGATAGGTGGGAGGCATACTTAAATGCCTCTGTTACAGGTTTCCTTTCTTGGACTGAACTCTGATGCTGACGGGGTGGATTTTAAAAATATTTATTAGAAACTACTCTAAAAGTATCCGTCGATGTAGTGCATGGCGGTAACGTAATTCTACCACTATGATTATAAACATGTGCGATGTTAACCCCTTTAAATGTTGGTTGGTTAGGTTGAAAGGCTATTTAGTTCCTTTGCAACCAGTCTGCACCTAATATCAACTCCCGATCTAAGTCTAGGGTGATATAAAACCTAGAAGTTTACGCCTCCTACATTTTAATGGGCAAATTGGCCATGATTTTTAGTGGCATCCTTTGCTAGTTTGCGAGAGTAACTATTGGGTTAGAATCGTTTAACTCTCCTTTATGCGTGTTTAACTCTTCAAAAACTGATGTTTTGAGGAGCGAGACTTCCGATCCAGTATCGATCAGTGCCTCTATCGGTCTACCCCATATTTTAACTATACACTCCATTCCGGAACCCTGGGTGGCAATTTGATTTCGTCGTGTCTATTTTCCCGAGTTTTCCTGACCGATTTATTTCTTTGGTGGGCCCTTTTAGGTCTGCTCTCACCACTTTCTAGACATCCATTACCTCTGGTGTTTATCCTTCCCAGGGTTACTCCTTTCTTGGAAGGTTTGTCATGGTTGCATGTCCATATGTTTGATCTCTGTGGTGGTCGGTAGTGAGTGGGTTTCGAGTGTAACCTGACCTTGCTTTTTCCTGAAGTGAAGTTATTAAATCTGTTCTCAGGTGACCATTGTCAGTCTCGTTCTTGTCTATTATCGCTGCAGTTTTACCGAAGCACACTCACACAACTTATATCTTACGGCGTTACAGCTGCCGTAAGGTTCGGTTTTTAGTACCCTAAATCTAGTTGGGGCCCCTTAGTTCCTGTTAAAGCCATTATTTAAGAAAGCTTTTCCTTCTTGTGGCCAGTTCAGAGTCTCTCATAGAGCATTTTGCTTTGTCTAGCAGCAGACAAGGCCTCCGATAATGTTTTCGGATTCGATTTGACCACATCCTCTTTGATAAAGAGATTATTTAACGCATCTATGAAGAATTCAGCTAATTGCCCTTGCACAGATGGACTTTCCCTCATCTCTATCTAAGCGAACTTAGCAAGTTTGTTCATCCTACTTGATAAATCTGCGAGTGCCTCTCATCGATCTTGCTTTATTCTTATTGAAGCGTGAGAAGCGTCGGCAGCATTTGTAAACTCGCCTGCTACTTGCACTGAGCTGCTACTTGATCGAGCAGATCCTTACTGGTGCAGCTCGGAGGATCATCGAGAAATTCTCTAATTATTTCCCATACTAGAACGTCTGGAAAATCGTATGGCAGGTTTACTAGTTCTGGGTCTGTTAGCTGGTATACCCGCTCTTTCTTTTTCAGAGCTGCAAGCTATGGCTCAAAGTTAGACGGTTTCCCAGTGAGGATTGGGATCTTCGATCCACCTGTGAGGACTCTGTTAAATTTGGTTTGGTCAGTTTTAGCTGTTTTGTCTAAATATATTTGTTGAAATAGCCGACGTTTAAACAAAAAGCTCTATTTACGAAATAAGTTTTACAAATTATTAAAGCCAAATAATTTGCAAAGTAACAAAAAGAGCAGAGGGAATAGTCACCTACCTTAGTTTTTTCCTGGAGTTTTCTGGTGTCTTTTTTCCTCTGTAGATGCTGGGTTTAAGTGACTGTTCTTGAGTTGAGTTCTTGCATTGTTGTGTTTCCGTGGACTTTGATTAATTTAATGTTTCTTTTCTTTGGTTTTTCTGTCCATGGATTTTTATTTGTCTAGTGGTTGTTGCTTTAATTGTTGTATCAGACAAGAAGGCAAACAAGCACCCCCAAATGCCTAGGTTTCGATAATGGGAATAAAGCGGTTGTGGGGGACGGCATTCATTGCCCTAGTTAGGAAACAAGGCTAAGGACTTGGCCTCTATAACAAATATTTTTGGTCGCACTTGTGCTCCTGGCTAATCGGCAAAGAAATATTATTAAATCCAGGCGATAGGCTGAGCCTATCTACTTCTTAAGCAGTTTAGGTTTGCAAACCGGTGATTTGATCGAGTCACCAGCTGTAGGGAGGTTATCATCCAGGACTGAGGAGGCATCCCTCCCCAGTTTGGTGTCAAGACGTAAGTTACACAGGTTTAACATTGGAGTTTTATTTCTACTAGATGGATAACCTGACCAGATTTACAGGGTCTATCATCACAATGTGGATTATCATCGCGCCTGGTTTCAAAGACAGGTATTTCATACGTGTCAGTAATTAGGATTAATCGAGTTAGTATAAAGATAATTACAATCTGCTGTAAAGTTACACTCCTCAAAATAGGATTAAGATTGGAATATATGGTTATTAACATGAGTAGGAGTATGCGTGAGTATGGGGTGAAGGAAACATATATGATGCTACTTATTATAGATGCCTTTAATTATAAGTAAAAACTATTGCTAATAAGTATCTATCTTATAGATAAGCTATAGAAATATAGGTATAAAATATGACAAAGTGCATGTCTTTTCCATAGA
Source organism: Euprymna scolopes (assembly GCF_053919585.1). Taxonomy (NCBI): domain Eukaryota; kingdom Metazoa; phylum Mollusca; class Cephalopoda; order Sepiida; family Sepiolidae; genus Euprymna; species Euprymna scolopes. Next base: position 42,846,389 of record NC_136495.1, on the reverse strand, counting down.
TAACTATAGAAGTGTATTATCTATTTTTAATGTTTAGCTTTCTAAAGTTATGGACCGGAAGCTCAACCCTTCTCCCCAGATACGGGAAAGTATGAGATTTTATAACAGCTTGAGGAATAGAACAATTCGTTATTTGTCCAGTCGGAACAGGAGGGATTACATAACTTACAAGAAATACATTATTAATATACAATTAGGATATACAGAGATTTGTGTAGGTATTAATAGTATGAGGATTTGTAATAATGTTTAACATGCAAAACATATAGAGGTAGTCGTCTTTGAGGCAAAGCAACTGGCCCTTAAAACTTGACATTTAGAAAATAATGTGTACCTGTTATTTTAGTGTCATACATAAATAACCATAAACTTAGGGCCAGTATAGACTTTATATTTAAGGATACACTTACTCAAGGAAGGATAATTTATATTCAAAAGAGAGAAGCAGTATTTGTAATTAAGAGTGTAACACTGTAAGGCGTCTGATGTCAAAGAATTGAAAAGTGCAGAACAAGAAATCAAACCTGGCTCATGGGTTTTAGAATTACTTATACTAGTTGGTAGATAAATAAAAGAGTTGAACAGAAACAAGAGGAAAGCCAAAGTTCTGTAAACAGAAAATCCTCGCTAAAAATAGATTGGAGAAAACAATAGAAAAGTTGAACGGGTCGAAATTTGATAGGTATACATACGGTATTGAATGTCGGTCGAGCGACCCGCATATTTGACCGGTTGAAACACTTGATACGTATGAATGGAAGATTAATATCTTGCGTATCAGCAGCCTCAGGTCAAAGATGATGTGCGACGGGCTAGCCAAAAATATATAAACACGTTTTTTTTTGCGAGCAAGTTGTCGTAGAGAAAAGCCGGAGAGGCATATAGACGCTCCAACCGCACCTACCGCCCCGTATCTACACGCCGCATCTACCACCACCAGTATCACAAACACGGACTTTTACAGTGTTCACACTGAAACGACTTCATGTAACTAAGAATTAGTGTTTTATTGTAATTTTTTGTAATACACTTAGACTTATTATTTATAACAAGTCGTCTGTTTTTTTCTTTGTCTTTCTCGCTTGTCTTGTGATATCATAATAAAACATCATAACTGGTCCCGTGACCTAGGACCGACCCCATGGTGAAAACGTCATAAGAGCAGGAAAACAAACTTTGGTGAATACGCAAGTAAGTAATAAAAAGAGTTTGCTTTCCACGAAAGTTCCGACTACACGTTGTGTTCAGTTAGGTTTCTATCTGTTTTCGACCTGTGGTAAATACTTAGTCTCAGGACGGGGTGGGTGGGGCCTTTCAGTGAATTTGTGCAATTTATATTTTATTTATTTCATATATCTTAGCAGGAAATAAATTTAAGTATATTTTTAACTTGACAATAATAGTCTAAACCAGTCAAGCGAACAACATAAAATACAAGCAAAGCTATTTTCTCTGTTTATGAGAGAAATACATAGAAAATGGTGAGTTGGGGTTCATTGTCATAGTCAGGAATCAGGTCCAGGTATAGAGAGTCTAAACTGACCCCTTCATATTGTAACTGCACCTTGCTAACAGACAAAGGGTAAGGTTGGACGTTGAGCAATAGGCAGAATATACCTACTCCTTAGGTAGTATAAGTTTGCACACTGGAAAAAATCGCTACTGTCAACGCCTCTAAGAATTTTGTCGACTATAACTCAGGAGACCCCGTTCCCCTAATCTTTCGGCACAATGTCATAGAAAAAACATAAACAAACAAAACACAAAACAAACATAGGCTTTGTACCAAAGCCTTCACTTTTCCAGATTAGTAAACTGACAAGATCCACGGATAAATCACATTAAAAGGGGGCAGCAATGCGCTGGAGGGCCCAACCAAGTTTATCAATACGCGCGCATGGCGCTTAAGATGATAAGTATCATATTAAAGTGCTATCGACTTCTAAATAAATTAGGAAATTATTTTTTAGAGATGTTCCTCTTACTATAGATAGAAGTGAAATTATCATTAAAGAATATTCAATAGAATATTCCGTTTTTCGTAATTCTTTGTTAACAGTGCAGTGTAGACTACACTCTATTGCGAGCTGATTACTGGGGATAGCATATGAAGGTTCCTTCTCGGTGCAGTGCGATGTTTCTCTAAACAGAGTAAGCAATCACTCGATTACAATACAATTAAGGAAGTGTAGCATCATTTAATCCCGGGTAACGTCGAGTTCCTTTGCGAGTCCCATATAGAGATTAATTGTTAACCCTAGTTGTGTAATCGCTTGATTTCTGCGAATTTCAGATGAAGTAAAATACAACAAATGTAACACCATGGTATGATTGCAACACATTAATCAGCTTGTTGCCCGATGATAATAATTAACCGTAGATTGTAAAGAGGATGTACTCTAGGTTCTTTATCTTCACGGCTTCTATTACAAATAATGGCATTTATGAAACATGAAATTGGTAGTTCAAAGAAATAGGCACATAGATTTTTAAGATAGTTAATTTGTTAATACTTTGCTTACTCAAATGTGAGAGTAAACGAAAACCATGTATGGAATAGTCGAATGTCGGTGTCTCTCATATGCTGATTAAGTGATAACGCTTGCAAGGGAAACCAATTATTTCAGAGAACATGGTCTGAAGCACTAGAGAAACGAAAATTAACATACTTATGAATCTGTGTCTGTTCATCAAATTCATTGAATTGTTAGATTCAACCGATAATTATCAAGAGTGCAGGGGTGTATTCTATATTTTTCATCTTCACATCTCCCATTAAAAGTAATTACATTTCCGTAAAAAAACCAACATTTTTTGTACTGTGAGATTACTTGGAGATATTTCTCACAATACATTATAATCTCCATTGCCAATACTTGGTAATTTCACTTGTAACCTATGAACAGATATCTAAATTGCATTTCTTTGTATACAGAGAATGCAAAAAGTAGCATTCGTGACACTTAAATTATAAGCATGTCTACGCACAAACCGGAAGTATCCATTGAGCAGTCAGCAATATATTCACCGTCATCCTCAATTATGTTATATGGCAAAGGTTGTGTTTTAATGGTCGGCCTTGAGTGACACTTTAAAGGTGCGAGGTGACGTAAAAGCGGAAGTCAATAAAATCATTTAACTTTCGACTGGGAAGTACCAGCATATTTTTCGCTGATAACTTAAACAAACTGATTGTATGTGGTCGTTCCCAGATAAGTCCATGTATAGGTGCATTCGGGCGCGTAAAATGTTGCTATGCGTAACAATAGAAATCATTATCTGCCCGCCTGTCTCTATGTCTCTCTCTTTATTCACACACTTAAAGAGTTTAATGTTTAAAGTGACTCATCAGTAAGTTAAACTACATCAATTGTAAATGATGTAGACACATGTATTCTTGTTCACTAAGTTATTATGAATTAATCAGAACATAACATTTTATGAATCGTTATTACTGATTTATATTATTTGGATTATTCTAATTACTGTTCTCGCATGGGTCTATCTCTCACAAAATTTCGGCTTGTATAACCTCCGATCTTCTTCAGATGTATATTGTCGAACTCTGAAATCGTTGTGTCAAATGTGGATATCTTTCTATCGAACTCGGAAGTCTGAAGTAAGTTGACTTTGTATTATTTGGTATTGATTCAATTAGCAACCTCCAAAAGGAATCACTTTGAACTGAATTTTAATCTAAACTAATACTTTAAGCATTAAAGCACGTTGCGGAATTATACAAAATTACGAAATATTTAAAAAATTCAAAAGCAATATAACAAGGTTGCTATTTTACACTATAGCACATGCGTTAATTTTATCATTTTTATTATAAAAGTATGACATATTTCTAAAGTGCACGTTGGTTGAAATTACTTAAACATTCACTAAAAACTACACATCAATAATGTAATGGTAACTTATGCATAAAACGTTGCGAAAAATCTATCAACTTTCCCAAATTGAGTTGAAAACGCTAAAAAAAAAGAAAATCAGGTAAAAAAGTATACATTTATCGTCAAATTTCTATGCGGAACTGAACACTCATCTATATTGTAAAATTTATGTTAATGCCCATTAATGTTTTTTTTTTCTGTGTAATGACTTTAAAATTAAAAAGAATTACTTGGGGGTGATTAAGCAGCAGATATTATTTTATATCTGATGTTCTTTACATGATTTTAGCTGCTCTGTGCCCGACTTCAAATCCTCTTTCACATGACTAAGTCCAGCAGATGGCCAATATATCTCTGTCTCAGAAGCGAAGTCGACCAAGCGTCAAAACAGTGCCAATTATAAAAGGAAACTTTATTGATGTATTAGAGATTACGACATGTAGTATAACAACAGCTAGGATATTATTTCATTATATAAGGTATAAGTAAAAAAAAGTTGTTGAAAGTTCGATTTTATGTGGGGCAAGATGGGGTTTGTTTTGTTAGTTTCTACATATATTTTTCACATTCTCACTGGCTTGCTAATCGACTGTCAGAAAGCATAGCTCAGTGTTCACCTTTATCTGATATTTGAAGGTGCTATTTTCTGAAGATGCATCTGCAAAGAACTCATCAATATCTTTCCTGTCAAGTTCAATATAGAAATTATGTTGATCGGGTTCCCTAAAGGTCGGAAGACACGTAAATAAGTGTCATTTTCAGCTTATTTTTGTGGAATTCGGCTGCCATATTATATATGACATGAGTTTACATATTCTCTGCAGTATATCGTTTCGCTTTTTTTTCGTAATGGTTTCGTCTATCTATAAGAAATGCATTGCTAACTATTTGGTTGTCAGTCTATCACGATTCAGTTCGAAATATGATTTCCATTTTTCAGGTGACCCCTAAAATGATGTTCGTTGGATTAATAAGAATATTTACAATCGTTTCTCTAATCAACTGCTATTTTGTACACATACAATTACAATTATTCCTAACTTTTGCACCAAGTTTCAGTAAAAGTGAAAGTCCAACAGTGATTTGCTTATCACCATTAAATTATAATATGCTACTAATATTATTATATGCCAGCAGTGATTTGTTTATCACTATTAAATTATATGTAGATTTAAATGAGAAGTGAATAATCTATCTATATATCTATAAAAGTGAAAGTGTATATCTCTCTGTCTGTCTGTCTGTGTACGTTTTTATACGCAATAACTCTGTCAATTTTAAGTCTACAGACACGAAATTTGATATAAAGGGAAATGAGATTTGGAAACATATTTGTTATCCGATTTTGATCAGAAATCTGATGGCTGTTAAGGGGGCAAAGTTCAACGATTTGACCTTTGAGAACTCTATCAAACACCTCCGACAATTTTGGGTATAAACAATTGAAATTGCATATGTAGATTCTTTGGACAGGGATCTAACTTAATAACTTGATTTGAACCCAGAAGGATAATTGTTAAGGACTCATAATAGAAGTAAAAGTTTTTAAAAAATTGACCTCTGCGGTGTCTACCAAATTACTAAGACAATTTCTGGTCAAAACATTTGAAATCATACATAAAGGGTATTCAGACATATGGCAAGCTTTTTAATCGGTTTGGGTCGAAATTTGAGCTACCAATATATAAATGATAAATTTATGTATGTATGTATGTATGTTTGCCTAAAACTTTCGACAGAGGTGACAAATTTTACAAAAATCAGTATCGTTTTGAAGCCCGCTCTACAGGACGACAAATACCAAGCAGGTGGCTAAAAACATTAATTTAATCACCTTCAACTGAGCACTTTTCTATAGGGAGCGGTCGCTTCTTCGCCGATATTTTCGAAAGTCATCCTCTCTTTTCGATTGTCCAGCATTAATTAAAACCTACGTCACTTCCGATTTGGCGGTGGACGTAACAGCAAAGACGTCACGTTTTTCCGTTCTTTTCCTCTTTCGCGGTACGGGTTCCAGCCTGCCTTCGTACTACTATTTTTTTTGCTCAACATACACCTACAAACACCGGACTGAAATGATTGTATATCTATAAAAGTGAAAATGTGTGTGCGTGTGTGTGTCTGTGTACATTTAGCTACACAACAACTCTGTCAATGTTAAGTCTACAGGCTCGAAATTTGATATACTGGGTATTGAGATTTGGAAAAATCTTAGTAATCAGTTTTTGGCCATGAGTTTGGCTATTAAGGGATCAAATTCCAACGATTTGACCTTTGAGAACTCTACCAAACTCCTCCGAAAATTTTGGGTATAAACACTTGAAATTTTAGATATAGGTTCATTGGGCATGGATCTAACCTAATAACTTGATTTAAGCCCAAAACCAATAAATATTCAGGGGTTATAATTGGGATCAAAGTTTTTAAAAATTGACCGCTTCGGTCTTTACCAAATACTCAGACAATTTCCGGTCTAAACATTTGAAATTTGACATACAAGGTATTTAGATATAGGGCTATCTTTTTAATCGGTTTGGGTCGAAAATTTGAGTTACCAATATGTATGTATGTATATATGTATGTATGTTTGCATGTCTGCCTAAAACTTTCGACAGAGGCAATGAATTTTACAAGATCAGTATCGGTTTGATTTCGACTTTTAAGACGACAAATATCGAAAAATTTGCTAAAAACATTAATATCTTCATCTTCAACTGGGCACTTTTCTACAGGGGGTCGCTTTTTTGATCGATATTTTCGAAAGTTATCCTCTCGTTTTGATTGTCTAGCCGTAATTAAAACCTACGTCACTTCCGGTTTGGCGGTGGTCGTAGCAGCAAAGACGTCACGTTTTTTTTCGTGTTCTTTTCGTCTGCGTACGGGTTCGAGTCTGCCTTCCTACTACCTTTTCTTTTTTTGCTCAACATACACCTCCATACACCCGGGAAACGCCGGACATCCATGCTAGTCGTCAATAAAACTGGCAGAGTTTTTTTTTTTAAGTTTATCTTATTTGATGTGATCTTTGGCTTTGGGGCGTTGTTTTAATCGACATTACATTTTAGTATCCTATCAGATAAAAAACTTAGCATATAAAGTCTGGTGAATGTGAATTACATTCAGCATCACACCTTAAACTCGTATTATTTGGATTCTTCAAACTACTGTTCTTGGGTGTCATTTTCACACCATTTTTCTCGAGGGTACATCCGAACTTATGCAGCTGCATCTTGTCAAACTCGAGAATATTTTTGTCGAACTTTGAAATCATTCTATCGAATCCTTCTGTCGTATCATTCTATCGAAATCAGGAATCCGCACGGAATTTCGGAATAAACCGTTATTTAACACACAAGTATAGCATACTTTAGTTCTGACAGACATAACTATGTGGAGATTCTAAATAATTCCCAACTGTATTTTAAGTCTCGCTCACCGTAATGTTGTATTCAAATTTGATTATCAAGCGCAATTGATGTGTATTATATTTTCTTCAAATAAAATTAACGCTTCTATAACGGAACTCACAACCCTTGCTTTAATCTCGCGTAGCCATCGCAACATTCCGACATTTCCAAATATAAGCGCTGAAAGACAACGTGAGGATCTTTACTAACTGATCCTTTTCTCCAAATTTACGACATGGCAAGAAGAAGAAGAAGAAGAAGAAGAAAAGAAAAATGTACAAAATACTGTGGATGGGGGTTTACACCGAAATATATTAAAATTAAGGATTTCAAACGAGTAAAATATATTTATTTTCGTAATATTGCGTTGTAATTTGGCTTCCAAGCGGCATAATGCGTTTTTTTGAAAAATTCAAATTGAATCAACGATTCTATAACAGAACTCACATCCTTGACATTAAAATGAGTCTTTTTAATTATATTACTATTAAGAAGTTATTTTACTTAAATTATCCATAAGAAAACCTATTATTTGAGTTATACAATAAAAATATTTTCAATCACACTATTATATTAATTATTTTATTATATTTGCGAGTTCTGTGCTTTTTTTTTCAATAAAATAAAGAAAACTTTATGCTAACAAGTCATGGGCAATATTGTCTATCTGCTTAATACTCCAAACAGATTAGGAAATATACTTGAAGACTCTAGAGAGCCATCTTTAAAACATAATAAATTAATGATTATTGAACTATTTTACAATATTCCAAACAAAATGTCTTAATCGTTTTAGAAGTTCTGAAACATGCAATTCACTTTTCAAAATATGCCATCGGAAAATAGGTGATGTATTGTGTAGCTTTTGCTTTTCTCTGATAAATATTTTATAAAATAATAAATAATCTATATTAATAGACATTAAATCGTTGTCCAAATAAATACAAAGATGAGATAACGTGGATAAAAACATTGAACACACATAAATCCGAATCTGCTATTTTTATGCATATATGTTTTAACTTAAAAAAATAATTTACAGAATCCACACAAAAAAGTAAACATTATATAGGAGCGGAATCCAGGCAGCATTTCTGACTCGAAAAGTTAAAGAAACGTTTGTTCTTACTATTGTATGCAATAAAAATAGTTGTATTTGATTCTTAAATATCTATGGTATTTTTGATTACTAAAATTATATTAAAATAGGCATAACAACATTACTATTATTTTATCATTAATACAAAGTATTCTATCTGCAACGTACGTATGTACAGTTGGGAATTGTTTGTATTATTATATGTAGACGAAACAGATCACATAATAATGTATATACACAAACACTGGAAGGGTTGTACTATTTTACGTGATTAAAAAACTAACTAAAGCGTTTTTGATTGTATTAATGTTTCTAATCTTACCATTAAATAAGAAAAGCAGGCTGATTTTTCAAACAGAAAAAGGCATTAAGTTTAGACGATCATTAATCTAACTTAAATGTTAAAAGTAATAGAGAATTATAAAAAACTATAAGAATTGAATTCGTAAATAAACGTTTATATGCTGTATTACTAACAAATAAAGTGTTCGCATAAATGTGCATACATATGGAGGATTTATTTATCATATGATTTATCAACGTCGAAGAATTTTTAGAGAAAAAAAATATTAATTCTGACAGTAGACGCCTATAATTCGCCTAAATCGATGCCGAAGCATATTTAAACACGCGAGTATAGTGTGGATATTAACGTGAAGTTTGTTGTTATGTTCACACAAAATAACAGACTGTGAATAGACAAGTGCTCGGTTACGTGGACAAAGATTAAAATAACGAAGTGACAAAGTTTCAAAAAGAAAACCAAAGGGCGTTGAAAGGTGTATTACTGTTTCACGGTTACTCTTGTGATGACTGAATATCAGTATCATTACTAATAGTTATAATTAGACTTGTAACGAGAGGTAGGTTAAAGGTGAGGGTATACGTTGCATTTGGAACACGACTGTGATTGTTTGGATGCATTCAAGTTGAAGACTTTAGCACAAATATAAATGCCTTCTTCAATATTTAATGTATCCATGTTATAATGTGTTAGTAGCAATATTCAGTAACACGCCAGAGACCAAAATAGGTAAAAAGAAAAAAGAGCGACTTGGAAAAATTTATGTAGATGTTCAGTTTTTTTGTTCCTCCAGCCGAAGATGGATAGAGGTGAACTAAATATAGTAGTTTAGTAAGATAATGTCGGTATTCTACTGCAATTCAGTTTCTTTCTCACATTCTTAATCTTTTTTGCAAACTTATACACGTTTTAAGACCAATCACAAACTGGGTATAATGAAAAATTAACACCTAATTCGGTTCTTATGCAGAGTATGCCCCTGTTTTCTTTTCGTGGATGTTACGTCAGTATTTTCCAACAGCTCCCATAAACAACGGGAAAATGGCGAAACACTTTATCAATGCGGCAACTGACAGTAAATAAATTGGAAGAAAATATAAGTTTTAACTCTGAATAAAATTAAATAAAAAAAAAACATTTTTATAAAATAGCCACGATAGAATCTAACAGGTTTGATAATAATTATGCAACAGTCTTTCAAATCCAGTTTTTTCATTTAACTAAGCATGTAAATTAGTCGGAAACAGTGTTGGATGCTGAACACGTGAAAGTAAATCCATTAAAATAAGTATAATGTCTGATAGATTCGCTTTGAAGTGCACGGATTACCAATGTAGTCAATGGGCTCCGTTGTGCCATGGAACTCTTCCCCCAATTCACGCCTTAAAATAAAAAAAATGGTCGAGAGTATATAAATGTGACAGCACAGCATTATAACTGTTCGAACCCTACAACGAGAATGTGTCATCGGTTCGGAACACAACGTGACCGAATGAAAATCATTGCTACGGGCCATTAAAATTAACAAACAAACAAAAAAAACGAAGTCAACAAAACCTAAAAAAATTAAACCAAAAATTTTTTCATTAATTCCTGAATAAACCTAAAAATTTCATTAATTCCTTAGTCAACCTAAAAAATATATTCCAAACTCCTTTTTTATTGCTACACATTATTTTACAGAAAACAAATATTTATTCATACAACTTAATGTAGGTAGATTAGTTTTTGTGTTTTTATTTTCTTCATTGAAATTACTATACAATAAATGCTTGTGATAATGTTGTTTACTTTTTTCTAGCGTTTAAAAATATGATCAGATTTTGGCATATTATGGCAGTTTACGAAAGTTATCGGAATATCCACATGCAATATCCACGAAAAACGGTTCATTATCTGTATAAGTATCCATAATGGCTGTTGTCTATGATCTTTATTACTGTGCTTTTTAAAAAAATATTTTGATTGCACTGAAGATTACATGCAAATGTGTAAAATACAAATTAAATCTATTTATATGACAGACAAACATATTTTCTACTGAGATGCAAGGACGTAAGTAACAATTGTTTCTAATATTATACCTCACATGTCGTTAATTATTACAAAAGAATCGAATTCAAAAGGACATTTTCTCTGTCGATTTTATGTCTTTGTTACCATAGACACTATGAAAGATTAAATGTCACAAACCATAATATACCGAACGATGCTTTCACGTCCCAAGTGTTTTTAACCGATATGGACGACTGTCTTTGGTAGTATTTTTTGTTTTGCCATTGTTCGTAATTCGCTAAAAGACTTGGCATCAAAATCATTTTTCTTTTCTTCGAGCTCTGAATACAAGAACGAGCTCCCAGAAGATGCGATTCCCCGATTAAGACTACAAAACTAATGAAAGGAGACAACCCGGCTATTTGAGAGGCAGCTGTCACATGTCGTTCACATTTAAATGCAACTCTTGGTGATTCTCACGGAATAAAATGAAATGTAATAATATAAATAAATATCAAATAAGATAAATTTTTAAAAAATATGAAGAAAAATGTTTCACTCTCACATAGAGATAAAAGACTACCTGAAAAATGTATCATAGCATTGATATTAAAAAATACCACATCCATGTGTCCTCCAGATGTAAATAACTCAATGTTTATGCATGCATAAAAGAAAAGTATGCTTCTTATTTCTTTAGATGACGATTTATTATTCGTATTATTTGGACTATTCGGACTACTATTCCCATCTGGAGTGTTATTTTCACTACTTTTAGGTCGATGTAACTTTTGATCTCATCCAGGTGTATCTTTTCAAACTCTGGAATCTGCATGCAATTATGTTATGACTCGTTGCGTAATGGATAATGGATTATGTAAAATTGAGTTGTAAGTTAAAGGTGTACAGGTCAATCCGCATGACAAGCGAGAGTCAAAATATTATTCCGAATTATTTAGGATTTCTATCCAGCCATGTTTGTCGGAATGAGAGCGTGCTATTACCGAAGAATAAAAGGTTTCGTTCGAAATGCAGATTTCTGTGAAAGACAGCATAAAACAGAAGGTCAAATGTTACACCGACCGAAACGTCGTAAAAATCACACTCAAGATATTGTTTGTAGCATGATGTGGAGCCTATATCGTCTGGAACAAGTTTATGGTTAATTAATAATGTGATAGAAGCGAATAGTTATTTCTTGCGAAGTAAAAAATACAAAAAAAAAAACAAAACTATGTACTCTATATTGATTTAAATGAATTAAAAGAAAAGGTTAAAAATTCTTGCTTTTGTTTTATATTATAGGGTGTGCTACGACAGAGTGATTTATGTTGCCACATTTTAAACACGTTTCACATTGACTAGCTTCCACATGATCTAAATAAACGTTGTCAACATCGTTTACCTATTTTAAATTCCCCTTTCACACGCCTGTATCATCTTACCTCGATAGATATCCACTACCAAGGGCACTATTTTAATAGTATTCATTATATGTTGTTGAATTTTTATGTAAATAGATTCAAGGATTTATGATATTGCTGAATATGTTTTAGAATGGATTATCTTTGTGTTAATAATTGCGAGTTCTCTTAAATAGAAAGGGGTAATGTTATGCTTTGTGGCTGTTTAGGAATTGAGCTGGAATTTACAAGATGCATAGCATGGCGACGGTAAAAGGTAGTAATCGATAAACAACTGTAGCCATTAGCTTTAATATTATTACGGTACTTGCCCACGCCCATAAGGCATTTAGACTTATTAATAACATTTGTTCTTATTATGGTTTGTCTCAATTTTCACACATAAAAATACAAAGAGCAATCGACAGAACAGTATATATATATATATATATATATATATATATATTTATATATATATATACATATATTTATATATCGGAACCCTTTTAATTTTAACAATGTTTTCCTATGTATAGTAGTTATCACCTACGTTCAGTCTCGAAAGAAAATGAATACGCTCTGTAAGTGTAGCTGCGCATAGAATTATGAGGGAATCTCAATCATATCTCCTTTGTAATCGGCACCAACGTCAGTAAATAAAAAAAATGTTACATGCGCATGCATTAGCCTTGACTGGGAGGGGGGCTAAGGGAGCGACCATTAAATAATTATGCTGGTCGCCATGTAACTCAACGCCCAAGGAGTACCTAAAGTGGCACTTATGCACTTATGTTACCGTGCTATTTTTTAAAATAGTATTTTCCTGTTAAATTCAAATTTTACAATATGTTTTTCTTTTATTAATTTGTTAAGTGAAAGTACAAATAACCCGGTCGGTTTCTAATGCGAGGAAAATCTAGCCCCCCCCCCAAAAAAAAAGGGGTACTCTGGATAATAACAAAACATTAAAATTGCCTCAGTCTCGAAAGATTTCTTCTTTACTGAACGAGGAAAAAAACGGTGAAGTGTAGTTCACCTTCTGTTTCTCTCCCCCTCTCTCAATTCTCTCTCTATCTATCTCTTTCTTTCCCTCTCTCAATCTCTTTCTCTCTATATCACCCTCTCCATCTCTCTTTGAGCCCCTTTCTCTCTCTAACTCCCTCTATCTCTCTCCTTTCCTCTGTTTCATCCCTCTCTGTTTCTAACACTCCACCTCTCTCTCTGTTTATCTATCAATCCCTTTATCTCTCTATCTCCTTCTCTTTCTCTATTTTCCTCTCACTGTCTCTTTTCTATCTGTCCATCTCTAATCCCTCATCCTATTTTAGTCTCCTAAATTAATTACAGTGAATAAGGCATTGTCAAAACATGGATAAATCCTATTTTAGTCACCTAATTTACTGACTGTGAGAATAGAAGTTATTTGGAAATTACTGCTACCTTGAACAGCACCAGAAGTAACTGGTAAAACCTTTCTAATTAAATTGATTTTGGCAGCCATTTGGTAACAAAATGACATAGCCTTAGCTCTTGCTGCATGAGGAATACCTGCGACCTTGCTGCCAAGTAGAAGAATTATTTATTCTACTTTAAAACATTCAACTTTTCAAAAATCTCATCTTCGACATCTCCAAAACATCCAATATGGGGAAAAATATTGCAGAAATGCAAACTTATTGTTTAGGACGAATGCACAATGGTACGCAAAAATCACTTGAGGCTCTTGGTCGATCCTTGCAAGATTTGCGTGGCAATGTCAGACCATTTGGGAATGCAGGAATATTGCTTGCAGGAGATTTCAGACAAATGTTACCTGCTATTCTTCAATCAACACCAGCAGATGAAATAAATGCTTGCCTCAAATACTCTACTTTTTTGTTCCATGTGAAGATATTAAACTTAACTCAAAATATGCATGTACAGTTGCAGACTGTTCGATCCGCACAAAAACTTTTGCATCACTTGTGGGAAATTGGGTACGAAAAAGTGCCAGCTGATCAGAGTTAAGGGCAAATTTCTTTGATTTTAACTTCTGTAATTTCTGTAATTTTATTTCATCAAAAGAATAGTTAGTTTAAAAGGTTTTTGCAGATATTCAAAATATAAGAATTCCATTTGACTGAGTGAATGAGCTATTCTTGCAGGCCAATAAAAAGATGCCCATGAACTTAACGCTATAATTAAATGTAAAATTCCAAGTGAGGTAGTCAAATACAAATCCATCGACACTGTTGTGAAAGCAGATAAAGTGGTTAATTATCCAACAGTTATATTTGCCAGGGATGTCACCGCATGTATTGTAACTGAAATTTGGTGTACTAATTATCATGCTGTGAAATATAAACCAATCCAAGCTTTGCAATGGCACATAGCTTGCAGTAAAAAAAAATAACAAACAATATCATAGAAACAGCAATCTTAACAGGACCTTTCACAGATGAATATATCTTCATTCCATGCATTCCTATGATTCCACCGGATACATCATTACACTTTAGCAAATTGCACTTTCCAATTTTATTGTCATTTGCAATAACCATCAACAAAGCACAGGGAACAATCTTTACAATTGTGGGCCTTACAGTTACACACTGACTGTTTTTTCACATGGACAATTTATGTTACATATTCAAGAGTCACCAAACCGGAAAATCTCTATATCAGCTAAGAAAATGGAACAACAAAAACTGTACCCATGCAAAATGGAAATTTAAACCTATAAGAAACATGCTTTTTCTCATTTTGGAACTTTTTCCATTGCGCTAATTTGAGCCACAGCAACGCGTGGCAGGGTACAGCTAGTAATATTAATAATTATTTATCCTTTGTCCCATTAGTAATAATCATAAAATAATAGTTGTTTATTTTTATTCCATTAGTTATAATATTGAGAAGATTAATATAAATAATAGCAATAATAATAATAATAAAGATAATGATAATAATCATGAAAATAACAGTTATTTTCTTTTATTCTACTAGTTTTAATTATACAACAGTTATTTACCTCTTATTCCATTAGTAATAAGAACAATATTAGTTATTTACTTTTATTCCATTAGTAAAAATAAAAAAATACCAGTTGCTTATCTTTCACCCGATTAATAATGATAATAATAATAATAATATAAGTTTTAATCTCTTATTCCATTAAATATTATAAAATTATAGCAATTAACCTTCTATTCCAGTAGTAGTAGTAGTAATAATAATAATAATAATAATAATCATGATATTTGTTATTATTATTATTATTATTATTATTATTATTATTCATTGAGTCCATTAGTAACAATTAGAAGATAATAGTTACTTATACATTATTCTACTAGCAATAATGATAGTAATAGTTAATTATTTTGGCCTATTAGTAATAATTTTCAAACATTAGCGTTTTTTCTGTTTCCTATAGTAATAATAATTATAAGTGATATTTTTATTAATGACAATAATAATAATAAAAAATAGTTAGTTATCTTTTATTCCATTAGTAATAATTATAAGAGTATGATTTTTTACCTTTTACCCAATTAGTAATTTTAATAATAATAAAATAATAAAATAATAATAATAAAATAATAATAATAATAAATAATTAAATAATAAAAATAATAAATAATAATAATAAAAATAATAAAATAATAATAATTAAATAATAATAATAAAATAATAATAATAAAATAATAATAATTATAATAAAATAATAATAAAAATAATAATAATAAAATAATAATAATAATAAAATAATAATAATAATAATAATAAAATAATAATAATAAAATAATAATAAAAAAATAATAATAAAAATAATAATAAAAATAATAATAAAAATAATAATAATAAAATAATAATAATAATAAAATAATAATAATAAAATAATAATAATAATAATAAAATAATAATAAAAATAATAATAAAAATAATAATAATAAAATAATAACAATAAAATAATAATAATAAAATAATAATAATAATAAAATAATAATAAAAATAATAATAAAAATAATAATAATTAAATAATAATAATAATAATAAAATAATAATAATAAAATAATAATAATAATAAAATAATAATAAAAATAATAATAAAAATAATAATAATAATAAAATAATAATAATAATAAAATAATAATAATAATAATAATAGTTATTCATCGAGTTTAATCATAATATTAGCGTATAAGTATTTTTAAGAAAATGGCAGATTTTTATGCATAAAACGTCTTATTTTGTAAAAAAAAACTAGAAAACAGTAAAGAAATGCGTTACTTGTCGCAGAATTGTTTCTGCCAGCAAAGCTTTTCTAGTTAAGAAAAAACACCTAAGGCTACGAGATATCGAAACCTCTCTTTCGAATATTTTCTGAGGACCAATATACGATTGCTTGCTGTTTCGATTTTTAGACGCTTGAGTGACCAAAATGCGAATGAAGTAATAATTTGGACACCAAAGTGATCGTGTATAACTCAATTCTGTAAGAATTACATTTGCTGAAAGTAACGCTTATAGCATAAGAAATATATCGAATGTTGTCATTTAATGAACAAGCACATATTTGTACTTGCACACCCCGAACCAGAATTACATGCAAATCAATATTTTTGTTCTAACTCCGATAGTTTTTAATGAAAATTTGTGAGATTTAGCACGTTATATTGCAACACCAACACAAGCGCAGATCTAAACATTTAAGCTAATCAGCACAGTAATAAAAAATTTGCAGCCATTTTGGTGATTTGCATTTTTTTCAGCGTGCTAATTTTATATGCAAACCAATGCTAAAATACGGTGAAGTGCTAAAGATTATCGAAACATTGATTATTCTAGGAATTTGTAAACTGAAAACAACAATAATAAAGAACAAACAAATTCAGTATGGTTTCATAGTACAATCAATATATTATATAATTGCCATTTTTATTGACAAGAGCAAACAGACTTTGGTCCATTGAATATGTCAAACTTTCAATTTCATCTGATGAAATGTCTTTGGCAGAAGTCAAATAGTATTCCAGAGGTCATCCTTGGAGTTGTACTGCCTTCCTCCGAAGTAAATATTTTGTTTCAAGATGATCCACAGATTTTTGATTAGATTTAAATCTGGAGAACAGACTGGTCATCGCATTATTGTCCCATGTCTGGCAGAAACGCTCTCCAAATATTATATGGTTATCCTTGCAGAGTGAGATGGTGCATTATCATGCAGGAATACCATCTTTTTCTGGAATACCACATTCTTCTTCTTCTTGTGCCAGGGTTCCAAGTGTTTCTTAATGAAGTTAATGTAGTTTGGCGGTAATTTTCGCTCCATCTACGACTCTGAATAATCCTACCAGCTCATTGCCAATGATTGCAGCCCAAAACATCACACCATCACCTTCTTGTTGACGCCTACCCCTTTGGGGACGTAGACCCTCATTATGGTACCATTCTCCACTCCACCCCTCGGGTGCATCAAGGGTCGCTCGACACTCATCGGTGAACAAAACAGTTTTAAAAAATCACCTACATGTGATCTCTTGCCCACTCCATCCTCTTTTTCTTGTGGACAGAACTCTGGCTTTCCAAATTTTGCAATCGTCCTCAGGATACAGCAACGAGTTGATTTGGGCACACCCGGAACGCCAGCCTTTTCAAAAACTTGTTTGCTGGTTTGAAGTTGGTTACGGCGAACTTCTCTCATGATCCTGCTCATTGTTCGATGTGACAGATATGATTTCTAAGAAATTTTCCTTTGTCAGAACGTCCGTTGCAAAGTTGAGGGTTAGTACACTATGTTTTGATTATACGATGATCATGGTATAATTCCTTAGTAATTTCTAAGCTGACCATTTTATTATGGAGCCTTTGGACAATTTTAGACTTCTCAGCTTGACTTAAAGCACCTTTACGTACCATCTTGCATATAAAGTTGGCACGCTGAAAAAACTGCAAGTCAACAAAATAGCTGCCATTTGCTCGCTATTGCGCAGATCAGCTTAAAACTTTATATCTACGCATGCGTTAGTGATGCCGTATAACGGGCGAAGTTTCACGAATTTTCATTGAAAACTATTGGAGTTAGAACAAAAATATCGATTCGCATATAATTCTGGCACGGGGTGCATTGCAATAATCAGCGTTTATGCAATAATATTATCTAATAAATTCTAAACGAAATTGTACACATAATGAAATATATTAAGAAAAATAGATACTTGCATTAGTAGCTAAACGTTAGAATTAGTTCTATGTATGCCACTGTTACTTTGTGAACAGGAGGAGATTGCAAACTCACACGTCATTGATATTTTCTAACTTTTATGAAGAAAACAAAGACCTAGCCTTTTTTGACGCCAATGTAAATCTTGAAAGAAGAGAATGTGTTATCATTAAAGGCACGGCACATTCTATATCACTTTGGAAAAAAACAAAATCAAGTTCCGTAGCTTGAGTTAACAGTGAATCTTAGAAAATATTTTGAATAAGACTTCTCTGAAGATTAAATACGGCGTCACTTGTCTCATAAATTTCTTTAAAAGCTGTTCAAGAACAAGGACTATGTCTGATGTTGATCTCTTAGTACAGAACTCACATTACGAATCCAACTAAGCACATTTGGCGCGTTTCTGTAGCAGGAGCCATATGAGATTTGCGAAAACTTAGCTTATGATGTTGAGCAACGAACTGCTCTGTAATCTCTGTAATCGCTTCACTCACCTTTGTTCTGGAAAATGCCGGTTTAATTTATCGTTTACTATGTTCCTCCTGAGTACAACCCCATATCCAAGTACTAATAGAGAACTTCGTACTATAGAAGGAGAAGGGTTTCATAACATCAGAAGGAAGATCAATTTTTTCCTGAGACAAACGTTGCAATGACCCTCAGTCTTTTATGGTTTCGTCAATGGTAATGTATTTAATGACACACATTTAAAAGCACTAAGATACGGTCATTACGGCATGTTTGTTCGAGACCAGGACCATGATCCGCTCATTTTTATCTGTTTTCTTATATATGTCATAATTTCTCCGATAATCGACTTGAGTGCAGTCGCTTTCTTTTGCATCGGTCTAATTGCAATTTTGATACAAACTTACACCCACCTATAATGGCTATTATATGGATGCTGTTGCTTAGCTTTTTAGAGTAGTCGTTGCCTGAGCGTCTATATGTCCATAGACCTTCCCTCCTAGCAACCACAGGAATCTGTTTCTGCAAGAGCAGATATGCCAGTAGTTATTTAAGTAGAGCAATATATCCAGAGAAAAGCTTTAATGAACGCAGGTTAGGTATTAAAGAAGAGTACGTGTGCTAGTATGTGTAGAATTTTCAAAATACTCTTATATGTCACTTGTGGTCTAATCATAAAGTAATCCTTTTGTTTTAATATTAAATCATGTAATTTATTTATTTTATATAAGAATAATTATTTGATGACGTAATATGAAAAAAGTAAAGTTAAAATAAAAATTAGTAAAAATCAAATAATTACTCAAAATACTATGGAAGTACTCCTTAATGATTCTTGAAGCTTCTTAATAAATATACCGAAAGTTACTCATATGATGTTGATGGATGGTGATATGATTGATTTGCACCATTTAAGAGAAAGATAACAAGAAATAAAAAAAATAAGTGAATAGATTAAGTAAGTTTTCTAAATTTAATAATTGTGACTGAGTATTTTCTGTATATTATTATGTATGAATTTTTTACTATGCTGTATTTGTCTGTCAAACATGCTTCTTTGAACCGAATGAAAATATGGCGACCATAATGTATTATGAAAACATACATTAAAGCAGTCCAATGAACGTTTCCTTTTGTTCAGATCATACAAATGAATACAAACAAAATACAATACAAAATACAAACAAAATTGATTGTTAATACAGAAAATAAAGAAATATTTGACGCATCTTGTATTTCAGTTTCTGTGTGGTGTCTTATGCATTTATATGGTAACGGTGTGAATATTTGATAAATCACATGTAGCTCTAATCGATATATTTGCTACATTGCAGAAACAATTCATTTTAAATAATTTCATTTCAATGAACAGGAATAATATTATGTTTCGCAGTTTTATATATCATTTTGTTAAAGCTGGCGATAGGGCATCCTACCGGATGCAATACATTCATCATCTAGCGCATATATTCACTCCGAGTGAAATTTTAGAGGTCTCTTAATTTGAGTTCATTTTTTATCTATCTTGCACTTGGTTCATCGGGTATATTTGCTATATATTAAAAAAAACTTCGTTCTCATGACCTCACTGCTCCCATAATTACTAGAATGATGGAGATGTTCTTAAGATTTCAATTCCTTTCATATCAAACATAATGACTTAATATTTATCTTTTCCCTTTCAACTCTGTTAAACACAGAATTATTGGGGGCACTAACTAAGATAAAGATGCTTAATTCCTCCACGATTGCCCCATAACTCTATGTCAGGTTTAATAGCCCCGTTTTCGTGGCACGGGGCTGTATGGATAGTATAGTCAGAATAGGCAGTGTATGATTTAATCTCAACCGTTCTTTTTGGTATTCGATAAACAACGTCTTACAGACTACTCAGAGAAGGTTTTCCTGCATTATTGTGTCGCATTGTATAGTAGCAGATACTTACCCCTGGGTACCAGGAGATCCTTACACTTAGGTACCAGCAGATCCTTACACATTGGGTACCAGTAGAGCCTTACACCTGGATACCAGCAGAGCCGTAGACCTGGATATCAGATGGCTCACACTCTACATCTGTATAGTAAAATTTACAGTTGTGATTGCTGAGACAACCTATTTTTTAAAAAGCATTTTTCTTCAAGCTTTGATCTTGGACAGCCATTATAATCCTCACCTGATCATAGTGGGGCGATCTTTTTTTTAATCTGTAGAGTCTTCTTTAGCTATATAATCCGGGATGAATTACCTAAGCAAAACTTGGAATGCTGTTTGTTAGCTCATTCTTTCAGTTTTCCTCAATGAAATTTCTTGGTGTATTTTGGGCAACTCTTTTGGTGACTCTTTTGTTTTATGGTTCAAGCTCATTTGTAAAAGGATTTGGTTCAAAATGTCTGGCCAGTTTCGTGATGGAGGTTGCTCCGCTTGCTTTTGTTTCGTTATGTTGCTGTACGATTTTGAGGTTTGGATTTTCGAAGCATATCAAATAGTGTCCGTTGATCACAATAGTTACATGATGCTGATAGTAAATCAATGAGATACCATAAACACCTGCTTTTCTGAGCAGATATAGCCTGGACAGACACAGGTTTCGACATTTTCGCGTTTTAGTGTCCAATTTTTATATCCCCTTCTAGCCAGCCAATAATGCCAAATCTGTATGTTATCACAAACATGCTGCTTTGTTGTGGCTGTCACCTTATTTTTATTTGTAAATTCTAGCTTTTTGTTTGGATCTGCCTTCCTTTTCGAAATGATGCAGTTCACACAACTGTACTAATAAAACATCATTCTAAAATCTCTGGAAAAGTTATATACGACCTGCAAAAGGTGACTGAAGTCAGCATCTGACCTGACATACAACTTGAATCCGTGATAAAGTTAAGTTGGTTGAATTGTTTTTTCGGGGTTTTTAGCTGCTTTAGCATAAATTGTTTACACTCCATTTTTTTTATTTAGTCGTTTGCTTAACGGATCTATCTCAACACAGAAGAGTAAAAATATAGGCTTCTTAGAAAGTTCCTCTTTTGATACTGACGTCAACATTTTTTTCAGTTGCGTTTGTGTGGTTTAATGATACTGTTTTTTGTCACATTTGATATGAACAACTATAATCTCTTTGATTGGATTCGAACATCGAATTTGCATTAGCTACGCGTGGGACACGCTATCATATGTCTTTGTTTAGTTTCCTTTACCTCTTCTTACAGTTGTTAAAGATGGTCTTATTGATCACCAACTGGTCTTTTGTGCCAACCCCTCCTCCTCCTCCTCCTCCTCCTACTCTTCCTCCTATTGTTCTGTTTCAAAGTATGTTTATAGATGCTGTAGTGAATAGCTCTTAGGTAATAGTGAGAGAACAGATGAGTTGTACTTATTCGGGCGTAATGTTTCACTCCTTTTCGGTAGAGGGTGTGGTAATTCCTTATAAAAGCCATGCTAACGTGGCATCTTCACCCCTCAATAGTGCATTTGCTTTCAGAAACTGTTATAATGACAATGTACTGCTGCTTTTTGCTCAAGTCGTCTGAAACATTCTACTCGTTTCTCTGGCATTTTTTTTTTCGCGCTTAAAACAAAACTTTATTGCGTATCGTTCTTCTAAAGTGTCCTCACACCTAGATTGCAGATTTATAATTCACCAGCTGTGACTATCAGACTTTAGTAAAGTGTATTCCAATTCCTGCTGTAGCTGTTCATTTCAACCAGAAATCATAAAACTTGATTAGTTATCTCATAAGATCTACATTCTGGATTTTCAAGATTTTACGACAATTTTAAATTTCTATATTTCTATACAAAAAGTCTGGGGATTTTTTAAGGCATATGTATACTATTATATAAAAATAACCTTGCGTGTTCGAGTAAGTTTTTTATTTACTCCTTAACGGCTAGGCCGATTTTTTTTTAATTTCCCAAAAACGTACTTCCTGTGCTTGATAATATTTTAGAAGAATTTTGTATGGGAATGCTTTTGATAATTACTGATAATCCAAAAATCTGATAAAAGAAAGAAAGCGTAATTTAACAAAAGTTAAGACCTCCGACAACCGAACATAATCAGTGCATTTAAGAAGTTTTATTACTACCTAAGCAGAAAGGCCCGTCATATAAAATACACCGTAGGATATTAGATATGACAAGGTCAGGTTCGGAAGGAATATACTTGTGTAGAGCCTAATTGAACCGTGATACTGGTATTTGCATTTTAATCTTTATCAAAATTATTATATAAAACTAACAGTATAAATACAGGTTATGTACAGTGCAATGTATACTACAGTATATTCTGGAATAAGAAATTGCGAAGAGGATTGTAAATAGTCGATGTTACGGATTTTCTATGACAATAAAATAATGGAGGATAAAATATTTATTGATCCTCACTAATTATCAGGCAATATTAGTTTTCTCTTCTAGTATATATATATATATATATATATATATATATATATATATATATATATATATATATATATATATATGAAATAGTGACATCAAAGGTGATACAATGTTTACATGATATAAGCAGTTGTAAACTTCGATCTAATATAAACACCAAGTATTTATATATAGATATTTTAATTACAGCCAAATAAAAAAAACTCAATACACAAGCAATTGAGAGTAAAGCTTATTATAAAAGAAAACTAATAAAAACTTAACGTTGAAATTTATTACAATAAAATTTATTGTTCGACTGAATACCCCAACAACAATGTTCAAAGTCCTTATTCCGCTGAGTTTCAAAGATTACTATTCTTGGTATTCTTTTCGTCAGAGGACAGAAAGAAAAATGCGTTTATTTTCTGATTACTTCTGTCCTCTGATTTGAGGAATAGAAAGAATAGCATTCTTTTAAACTCCGCGGAATAAGGACTTTGTAATTTTCTTTTGAGTATTCGGTCGAACAATAAATTTCATTGCAAATTTCAGCTTACATTTTTAGTTTGTTTTCTTTTCTCTCTCTCTCTCTCTCATATATATATATGTATATATATATATTTATATATATGTATATATATATATATGTCAAGATTAAAGGAAATATAGAATAATCCTATAAACGATATGATCAACCTTTACACTGCAGTATAATGGAGTAGGTAAAAAAGAAAAGCTACACCTTGCTCTAAATCCCAGCAGCTACATATATATACTTTAGTATTTAGTTTATCGGTAAATAGAATATTATTCGTTTCATTTAAAAACAAAAAGGTTTTGTACAACTTTCTATCGGTACGTACACACGCAAAGAATTATGCATTTACCATGTAAAAAACGAAAATCAAAAATGAAAGATGGCTTTTTCGGACACTTAGTTGGTATTATCGATCGAAAACAATATCGATACGGAGATAAAACGCAGCCATTTGAGTTATGAGATTCTGTCAGATTCGATTTTTTCCTCTTCTTCCCTCCTCGAAATTTATTGATATTTGGATTGAGTAGTTTTGCGCCAAATCGATGATTCCATCCTTCCGTTCGCCACACACACGTCATCAATACACACCACACTCCCACGTCACTTCTCAAGGCAGTTAAAAAGACGAATGAAATAAATAAGACAGCCTAAAAACGGCAACAAAAACAAAACAAATACCAGATAAAGTAGGTGTGTTCTTGAAAAAAGAAAAGGGAAGAAGATGTTTAACTTTGTTCGCCGAATTCACGACAAAAAATATTTATTTGTTTTGCGTAGAGAGAATTTTGATCAAACGTCAAATATTGATTGAACCTACATTCAACCTAGACTGAGCGGATCCTTGGCTTTACCTTAAATTACGAGTTTGTTTTTTTTCAAAAGCAAGGAATATTCTTGTTTTTTAACTCAAAATTGCTAAGAAGCTACAAGGACAGGATGTGCACCCTTACTAAAACAGAATTGATTACCA
The DNA here is from genome assembly GCF_053919585.1 of Euprymna scolopes. NCBI lineage: Eukaryota > Metazoa > Mollusca > Cephalopoda > Sepiida > Sepiolidae > Euprymna > Euprymna scolopes. The sequence goes on along the minus strand of NC_136495.1, from coordinate 42,821,721 downwards.
TGCTTATTAGATACACGATTCCTTCTTAATGTTAAAGGGAAATATATTTTTAATTCTGCGATTTTTTATTTAGAATAGAGCAAAAAAATATTTTCAACCCCCCCCCACTTGCTGCTCCCAAATTACAAGAATCCTCTCCAGCCACCGATATCCGTGACAAATAGCACTCTTCCTTAGAATTATTTCTTCAAACTACTTACCTTAACATTCACAAGAATATGAACTAGAATAAATACACTGAGGACATTAAGAAAGCTGCTACAATGAAGGTGAGTCTCCTATGTTGTGCAAGATAACAAATCACACATGAGAGTATCCTGTATTTCTATAATCCACAGTTTGCTTATGCATCGAATATTGCTGCCACGTCTGGGCTGATGCATCTACCACTAATATTCTTCTTTTTTGATAGGGTTCAGAAAAGAGTCTACAATCTAATTCGTCGCGCTTTGACAACTAAGCTCCAATTCTGTTCCATCACCGCAATGTAGCATACCTGTGCTTGTTTTACAAGTATTTTAATGAAATAAACTCATTATATGTGTACCCTATCGTCGTATATAGCCTCGAGAAACTTAGTAGCAAAATCGCACTTCACTGTTGAGATTTCTACGTGCCAGAAAGTTTGCTACTCTAATAGCTTCTTTCTTCTGAAAAACTAGACTTTGGAATTCCGCTCCTGCTTTCTTCTTCCCTAACTATACTGATATGTAGAAGTTTAAATATAAGTAAACCCCCATAAGGCCGCTTACGTCTTAGTGGCGATATGCCTTGTTTGGAGTGAACGTGAGTAAAAAAAAAAAGTTGCACAAGCGACATTTTATGGTTCAGAATTTATTTTTCTACATAGTCACCACCATTCTCAATACACTTCTGCCAACGAGTAACGATGGCTGTGCATGGACATTCGGAGCGTGCCTTTTCATTCATATCTCTATCGACACTCTGAAATTGATTAATCGATTTCCTAATTGTGGTGACATTATTTCTACGTGCTTTGTAAACGTACAACAGAATGTTGATCGATTCGATTTCCCCTGCATGGAGGAATTCAATGACGCATCCCTGCTTCTGACGCAAGGCCATGACAGAGATTTTATTTTTATAGTGTCATACCCTCAATATCTACAATAGAGAGATGAATATTTTACGAATGAATTAGTTCAGTTATAATTACAATCCAATTTGAATCTCCTCTGGTCCATTCGAGTGGCATAAAAAATAGGAGGCTTTATTTTTAGAAGACGTCTGTAATCAAAGTCTTACAGCTTTCAAGGATCAGTTATCATTACTTTCGACATGGAATCATTGTAATCTTCATGGTTTATTTATGCTTTTATACTGAAATATATTCTAGGTATCAGATAAAACTACTTCGATAGGTAGATTTCGATTTCAGAATTTATGGCAAATGAGGTGATACTTTATTTCTTATTCTCCTGTATCCACAGGAAGTTAAAGTTCGACAAGATCAATTTTGAATGTTGCGAAAATCCAGCCACACCAAATAGAAATACCCTTGATTTGGAATCAAAATATGAATTGCTTCAATCCAGACATAATTCTCTTTCATTGATCGAGGACAGAAAAAACTACAATGTGTAGTATTGGGACTAGTGTTAGTTTTTTTACTATCTAAAATGCCAATAGAGTTTCTATATACTTGTCTTACTACGACCGTTGAGTTAGATATGATGTCCGATTTCTATGTAGTGGAAATATGCCTACCCAAAAATAGATTATGATAAAATTTTGAATCTTTCTCTCTCTCTTTCTCTCTCTCTCTCCACACACACACACACACACGCACGCGCGTGCGCACACACACAGCATATATATATATATATATAATGTGTGTGTTTGTATTCATATATACATATAAATATGTTGTTATGACTATATATATAGAGAGAGAGACAGAAAGAGGATAATATAAATTTGTCGCACTAACAAAACAACATTACAAGTCAAGTAGAACTTTAGACATATGATTTTAAATATCTCATATTCGCTCAAGGAAATACAAAAAGTTCTAAGCCTAAAAAACGATTGTAAACGACATAGCGGAATCGTGAGTAGCATATGTAAGAATAGTAAAGTATAAATCCAAAAAATAATTCACTGAAAAATAAAGAAAAACACATGTAAAACCTTGCTTTCCGTATAAATAAAAAAATTCACCGGAAAAAGAGAAAAAAGAAAATGGCGTCAAATCTTTTCAAAACGAGTGAACCATACAACATCAAAAGAAATTACCACTGAGATCATCAAAACTATGAGCAGAATTACATTGGAAAAAAATGTTGTTCTACAACAATTAGGGATGTCCCTGCCCTTAAAGTTTCCTGGGACGACCAAACTACTATCAGTTTTTCATCAACAATATGGAAGACAACGCTCCCCTCTAAACTAATTTGTAAAGAAAGAAAAATAAAACGGATTGCGTTCGAGAAAATAAATACCATCAGGCCTTTATTCTTACAGATTACGTTGCGTAATTTCGTTGCAAGCTACGCTAGAACATGTGGCATTGGATCATGGCCGTTTTTATTTTATCACTGTGGTGCGAATAATAGTGTATATAATCATTTTTGTGTGTACTTTTTCGATGTACTTTAAACATGATCGTTTTTAAAAACGGGCATAGTCATCGGTTTTTTCTTACGTGCCCTTAAATCTGCAACCCTCAATATCTCGAAAAGGAAATCACATATATCACCGAATCACTAAAACTTTTACATTACCCAACTTACCTTATCTCTAAAACAAAGAAAAAAGCCATCAAAATATACTCAAACATAGACAAACAAAAGCAGAACACACCAGATACACCACTACTAAATAGACATCTTCTTATACCTACCCACACTAACAACGACACAATTTGCAATACTCTTAATAATCTAGGCATACAAACAGTACAAACCACTTCCTTAACTATAAAGCGAACTTTAAAAATTAGCAAGCATTGCGCTGAAATCTCCACTTCCAAAGCCGGTATTTACGCCATCCCATGTAATGACTGCAAAAAATCATACGTAGATAGGACACAGCGAAATTTGGAAATCAGACTAAGCGAACAAAAAAGGGACACAAGAAATGCCAACCCCTTAAATGCACTCTTTTTCCACTGTGTCGAACATGGCCACTCTTTCGGCTTTGGACGTGCAAAAATCTTAAAATCCATCCCAGGTATAGCAAAATGGAGACTTATTGAATCTGCTTTAATTTCAAACATTAACACCATCAAACAAAGAAAAGGATTTTATAATGTAGCCCCAATCATACGTAATATAATCATAAATGAACAAAACATTAATTTAGATCCTGGTTGATAAAAAAATGCATATATGTATCCACACACACTAGATATACATTCTCTTTTCATCATGATTTTTTTCTCTCCAGAACAGAAAGAGAACTGAACTTCTCCTCTTTCGCCTGTGATATATGACCGTCTTCCTGTACATTCTCGCCTAGAAATCCTGATGATGTCCCCTGAAATAGGGACGAAACGTTGATTTTATTTTTGTTTTTACTCTTTTAGGTTTTTCCCTTTTATTAACATATATATATATATATATATATATATATATTACAAAAGTACAAAAAAGAGGTGAATAATATTATACGCTATTATTATTTTTTTTTAAAAAAGCTTCTGAAAGGATTTTGCTTACTGAGCATTATGGATTATATTATATGCATAATTTTGAACTTCAAAGCAGTCATAATTAAGTTGAATATACTAGTCTTCATTGTTTGGATTTTACAACTGTTTCTGTATATTTATTCATTCAATCATGGTATATCTTTCCATACATTATTTTTTAGATTTAATTGCCACTTTATGTGTTATAAGCAAAATTTTATAATTACCTATCTTTATTTTGTTAAAAAGCATTTCCTCCGATTAGATAAGACATCCATTGAAAATACATCGATTAAGGGAACAGCTTTTATTTCTGTATTCTTTGTAGAGCAAGATTTTTTTAAATTTTAAATTTACATAATTTAATTCAAATGTTTCATATACACATATATATATATATAACTATATATACACATATACATATACATATATACATATATATATTAATGTTACTGTGTTTAAATGATTCTCATATCATTCAAACTTAATAAGGAGTCAAAGGATATATTTCAAGAAAACTACGTAATAAATATGTAATAAAAATGTTATCTAAATATAAAAATAATCTCCTGACATTCGAACATAGTCGTGTTTCTCGGCTAGCAAAATAACTGGATTAAGACAATATTATTCTCTGGGAAATATTTGTGGGGTTGTTAAATGAATGCAAGGTTCCTGTTCATCGATTGATTAAACACACGCAATTATTTGTCGAGGAACAGAGTTAGGCATTAAAATATGTATTCAAGTATCGATGAATATTGGATTACAGCAGTAAAACAATCAATCGACAAGAAACGTAACCTTCAGGGAAATCATTAGCAGATACAAGTTGGTCGTTTCTGAAATTACAGATGCAAACAAAGGAAGGGTTATTGATGAACGGCTGACATTTTCCGCCGCAGACAAAAATGAATAAAAATGGTCGACAATATGACGACAACCATCTTACTTTCGCATTCACTTGCCTTTATTGTCATCATTTGTTTCGTTTCAATATGTCTGTATTATATCTGACTTCTTTTTCGTAGAGTTCAATGAACTTTAGTGGCAAATAAATGCAAAGGAGAATTGACGCCATTTTTGAAAAATAGTGTGTCACTAAGCGTTCTGTTAAAAATCTTCTGAAAAGCAATTCTTTTTAAAACTTACATCATGTACCAACGCTAGATCATATAGAATATTCTAAAAGCTTATCTCTGATTACGATTCGCGTGGCCATGTTGTATATCGTAAGGAAAACATTTTCAATATGTTCCCTTTTAGTTGGCTCTCGAATAGAACGATTACAGCATTGTTCCCGATACCGATACAATTAACGATTCTAGTCTGAATTCCCGATTCGGATATAAATGTCGATTCTGATTTGTTTTTAAATCTCGAAATATTTTAATATAGAATTGTTGCTTTAAAAAAAAAAATTCGGATCGTTTTAAAATACATATATGTGCATGTTTTTTTTTTTTTTTGTAAATGTAAAAATAAATTTATTGAGTCAGATCTATTGTTTTTTGTTTTAGTGGCCTTGATTTTCAATAAACATTTATCATTTAATCACTAGTACAAGCAATGTAAACAAAATTTAAACAACGCTTCTTTTTCGTAGAGTTCAACTTTAGTGGCAAATAAAGAGTTCAAATGCAAAGGAGAATTGATGCCATTTTTGAAAAATATTGTGTCACTAAGCGTTCTGTTAAAAATATTCTGATAAGAAAAACCACAATTAAATCGGCATCATTATAATCGATTCTGATATACCTCACAACTTTCATTTTTTCAATTTATAATCTCTATTCATATTAATCATATCGACACCACTTTTCACTAGTTAAACACAAGATAGATTTTAATGAAACAAAAATCCAAGCTCCCTAAAATGGTGCCGTTGACATGAGTCTACATTAGCAATTGCATTACTGGATCGAACAATAAAGTTGTCGCCCTAAAGAAAACAAAACTACAGCTTTGTTTTAAAAATTTATTGAAAAAAAAAGTCCGAATTCAAATAACGTGATTATGTAGTAAAACCGATATCTATTTAATGTAGCTGCCTTTCTCCTCAACCGCTGCCTCAATAGGGTCCGGAACTAGGAGCATGTCTTTTCCCCAGGCGCTGATAGGAAGTAGGCGAATACTCGGCGGATAGCGGTGATCAGGCTGACATTGGTATTTTTAGAGGGCATGTTCATGATTTACTTATATAACCAAACGAAGTAGTCTGGAGGGTTCAGGTCGGGTGAGGAAAGGGAGCCAGTGAGCGAAGAGTACAAAATCGTAACATTCAAGCTTGGGTCTCTTGTGACTTGTAGGCTGGCGCAGAATCCTGCTGCAACACCCAGGATCCACCAGCGGCCAGTTTCTTCCACCAGGGCATCAGCGCAAATTTCAGCACATTTTTCAGGTACACTTCAGTGTTTACTTTCGTGGCCGAAAACTTTGTTTTTCATCACCCTAATCACGACCCTGTTATTCGTGGCAATCAAGTGATGCATTTTGAGGATGCTGGCAATTGCCCTATATCGGCGGAGAGCATTAATTGTACAGCGACCCATCTCCGATCTCACTTGGTGTACATTGTGTCGCTTTTAGACATGATAGAAGGCTCCTCTCGCTCTTGGGAGTTGTACACTACTGGTCAACAATAAGAAAATATGCAAAAAAAAAACCAAAAAAAAAAAACCCCCCAAAAATCAAAAAAACAAACAAACGGTTTTCATCAAACAAAAATGGAATCATGCCATATTTTCCAAGGCGACAGTTTAATCGTTTCACAATGTAGTTTTATAGAATGTTTTTATTTACTAGCATTGCCCCTAATAGATGGATTATTGGCGAACATTTGTTACATTTTTACTGTAGATAGAAAGAAAATTAAGATAACCGCCAATCTACGACAACAATTTCACTTTTTTTTCAATTGAACTTCTGTTAGTTTCTATTTGGCCCTTTTTTTTAAACTTCTTTACAGAAACACATCATAGAGTCGAACCCCATTTGACGCTATTTCGATTATTCAAATAATATCGCTGCAGTGTGGCCTTTCAAAACTATACGACAGATTTTATAGGAAGAATTCAGGAATACTTCTACAAACATATCTTTTATTATCAGTCACTTTACAATATAATTTATATGTCACACTTTTTTAATATGCCCTATTTTTAATGGAGACGCAATCGAAATATTTCTCTGGCTTTCGATACAACTTGCGAGTCTTTTTAAATTCGAAATTCTGATGAAAATGACGATTCGGGTATCCGTAAAAAATCATGTAATATATATATATATATATATATATATATATATATATATATATATATATATATATATATATATATATATATATAATATATATATATATATATAGTACTACTTAATTTACTCACATAAATTAATATACGAAAGTATAGATTTATGCGTAAACTTAAAGTATTTACTTCAAAAGTGCTCAATACGCAGGTAAAGCTAGTTAGTAATTTATAAAATATATATGGCGATTAAGCTACACTGAATATTCCGCGTTTCATCCACTCTAGGACTCTTCAGGCTTATGCGCATAAGCCTGAAGAGTCCTAGAGTGGATGAAACGCGGAATATTCAGTGTAGATTGTCTTCTTCCAGTCTAACGTCAAAAGCACTAACAATCTCTAAAAAGTTTGCACTCAATCGGCTTATGATATATTTGAAGCTAACATATAAATGTTGCGTTATGCTGTAGTTCTTTAGTTTTTAATCCGTGTCGTCTATTTAATCTGTTAAATAGAGTCTCAAGTTCTTGACGAATGTATATAAGACAATTAGTTGTTTCACAAAAAAACTTGAGGTAAGTTTATGAAAAGGAATGGCAATTTATTTTCTGTTCAATTCTTTCCCATTGTACTATGGAGAGAGATATACGTATATATATATATATAGAGAGAGAGGGTGTTGTGGAGTGTTCTGGGTGACGCAAAATGACAACTGGTCGTCTCGGTGCCCTCTTCTCTCTAACTGACGTTTCCTTGGCTGCCATTTGTTTTTATTTACCAAAACTTTAGATAGGAACTTCATTTTTCCATGCACCATTCCACCGGCCCTTATTAAACTCGTCCAAGGCCAAATTTCAATATGACTGTTTTCAAAACTGGTCAGTTGAAGAATGTTGATTTCAAAGTTTCCGCGCACTTCTTGCAATTGTTATAACTTTTGATGACATTTGTTGGTTTGAATATTTCCATAATATTTACGTGCGTGCATCCAGCTCCATATGCATGTGTGCACAACCAGCAACAATTCCGGCGTTGTCCGGAATACTATTCAACATTAAGACAACTTTTTTTTTATCTGATCAGGTCGATATAAATGCCGAACATATCAGTTTTCTAAAGAACTTTTTTTTAAATCTCGCGTCGAAAACTAGGACTTCCCGATATTTAATCTGCGCGGCAGCCTTTTTTTTTTGTTTCACCACCTATAATCTAGTAGTAGTAGTAGTAGTAGTAGTAGTAGTAGTAATTGTTTCCTTCTGTGTAATAATTACCTAAAGAAAAAATTGAATATTTGAGCTCGAGAAGCGTACAATTAAGAACTAAATTAAAACGTTGCATCACGATACTATGTGAAGGTATGATTTCATTCTATATGTATTCATTATATATATATATATATATATATATATATATATATATATATATATATATATATATACCTGGGCATACCATAATAATTAAGCGTTGTACCTGATCATCGGTGATAGCACGAGAACAATAAAACGCTGGTGATTAATTAATCGCTAAACTAAATTATCGTGAAGAATCTCAACTTCATATTTACGCTTTCATATTTGAAAAAAAATTAAGATAAGAGTTTTTATTGTACAATGTTTTATATAAACGAATATGATAATAATATAATTGAAGCTAAGAATTAAACACATTATTAAATTTTATTTAACTCAATCAGTTTTGAACATATAATGTCATATCATAAAGCCCTATATGTCGACGTGTAGAAGAATGAAAACTATAATATCATTTTATACTTGCGCATTAAACAATTGAAAAACTTATTTCTAATAATAAAAACGAATGTAATTGCTTTCGGTTCGCTGCATGAAAATTTTATTTTTGATCAGAATAAGGGAGACTTACACTCAAAAATAACTGATAATAGCAAAAAGAAAAGAAAAAGTACATACACGTAATTTTTTATGATCTAAGATTAGTTGTATTAAGATCTTATGAATTATTTTTGTCATCTCCCCGATTAATTGGGTGTTATATTTATCGATTAGTTTTGTCTTCTTATCGATTGGTTTTATCTTCTTGGCAATGAGTGTTGATAGTTTTTTTATTGATTATTTTTGTTTTTTTTTTTCTCATCAAATAGCTTTCTATCGTATTTATTGATTAGTTTCGTTGATTTTCCCGATCGATCTCTTTGACTTTTTCCTATTATCGATTAATCATGCCTTCTTTTTTTCATCTATTATTTTTTTTATAGAAGTATTTGTTTCTTTTTTATGATTGGTAATGCTCGTTTAATTTTTATTGATTAGATGCCCTTACTTTTTATCGATTTTATTTTATTATTTTCTGATCGATTACTTTTGTCTTCTTTCTGTTATAGTTTAACTGTGTCGTCTCCTCTTTATAAGTGAGATTTTCCGTCATTTTATAAGCTATTTCTTTTATTTCTGATAATCTAATCGATTATTTTTATTTCAGTTCTTATCGATTAGATTTCATTTTATTATCGATTAGTTTTCGCTTTTATTTCATATATAGATAATTTATCTTTTCACATATAGAGTAGTTTCGTTTCTGTGATTCCAAGTATATAACAATTAAATTGCGAAGCGGTAGCGCTTTGACGAACCAAGAGCGCATCGACAAAGTGAAAGTGAGAAGCCAAAGCAAACTGATTTCTAATAATCATTTGTTTTGCTACATGGAATGTAAAGCTTTGTAGGTTATTTCATCATGAAAGCAATTAATTTTCCCTAATTATTTTAGGAATGTGAGGTGCCAAATAAGATACGTACTTTTTTCTGTTCCAGACATTACAGCCTAGTTTACCAACATCTCAACGAACTAATACCCACAGAAGGTTTTAATATTTCCAATGGAAAATGATTTAGCTTACAAAGTTTTATCCTCACTAAGGTAAATTTTATAATTTATAAATTATTTTAAAGAAATGGAAAATCTATTATGATGGTCTCATGTTTAATAAAAAATTGAATTCGAAACGATATCTAAAGAAAGTACGAGCATTTCAGAAGTTTATCCTTAAAACCAATTAACATAATAAAAAGAACATTTATTAAGAGAAAGCGTGATATCTTAGATTTATATAAAAATTATGTAAAAGAAAAGTATCGTTTTCAGTTTTATTAAGATTTAATCAATAGTTCAAACATAAAATGATATTTAAACATTTGCAAATATATGATTAAATATTTAGTAAATATTGTTATGTGGTTTAATGTAATGATCACTTCTTTGGTTCGAAAAACTTTTATATATATATTTTAAATATACATAAAAAACTTTTATATATTTTTTAAAATATACATAGGCATTTCGTTATGTCTTTGGAGTTTAGGTTATAATCAAGTAAGCTGGCATAAATGTTTTTGTCGGTCCTTTTGGCAGGAGAAAATTGTAATATCTCTTATAGTACATTTTCAGTCGTGCAGTGAATTTTATGCTCTTGAGTTGAGGTATTGCTCTGTTTATTCTTAATATCGAATTTTTACTTTATCTATCTGAATAGGCTAATCTATTAAAAATCGATCGAAGTGTTTCTACTGTGAAATGCCGACGAAACTGCTCAGCATTATAGTTAAGATACCACTTTACCTAGTGCTCCGACTTTTTTAACACTCCACCTGACCTAAGCAGTGAATAAATACTTCATTATAACAAAAACTGAACCTATTATCTACCATAAATATTTGAACCTAGAATGAACCTTTTCCTCGACGGTCGTAAACAATATGATATGAATACGGGAGTGCCCCAGGGGCATATTCTTTACATTTTTCATTCCCGATATTCATAAATGACCTCTCTGATAAAATTGTTTTGGAGATATGTATATTTGCCGATGACACCACTCTCAAAAAAAGGCAGAAGGGGGAAACAAATAAACACATATCTAAGGGCATGGCAGAAATACTAGAGGATGATATCAAATCTGTAGTGGAATGGGGGCAAAAATGAATGGTCACATTCAATGCTGCCAAGAATAAGCTTGTTTCCTTCAATAACTACAAGAAACCTTCTCTACCACCAATAGCAATGGCCAAGAACACATTACCTGAAAGTACTTCTTTTAAACTCATCGGCCTAACATTTACAGGGAATATGAACTGGAATAGATATATTGAGAGCATTGCAAAAGCTGCTGCAATTAAGGTGGGCTCTCTCTACCGTGCTAGAAAATTACTTACGCCTGAAAGTAACATGTACCTCTATAAGGCCACCATTCGCCACTGTGAAGTACTGTTGTCACATTTGGCTAGTGCATCTGCTGCTTGTTTCGCATTCCTGGATAGGGTTCAAAAGAGAGTCGCCAACCCAATAGGTCCTGAACTGTCATCTAGGCTTCAGCCTCTGTCCCATCGACGAAATGTTGCATATATGTGCCTGCTCTACAAATACTTTAAAAGTAAATGCTCTGACGAACTACAAGCACTTTTATCTTCTTGACGTGACTACCCTCGACAAACCCGACAAGCAACTAACTCCCACCCCTTTACAGTAGAGACTCTATGTAAAAGAAAGCGTTTTACTCCAGTAGTTTCTTCTCCAGAACTACAAGACTTTGGAACTCTCTTCCGGGATTCTGCTTTCCCAACTGTACTGATATGCAGAAGTTCAAGTGTAATGTGAACAAACGTCTTGCTACTCAACTCCTTTCATAATACCCCCTGCAAATTATGTCCCCGATAGTAGCCCCCCCCTACTTCAAAGTTGCACTGTGTCTTGTTTGTGGTGAAAATTGATTTTTTAAATAAAGCTATCGATTCTTCATCTACATCCTCTTTTCCATGTCAAATCTAATCAACACTGCTATCTTTTACACTTACACATTAAAGCAGGATTTTAATATTGTTTTGTGTTTACAGAATTCAATGAAGTAATCATTTCACTTCTTTGCACGCACGACTATTTCTACATTAACATTAATTTTAAGCTAAAATAATATTCAGATGTGTATATCAATGCTGTCTATGTTATGGCCTGTATGGTTAGCCTTACAAAAGTCGCAGTCCTCTTTGTACTCGTCATATGAGGGTCTGGCTAGTGCTTTCTCTCCTGGGTCTTTCAATCCTAATTGACTCTTATTCTTTAGTGTGGTGCCTGTTTATAGTGACACTCAGCATTTTTTCAAATAAACAGTTTCAGTTTTCATGATTTAACGTTTCTGAAGTTTTTAGATGATGGTTCGTTATTCGCATTATTTAGATTCATCGGATTCTGTTCTCATCCTGAATGTGATTTTCACAACGTTTCGGTCGATGTAACCTCTGACCTTCTTCGGGTGTACTTTGTCGAACTCGGGAATTTGGATGGAATTTTGAGCGGAGATCTTTATTTACTTCATGGAGGTAGCATGCACTTGTTTCCTCAGCCATGACTGGGTAGATGCCCCAAGTAATTCGCAATTGTATTTATTATTTCGGTCACCCACGCTGAGAATTGAACCTTTATCCATTAGGAGGATACGACATTTTACAATTGATATTCAAAGTACTCTAACCATTGCGGTCAATTCTGGTACGAAATTTAAACCTATTTTATTTCTTTTTGTGAATATGACTATTTATTGCTAACTATTCCGATATATTAACGTATAACAATCTGTATATACAAGTTAGCAAAACATTTCATCCAAGGCATTAAAATTGGTAAACAAAATGTTTTTACTATAAGCTTTATAAAATAAAGGTACAAGATTCAATTTGAAATTTATTTATCTTCAAAGTACACTTTTATAAATTTTACAAAGTAAGGTATAAAAATATAATTTAAATTGAATAAAAAAATTACCTTGGATTTATTTTATGTAATGTACATTCAGTTGCACTTTAAAAAAATCATTGAGAATTTTATATGTATATCATTAATTGCTAGATGAAAGATAATGTTTTTAAAACTTCTTTCAGAATACAAAATCTTTAAAATTTAATAAGGAACATATTTCATATAGGTTTCATTAACAAATATTCAGAACATAACGAGAAAAATATAGATGAAAATTTCAAAACGACTGTATAACTGGTTACGGTCAATAGTAGTCCTCGCCAGCGAAAGTCTTTGTTATTGTTATTCTATTATTATTATTATTATTATTTAAAACATTTTGTGTCCTACTCTTTCGCGCGAGGACTAATTTCAATGTTTATACTTATTACTTGAATATATTATCTCTTGCTTATAAGTAAGGGTTCGCATAGTGTATAAAATTTTACATTTGTTCTACTTTTTGTGGTTTTATGTTTTCCAGATCCCTTTGAGCTCTCTGGCCAGTTCCGTGTATTTGCTCTGCTTCTCAGTCTCCTTGATCTTTATTCTGTTGGGCTTGTGCAACAGCAAAATCTACGATCTGACAGGACTTTCATTTCTTGTTAACTGTTATGACATCCGGTCTTCTTGCTTGGGTGTGTTTATCCGTTTGTATAGCCATGTCCCATAAGATCTAGTGATTTTCATTTTCCAGTACTGATGCCGGTTTGTGTCTGTACTATTTGTCTGTGTGTTCAAGATGCAATTGTTTGCATAATTACGAATGTATTGCTTTCCCCACTTGATCGTGACAATTTTTTTTATTCTTACTGGACTAGTTTGCTGCATTCACTTATTTGTATGTTTATTGTCTCGTCTATTTGTCTGCAGAGTCTTCATTTGCTGTTTTCTTTTATTTTATCAACCCTTGCTTGAATATAGTTGATTCTAATTGCATTACCTTGTGCAGCTGTTATTAGTGATTCAGTTTCCCTGTTAAGGTTTCTGTTTTAGCCATTTTGATGTGTTTTCGTTAGTCTCTTCTTTTCTAATCCTTATGCATCGTCTATGTAGCTGTTACGCTACCTATTTTCTTTCCTTGTCTTATTTCTCGTCTTTTTTCTATCTTGTTTTTTTCTTCCCTGTCTCCCGTTGCAGTAATTAGTGTTTCCGTGTTCTCATTATGTATTTTTCGAATCTTTTTTTGTGTGATTTAAGCAGTCCTCTATAGAGACCAGTTATCTCTCTCCGTCTTTCTCTTTTTGCATATAGGCGGTCAGTGTAATACTTCAGCTGTAGTGTATTGTTAATCCTCCAGCGTTTCCTGGTCTTTTGGTCGAGATTCATTAGTTCGACTTTGGTCCAGATTATAAACGGTTCAGAATATCTTACTAGTTACACTATCCACGTCTGTATTCCTTTAATAAGAATTCAACTGTTTAGCTTGGTTTCGAGGGGGGTTTCCTGTTATTCTGAGCTATCCTTTCCTATTTTTTCTTTCACTTCCGTTGTTTTGATGGCGTGTGATTCCAGCACTCCCAGGTATTTATAGCTATCATGTGCATCTAATGCCCTCATCTCTGTTTGATTGGGCAGTTCTATACCTTCAGTTGCTTCTAGTTTTCCCCTCCTCATAGTCACTTTTCCATACCGGATTCTATTTGGATATCCTGGCTAAATATTCTAGTCCTGCTTATCAGTGTTTCTAGTTCTGTCTTTGTTTTTGCGAATAGTTTCAGATCCATGTACATTAGATGGTTCATTGTTTATCTGTATCTGTGTTAGTAAACTTGTATCAGGCTTGGCATTTTTTAGCAGGATGTTCAGGGGCATCATGGCTATAATGAACAGTGATCGTGACAGAGAATGAGTTTCTTCTTCTTCTTTTTCTTCTTCTTCTTCTTCTTATTATTATTATTGTCATTATTATTATATACTCGTCTCGGTTTTTTTATTTTTTTAGTTGATAGTTTTTCTTTGAACATCTGGTTAATTGCTTTGACTTTAGGCCGTCAAGCTGTACCTCAACACTTCTCCCGTTCCTAACATTCATAACTTTTGCAAAATGGGAAAATAAGTTGTCTCCTCAATCTTTATAAGTTACTTATGATGGCGTTTCTTGATGTTCTCAAGTGTTGCTATTACAATGGCAATAATCCTGACTTTTTAAAAATCTGTGTAACTTAACGAATTACTATTTAAGACCCCGTATATTAATTTATTTATGATTCTTTATCTTATACTTTGGTATCAAAAGGGCATTCTATGTCAGTGCTTGAACAAGTTCTCTTGGTTTTGTTTAGTAAAAATACGTCAGGTTATTATTATTATTATTATTATTATTATTATTAATCACTGCCTATTTATACTGGTCAGCCCCATTTTCCTTCATCTAATTGGGTTTAATAAACATGAGGGCTGTTCTTTTTATAATCGTTGTTGTAAAAAAATATTCTTTAACACGTGATCCTGCTAATATTTGGTAATTTAGTAATATACCGTCTTAAAAATTGTACAGTGCTGTTTTTTAATAGTTGCTGGATTAATCTCATCTTTTATATTCACGCACCATTTTTATTCTTCCAATTGTGTTTAAGCGATTTCGCATCTTGTGTCGCCACCGGCAAAAATGTCCTTCATTATCCTCAAGGAATTCCGTTTCTGCCACTTCCAACACTTCCGCAGCTCGAATTAAATATGTAAAATGTAAAAACAATCTTTACTCCAAACCGATCGTGAGATAATTATAGAATGAAAAAAAAAATCAGAACAAAGAAAAAATATTGACTTTCGTGACTTCTAGCTGTCACCCAGATCTTACAGTCGATATTTTTTAATGACATTCCACTATTTTCCATGTTTTTTATCCAAGAGAACGAGGTTTAAAAGAGAAAAAAATTCTGCATTATTTGGATTGTTTTTCTTTTTTTTTACAAGGTGATCACCACTTATCAAGACCCGGAAGGCACTCAGGGATAAGGGTTATTGCATGTACAGTATATTAATGTGGTCATTTAATAAAAATGTCAACTTAATGGTCGGTTCATCAAGGATTTGTTTACGTTGGACTTGAAGACATCCAGGTTGTAGTCAGGTGGGAAGCACATCGGACTACAGTTCTCATCTTGTGCGATTTTCACAAAGTTTCGGTCAATGTAACCGTCGGCCTTCTTCGTGTGTATCTTGTCGAACTCGGGAATGTTTATGTCGAACTCGGGAATTTGAATTGCAGTTCGAGCAGAATCCTTTATTTAGTTCACGTAGGTAGCATGATTTTGTTCCATCAGCCATGACTGGAATGAGGTCCTAAGTAATTCTCCATCGTACTTTTTGGTCGCCCACACATAAAATCATATAAACTTTATGGTGCTGATTGAAAATGGAATATATGTTTTTGCTTACCACTTTTATGTGTTTGTAAATAGTGTTTTATATCTATTTAACTGTACATACGGATATACATTTATACATAACTACAGCAGAACTGACAAATGTTCAATAGTCATAACTTTAGTAACATCACAAGATGTTAAGACATAAACAATGATATTACTACTAGATTACTCTGCCCATCATAATCTGACATATGTTTTCATAGTAAAAAGTATATTAGATAATGCGATAATTGATATCAATTCCCAAATTATACATAAGTATAAACAGTAAGAATGAAGTAACAATTCTGTCATTGGATACTGATACATATGACTCGTAGATTTTAATTGTTTTATTATGACGAGTAAAACATCGTATTTTAAACTAAATGTGATATAACTAAAACGGTTAGTTCGTAAATCCAATATAAACCTTGTCACAGTAACAGAAAAAAAAACACGCCGGATGATTTCAATAATTTAATGGGATGAGTGGATTCTGCGTTGAATGGACTTGGTTGGAGTATTCTTACTAAATGACATACACAAACAATGCACTATTTACAGCAGGTTCCGCAAATATAACAATAAATATAATTTACAACTAAGCAAAATTACATTAATATCTCAAACATGCATTTAAAACGTAGGCATATATCAACAGTTGGTTAACTTAATAGGTATCCTCTTTAATCGCTCAATCAAAACTTTCAAACACTTCAATAAAGCAAAATAAACATTGTATTAAGTACGGACGTTGTTACAAATGTACAGCATCCTATTTTTAAATAAAAATGTTAAAGAACTACGAAGACAGAAGTGGTGTAATAAACAGGAGCGAAGTGTTGTGCTCCGCAATACATGCTTGTACATTCTCAATATATTTTCGCCTGGAATTCAGTAACGTATCTCATCTTTTGATATAACAAGAGTTTCTTTCTTAGAGTATCACACCGTCAATATCCATAACAGAGTGATGACATTTTAGAACTATCATAACAATGTGATCTGAAATCAAATAGTTCATATTGCCAAGATTCTACTGCTTTTGCACTATTAAAATTAGTTTAATGCGAATCCTATAACAAAACAATTGAAAATACATGTTCAGCAGACTGTTGAATTTTACCCACGTTATTTTTTAGTTTTGTTTTATTTTTACAAAGGAGTCACTTCATATAAACACCCGGAAGTTGCTCGAAGATAAGGGTTAGGGAGTCAATATGATTATATCGTAGTAATAGGTAGTAGTGGAAATATAATAAATTTGGTTACTTAAAGGGACGTCTCATAAAGTACTTTACGTTAGACTTAAAGACGACCACATTGTAGTTAGCTGGAAAGCAGGAAAACGGAAGAGATGTGAACACGCCTGCAGTTCTTAGAAGTAAAATGTTTTTATAGAATCCACGTTCGGGTTTAGGCACAGATAATGAGTGGGGGAAACTATTAACAATGCTTTCAGCTGTGCGAGTGTTTTTCATGAAGTTCGAAGGAACAATGAATTGGAGACAAAAGGACACTTGCTGTGAAAAAACAAGCAACAAACAATAGAGCAGAGACAGTGTCGAAACGCCTCTTTTGTGGGGAAGAAAATACATCCCTTACGAGACAATGAAGGCAGGATAGGTGATTCGAGCAGCTCCTACCCAGATGTGGCAACATCACTCCATCATAGGACGTACCTTGCTTTTATACAGGTATTTAATTGCATCCGCAGTGATATATCGACTTGAGCGGTGAAATGATCCGGCAATAGATTTGATGTATGTGTTCCATTTCAGATCAGAAGTAAAAGTCAGATCAAACACCTTGTCAAAACTTCCCAATACGAGAGTCATTCATTTCAATTGATGCCAGGCGGGGAGCAAAGCGTTGATATATTTCTCTGTGTTTAATTTAAACTTTAAGACACCCCAATATTAAGCCTCATGTCCACGAAAAAGAATTATGCAATGGATTACGATGAAAATCAAAATACATAAATTTTAGCATTATGTATTCGTTCCGATTTTTATAATACAGAATACAGATGTTTCAGATGGTTCTGCTTAAGTGAATTTATTTATTCAATATGGTTTTACTCTTCGTGTATTGTTATATTTTAATATATATATATATATATATATATATATATATATATATATATATATATATATATATATATATATATATATATATATATATTGCGGTTGTCAGGAATATGAAGATAGGTGGGAAGGGGGCACTGGGTTGACATTACTTGGGAGTTGTTAATTTATTTATTTATTTTTACTTTTTTTAAAAATTGTTTTATGTTACTTCAGTTAACTATTTTTGTTAATTATTTTTTGTTTTTATATATATTGCTGTTTTTACTTATTCATTAAATTTCTTTTAATTTAATTTATTTATTTTATATATAATTTATATGGAAGGGGACTTATAGTAAGGTCCTGTCTGGACTGTGAGTTGGTGTATAAGCGGTGTGCAGTGGTGCACCTGTTCTAATGGGTTAGGATTGTAATAGTAAGTCTTTGGTGGGCGCAGTATGTAAAGTTATATAATAAATGAAGATCCGAGCTCAAGTCTGTTGTTGAGTTCTGGCCGTAATTTGGATTTAGTAAGTGTTCTTTTATGCGAAGATTTCCAATATTGCGTTCTGTGGTAAAAATACTGACTTTAATAGATACATTAGTGTTTCTTCAAGTGTTGAGGTGTTTGTCGAATGATGATGCTTGTGTTTGTGTGTGTTCCTTGATTCTTATGTGTAGGGGTTTCGTGGTGCTGCCCACGTAGGATTTTCCGCAGGCAGAGCATTCTAGTCTGTATACTACGTGTGTTCGGTGTCAGATGGTTACGGGGTATACGGGGCAATTTTCCAGTGTGCATGGCGTTGGCTTCTCGTTTTGCTTGCGTTTAGAGAGCTTCTGTCTAAAAAAAATTAACAACTCCCAAGAAATGTCAACCTAGTGCCCCCTTCCCACCTATTTTTCTATTCCTGACAACCGCAACACCAACCTAAACACCAAGCAGCCGACTGGGAGAGAACCTTCCCCTCCTCTCTCACATCCCACTCCTACTTTTATCCTTCAAAAGCTAACCGGACACAACCTACTAGCGACTTACGTGACCTAGATACAGAAACTCATCCCACCTAATACATTAAATCAGGAAAAAAAATAATAATAGTAATAATAAAGACAACAAAATAGACAGAGAACATACAAAATTTAAAAAGCTCATGCTAAAGCAACAAGTTATAAACTAAAAAAAAATAAATAAATAAAATAAATAAAAATATAAACATGTTAATTACATAATCAGACCATACATAAATCCCCTCCTTACATTTGCTCCGAGGATCAACACAGCCACCCAATTTCCGCTCCATCATCTAGCATGCTTTGAATCGTTCCGTCACATCTACCATTTGAAAAGGGAATTTTTTAGAAATTAATAATGGATATTGTCGCAGTAATAACAAGTACGATATTTGTATATAATAAAACTGAATAAATATATGTATATATAGACATATATGTATGTACTTATTGATTTGTACATCGCCACTTGTTTTCGTCTCCTTTCACCAACAACGACTATATTTCATTTCTCGCATTGTGACAGCCTTCTGAATCTATACTACGTACCTATCCCACACAATGCTTCAAGCAAACTACATATCAACCATATATATATATATATATATATATATATATATATATATATATATATATATACTCGGACTCATGATAAATATAGTGATTACATCAGCAGATCCTGCCAGAAGTGAGGACTGTTATTCGGAAGTTGGAAGGGGTCGAAAATAGAATTTATAGACAAACAGCGTCTATATTGAATGAAATATGCCATACAGAAGAAAATGCTGCCTCACTACGCACATACGAACACCCACACACATATATATATATATATAATTATATATATATATATATGAAATTTATTTATACAAACATTGATGGCTACATATGTGCATACATGTTTCTGTAATCACCCGCGTTGGGGGATTACGTCTTCAGGCCAAGAATTATCGTCGGGAACTGATATTTCAAGCAAAAACATTTTCTAATTTCGTTTACAAAGTTATAATGTAACATGGGTGGGGGTTATGAGCGGAGAGAGGAAAAATGAGGTCTTTGAAGATAATAAACATCTATTTTATTTCCCTTTTCTTCTTATATTCCCTTTTTTAAAGTTTATCTATCCCATCTTTTGGCATTTATGGCATAAGGTACTTGAGAATGTAGTATTTTTGTCTTGCGGTCTGTAAATTAAAAATATTTCTCATGGGTATTGAGTACTAACCGGTGCCGTTCAATCCACCCACATACACACTCACATACACACACATACACACACACTAGAAGCAAACATACGCTTATATCTATACTCATGAGCGTTGTATTTTACTCACACACACTCACACACACACACGCACTGAAACAGACCATAACTATATAGACACAGGAATAAAATTAAAATTAAAATAAATTAAATAAATAAATAAAACAAAATAAAAAAAAAACAAAAAACAAAATAAAACAAACAAACAAACAAACAAAACAAAAATAAAAATAAAACAAAACAAAATAAAAAACAAACAAACCAAAAATAAAAATAAACATAAAACCCCGAAAGTTATCAAACCTCACGCATACATATATATAAATACACGTATATACACCCACACCTTGATAAACCCGCGCCTGTATACACATACACACACATAATCACATACATAGACATATAATGCTCACATACAGTTATAACATGTTTACATCTATACCTATATACGCAGTTATATCAATGCATGGACCCTCAAACACAGACGTCCATGTACACACATGGATACCATACACCATGGCTGCTATTATATCAAAACTAATATTAACCCCCTTAACAATCCTACTAATAATAATTCTTATAATATTGATCATACTAATGACACCACAAATATCAATAATGATAACAAAATAAGACTGTCGATTGGGAACCCCAAAACCCGTGGACCCTAACCGGTCAGACGTCCCAACAAACCACAGATATGCGTATATATATATACATATATACATATATATACATATATACATATATATATATATATATATATATATACAGACACATTAAAAATATATATATAATACACATATATACACACACATACACATATACATACACACATACACACACACACGCACACCAGTATACACAGAACACATACACACACAGTTAGACCATCCGCAGGCGCAGACACACTTCCCCATCCACACGTGTCCCCAAATCTCCACAGACGTATACGAGACACATATACATATAGACACCAATATAGACCCATGCATATACCCACATACATACACAGGCATGGACACAGATACCCGCTCACTCACAACGCATAAAGACACAGCAATACATGCACAAATGCAAAAACTTTTTTAAATAATAATAATAATAATAATAATAATAATAATAATAATAATAATAATAATAATAATGTGTCCTTTTTCTTCAGTAGTGTGGTAACCCCTTTATATATGAAACCGCGTACCACTCCATTGCCCACGGGCGTATATATACATACACAACATACATGCATATATACCCAGACACTCATACATTCTTGTAATATACATTATTACAACCATCGTATACGAGACAGCCTATTTTAATAGTTCAGATATATATACACATATATATACATATATATGCATATACATTTATATACATACACATATACACACATATATACAGACATGCATACAGATACATACATGAATACACTTATACATACATATTTACACAAAATACAGACATATATATATATATATATATATATATATATGTACACTGCCACCAAATGATACATCTAAAATAGAAATAGAAATGAACTCATTCACTACATAATTCTCTTTTCTATCAAACCCGACACGATAAGTTATATTACCCGCCCCACCCGCTTGTTATTTCTTCATAAGTTGTACGATTTTGTACTACGTATAAATTTATACTACGTAAAAATTTATAGTGAATTCAGCTTGAAGTCCATAGGTCTATCCTCATATTTAGAAAGCACTCTTTCCAGGGTTACACGGATATACATAAGATATATAACGATATAACAATACTATATAACATATGACAAAAATCAGAGTATTTAGGTTATATAAATGGAGTATAAAGGCGTATATATTGTGGTACTTACCTTCATCTTTATTCATTCCCCCTATTTCTTTATTTCCTTTTCTTCTCTTTCACTTTTCATTTTTTACTTTTTTTTAATCTATTCATTTATTTATTTATTATTATTTTTTTCATTGTATCTTTCTTTCCCTTTATTTTTTATTTATTTCTTTATTTTTGTCTACCCACGTATATATACATATACATACAGATCATATACACATACATGCACACACCCAAACATATCCACATGCATACATTATTACGAGGTTCACCTAAACAATCTATTACTCGTTTCGTTCAAATATACTTTCATACAGGTATTTATTTAGGTTAGTAATATTATAACTGCTTGAGAAAATAGAATATTAAGCGACTTATGTAACCCATACGGGTATGATCATAGTTACGATCTCACTTATTCTATATTTGGGGGGTAGGTTATTGGGTGGGGGATAGTTGTACTCATAGTTGTTCTGATTTAGAGTTCTTTAAGTGTTCTAATTTAGAGTTCTTTAAGTGCATGTATTCTGAAATGTTTGCAGGATATAGCAGTTTCTTGTTTAATATTTAGCAGTTTATCCATATCTTTAAACCTAGTTATTTCAAGTTTTTCTGATACGCATAATGGACATGGTGAGTTTAATGAGTGGCAAGTATTGGTCCTTCGAATAATCTCCCATTCTATTCTAGGTGTTTTATTTTCTCTAACTAATTTCCAGTAGTATAACGATAAGGAAGTGTTCTTTTCATGCACTTGATTATTCATCGAACGTGTATGTCCATAGAATCTATTTTTGGAAGTCATTTGGCTACTACATATGTAGAATATTTCATCCTTTGGGTTCTCTACTGGGAATATCCTAGCCTGGTATACCACTGATGAAGTTAGACATTTATTTTTTATTGGCCATACCTCAGGCTTTTGGCGGTTACATTTATTCACAGCCGTGTTATCATTAGTATTTAGACTTTCTCTATTAGTTATTTTTAAGATTCTTCCATTATGCTTTTTTATAATTATTTCCAAGTTATCACCACAGCTATAACTTAATTTTAATGTATTTTTATTAAATATTTTATGTAATATATTATTTGGTGAGAAATGCTTGTTAATAAGTTGTAAACATTTTGCACCAAGTTTTGTTTTCAACATAATACTAAAGGGGTGCGTGAACCAAAACACCTTCCTATAAAGATTCCTCGACCTATTTGTGCTATCATAATATATATATATATATATATATATAATCTCTGAGGTTTTTAAACCTTTAAAACTATATAAAAAACTTATTTAATTTTTATATTTTTATCATTCTTTAGAAAACTATAATCAGTAAGTCATTTATCCACCTTCAATCAATGCATCAATGTGCTCTCTCAAATTCACTATAGTACTTATATATATATATATATATATATATATATATATATTAATAACAAACATTTCTCACATTATACATCACATCATACATCACATTATACATCACATTATACAACACAATATACATCACATTATACATCACATTATACATCACATTATACATCACATTATACATCGCATTATACATCACAATATACATCACATTATACATCACATTATACATCACAATATACATCACATTATACATCACTTATCAATTGTACATCACTTCTCAATTATACATTTAAGCCTTACAAAATCATCAATGCAGATATAATTGTTGGAACTATTCGAACTATTCGAAACCAAGACCAAATGTCAGCATAACTGAATTCCCTGCTCTACAACCAATGAGGCAAATTTCAACCGTAAGTGATAAGTTGAAAATAAAGTCCCATGTCACATACGCAGGCAACAATCGTCCGCAGTCATAACAGTGTAGCACTTGTAGAGATTCGAATTTATAGCTTATATTTGATGACATCTAAAATTGGATACAAATAATTGTTTTCATAATAAATCTTTTACATTATTAGCTACATACGTAAACGTTTCGCCCTCATAGAATTATCAATCTGGAGATAACCTTCAAAATAAGTTTCACTGATTACTTTCAATGCCAAATTATATATACAATGCCGGCAAAAAGAAAGTCCGCACTTATAATAATTTCAAAAACTGCAAATTTTGACTAAATTTAATGTAACTGTTTAAGCAACCCATACCTCATTTGATTCTCGGCGTATGAAGTAGTTCAGTGGGTTCAGTTGAGGGTTGAAGGCAAAATATACGTTGTATAACCTGGAACAACAACACTTACGATTAGAGATGCTTTGTTGCCTGTTTGTGGATGTTTTAAACTGATTTAGAAGCGATAATTTAAGCTGGTTTTAAGCGACTTTGTTGCTACGGACTTTCTTTTTGTCTCCTCAATTTGAAGTTTGTTTTTATTAACTTGACGTGAACTCTAGAATATTTCAATTAAAAGTCAAATATGAACAGGTAAAGTTATAGAGGAATACAATGCGAATCAAATGAGGTATAGGTTGTTTAAACAATTATATTAAATTTAGCTTAAATGTGCAGTATTTAAAAAAAAGTGCGGAATTTCTTTTTGCGGGCTGTATATATATATTAATATATATATATATATATATATATATATATATATATATATATATATATATATAACTACTTCATTTACTCACATAAATTAATATACGAAAGTATAAATTTATGCGTAAACTTAAAGTATTTACTTCAAAAGTGCTCAATACGTAAGTAGAGCTAGTAAGTAATTTATAAAATATATATATGGCGATTAAGCTACACTGAATGTTCCGAGTTTCATCCACTCTAGGATTCTTCAGGCTTATGCATAATATTCCGCGTTTCATCCACTCTAGGATTCTTCAGGCTTATGCATAAGCCTGAAGAATCCTAGAGTGGATGAAACGCGGAATATTCAGTTTAGATTAATCGTCGTATATATATATATATATATATATATATATATATATATACACACACACACACATATATATATATATATAGAGAGAGAGAGAGAGAGACTTATATGCAATATACTCAGTTCGTGTAATTCAGTAAATTGTCATATACCAATAGGTTTTAAGCCAAAAATGGTTGACAAGGATATAGCTACAAAATTATCACATTTAATAATTGAGCATTAATATACTGTGTGTTGAAAATCAAGAATTCAAGACAGGGTGTTGATGGCAACGAAAACTGTATTTCATTTTATGTTAGAATTGTTTCAATGTCCAGTTCGACAGTTTCAAGCATTATATCGTTTGAAAAGTTTCAAAAACCAGCATTTCTTCAGACATTATGAATAAACACACTTTTGGCAATGTAGCATTTTTTGAATAGAAAAAATATATATGTATATATACAGGGCGAACAGATACAATTGTCGCCATAGAAAAGAAATGTCCCATTTTTGTTTAATGTGATTCGGTTTTATTTTTGAGTTGCGGACCATGTACTAGTTGGGTAGTTGTGCACAAATACCAAGAGCGATATGAGCCCCCTATCATGTCTGAACGTTACACAATATTCAATCAGCTAAGCCGAAGATGTGCCGCCGAATAACACATGCTTTCTACCCATACAAGTTATGAAATCAGTACCATTGTCAGCATACTTAAAAGGAAAATGCGGATGGTTCAGCGCTTCAGGGCATAACTGAATACATCGGACGACACACGGTTATTGTTTTTGATGTGGTTTCAAGTGAGAGCCATATCATTCCACCTCATATCTTCCAAGTCGGCTTGAAAGTAAACCAGAAAGTGTACCTTGATGTGCAGAATGTGTGGCGATCCCCTGGTGCAATCAGGTTGCCGCTGGCATTTCCTGTGTGTTTGAACAGTATTTAGCGCCGGCGCACAATCCAAAGAAACCCAGGCTTGGCTTCAGAAGGAGTGCTACAAATTTATACACTTCTCTCACTGGCTCTGCTCCTCTTCTGACCTGAACCCGCTGAACTACTTCGTTTGCTTATACGTCGAGCCCATCAGTAACAAGATTTTCAACAACAAAAAACAAAAACGGGCTGATTGCCGCCATCATCCGAGTATTCGCCAAGTTCCCGCCAACGCTTGTGGAAAAGTCATGCTACCAGTTCCGGACAGATATCGAGGCGGTGATTGAAGCTGATGGCTGCTACATTGAATAGATTTCAGCTCTACTATAAATCAAGTTACGTGAATTGACTTTTCAATAAAAGCTGCCGTGTTGTTTTCCTTACGGCGACAGTTTTATCGTTTTATCATGTTTGGGTGTAGATGTGTGCGTGTATTTATACTACTTTGGATAGTAGTAATATAGAAAATAACACAAAGTTCTCATTTACATAGCTCTTAAGTGCAGTGCTAGAGTTATGTAAACTTCTTTAAGACATCACTTGACGAGGAGCATAGACACGTTTAGTTTAAGTTTTATTCGTTTATTGGTAATAACTTGCGTACATCTGTTTTACCCATATGTTTGCGTAAATGTATATGATATTTTATTGATTATAATTTGGCACCAAAACTGACCATTAAATGAAAATGTAAACAAACCTGAGAGCTGCTGTAAACTCAGATGCACGCTTTTGGTTGGAAAATAATTAACCAATAATTTTAATTTTGTTGTTTGAAATTGATTTATAAGAAGATGCTGCAAACTGGACGACGGATGTTGTAAAATAGAACATAATCCAGAACACACAAAGAAAAAGTTCTCTACTCCTACAGATGTTAATAAGATGCAAAAAATGGGTGTGTACGCTATTATAAACTGTGTATAATGTTTGCTTAACGGTTAAATGTTGTGGATGAAAAGTGAATACTTACTAAGATAATAAGCTTGTGCGGTGATGCGATTGCCCAGTTGTGCAAAATTATAAGTAATAAAATATTGTATACTTGTATGCCAACATTGGGCCGAAACAGTAGTACGCACTTTGTCACTAGTAAAAGCTTACCTTTTTGAAAATATATATAAATGTGTGTGGGTGAGTGTGTCTGTGTAGGAATTTTATTTCTGAATATTATTTCACTTTTTATTTATACCAATCCTTTAATCGATATGATTTCAGAGCATAAACCACATAAATGACAAATGCCTATATTCCAAATTTCAAGATGTTGGCCTTCTTATAATTTAATCCTTTAAGTACGTTCAAATACAACATTCTTATAGGCCTGTTTCATGTTTCGTAGTGCAAAATAATTCATTGGTGAATTATCATGAATTTATTCTGTCCTTAACTCATCGGAGGAAAAATCATTTATTATCTCATTAAAGTAAATGTATATTATTTATTTTTTAAGTCTGCGGATTAAACCCAATGCAATTTCCACGGCTTTGTTATTTTTTATTTCCGATATTATTTTATGAGATTCCTTTGCTTCAGTTTTGTCACCTTCCTCTGAATCAATTTATTGTTTACTTTTTAATATACTTTATTTCACTCATATACCCTGATCCTTCAGACTTTATGAATAAACCCACCATTATATTCTTTTTTTGCTACGAAATATATGTTGATTATAAGATAATCCGGAAATTCCTTTTTATATCCTAAACAGTATGGCTTTCTACTCTAAGATCGGATAGTTGGATTTATAGTAAGTAAAATAGTGTTTTATAAGTTCATGTCATATGTATTGGTTATTAATTTAGTGTGATATCTACAAATTTACTAAAAATTACTATATATAAAAACTGAAAATAAAAATTTAATAAAATGTTTTTTAAATAATAAAAATTACTATATATAAAATAAAATGTTTTTTATATAATAAAAATTACTATATATAAAAACTGAAAATAAAAATTTAATAAAATGTTTTTTAAATAATAATAGAAATTAATTAAAAATAAATAGAATTAAAACAAAATTAAATAAATATACGAATTAATTAATAAATATATGATAGATAATGTGAAATATATGTCAATAATAATCAAAATAAAATAACTTTTATACAAATGTATAGCTAAATAGCTATTGAATACTTTATAATTACTGCAGGCTTTATGAAAAAAAAAAATATCGGATTTTATTTTAATATGCCAAGGATACAATACATATATAAAAATATTGGAGTATATTTGAATTAAATAAATTAGATTGGACGAAATATAATTATGTGGCAAAAACTAACAGACATACCAGGAAATCATTGATTTAAAAATTATAATAAAACTAAATATATTATTATATAATTTATTAATACCGTAAAAACATCTAATTTAAAAATAAAGAAAAGTAACTGACTTAAATGAAGATATTAGATTATCAACCTTCAACAGATAATAAACAAATGGCGTAAAATATTTAAAAAATTATCTCATATTAATTTTAAAAATGGTTAATTAAAAATAATTTTATAGCAATAAATTTTATTGAATTTAGAAATAAATTTGAAAAAAAAAATAATGAATTAAAATTTATAGCTATACAAATCTTTAGTCTAATCAACAAATGTTATTACTGGAAACAAAATCAATATAAATCTTAGATAGAAATAAGTTTCGTATATGACTTAAATAAATATAATGACTTATGCTATACATTGTACAGTTATTAATATTTTCTAATAAATATACATATATAGCCTAATTATAAATAATAAATTAATAAAATATTAAATGAAATAGTATTTATTAATTTATATTAAAATAAATACAATGTATTAATGAAATAATTTATATTTTGGACATCTTACTTGAAAATTTAAAGTAGCGTAATAAAAGAAAAAAATGATAGTTAATTGCAATTTTTCTCTCGAGTTCCGAGTTTTGTGATCATGCTGATATGCATTTATTTTTTTAATGAATTGATAGCGATCTTTTCTTCTGATGAGTTAACGGCAAGATGAATTCATTGATTGATACAATAATTAAATCGACGATTTTGCGCTACGTAACAGGGGCTGTCAAGAATCGTGCATGCCAATGTTCTTACAGGAATAACTTGTAAGATGGAATATAAACTTTTAGATTTATTTTATATATATATATATATATATATATATATATATGTCGCATCCTCATTATGTCACCTAGAATCTTCTCTACTATTCTGATGAGAATTATTAGGCTTCGAAATGCCTTGGCATAAAGAGTCCACTCTATCCTCCAATTAAATGTCTGTATACCTTTATTTAATAAAGGAACCATTCTATGTTTACCAATATATAGTTTTTGTGACTTCATTTTCCATTCTTATTGTTTTCCTGCATGCGCTCCAATAAAACTTGTTGAGCTTTATATTATCCCGATAATCTCCTCTTATATCATTTAACTCAGTCTCTTTTTCTAACTCACTAAGCTGTATATGTATATATATATATATATATATATATATGTGTGTGTGTATATATGTGTGTGTGTGTGTGTGTAATCTAATGCATTTTCAAAAAAATTATCTTTTGCTTTTCAGTATTTACTTAAACAGTACTCAATACGTCAGTAGAGAGTACCTATTTACAATGCCTCCCCACGGTCGTGTTTTAACGTGAAGAAAAGGTACAAAAATAAAAACTGTCTCAGTCATGAAGGATTTCTCCTCCACTAAAAGAGAACGAGAAATGGAAGTGCTACATCTGAAGAAAAGATACTACACTTTGATCTTGGCCAATACGTCAGTAGAGAGTAGCGCTCTGTAGTTCGGAAAATATCTATGAAACTTAATATTTACATAATTTCTCGCGTTTCATCCTCGTAAAGATTATGCATGAGTTTTGAAATAAATTGTTATTTTGTCACTTCTGATCTTGACAACCCCTGTTTGGGTTGAACTGCCAGAAGAGTTTAATTTACGGCCGTATAATCTTTGGAAGCCAAAGTTACATTAATATCCTGGCTCAAGTTTCATGGCCATAGACATTGTCTAATGTATGTATTACTTGTTCTATCAAATCAAAACTCAGTCTATTTCGAACGGTATACGCACTGGTTAGTTCAATGGAAGGATCAAGCCACAACTCGGTTCGAATCAATATTTGAGTCGAGATTGAATGGGGTCAGCTATTCTGGATGCAATAACAATGGACACTTATTGTTCGCCGATATCTGATATTTGATTTATGTCCGACTCACTTGGAGCATATAATCGAAGCGTCAGGAATAGATCGATTGCGATAATATCGATTGTATTTAAGAAAATAAAGTGCGGGGTAGGTTGTATGGAAAAGTGAAAAATATTCGTCCATGTTAGATTAATAATAATTAGAAAAATATATTTTCTATCTTAATAAGTTATGAGAATATGAAGAATTCCCGTCAGAAAAAAATTAATGCAAATATTAAGTGATTTAGTTTAAGAAATAAAGATCAGGCTAAAATTGTGGACGTTTATTGGCGGATGTATATCAGACGCCAGATAAGATGTGAAATAGTAAATGCTCTGGACATTCTAGTTTACTATATCTGCCTGTATTCCATTTTAATTTTCTGTTTCTATCTCCCGATCGTCTAATCTTTTCCACCGACAAACACGGTTTACTTATCTGCTTAGAGTCTTCCCCAAAATTATAATCTTAAAATGTTTCATAAGCGAAGCATAGAAATGCCATTAGTATGTTTGTATATAAGTTCATCTTTTTTCTAAATAGTTTATTACTTTCTAATCCAACCTTATGCCTTTTTTATTTTTATACACGTTTAAACATATATTATGCATATTATACAACGTCAAGATACGAAAATGCATCCTTATAGTTTGTTATATGCTCAACTAAAGAACTATTAACATATTCTACATTTTTCTAGTTTAAACTCCGTCCATACGGTCGTGCATAGAGTACATGTTAGTATAGTGTACATGTTTACAACTGATGAGGTACACGGCTGTTGCTATATTCATGTTATAACATGATGTAAATCGACCAAAAGAGGGTGGACATGTAAATCCACCTTTGTCCGTTAGTCCGTTCGTCTGTCCGCACTTTTCTCAATAGCTACTGCTTGGGTTTTTTAAAAAATTTTGCACAAGCATTAACATGATATGAATAAAAAGTAACAGAACAGATTTTCTGGGAAAACTCCGATTGCCCCCCCCCCCCCAGGGGGTGCCTTTCGGATTAATATGCTAAAATTAAAACTTTTGTGCTTATTAAAAAATTTGATGCCTTGGATTTTTATAAAACTTTCTGAAAAGTTGTAACTAACTGATTTCTATATAATTCTGTTGGTCTATACTTCACGATAACTCTTGGGTGTATTAATAATATACTGCAATAAAAACACTCTACTTTTGGGACTATTTTACCATATTTGTCCAGAACTTTCTGTGTATGTCTGCCCAGCAGTTTTGCATGATGCTGAACTCAAATTTTAATATGTTAAGGCCGTTGGGACTTTTGGAGCTAAATGAGAGGGGCAAAGGATGGATTTACTCATTTCTTTTTTGCATGGTGCAGAACTCAAATGTGCAGATTTTAAGGCCATATACCGCTCCGTTTGTTCATTTTAATCAGGATTTGACGTACCCTGGGGATATTGGGGGCTAAATTGGGGGGAGGGCGTAAATGCTAAGCTTGGTCATCGCGTTTTTATATAGGCGAATTATATTGAGTTTTTAGTTAGCCAGTCAGCTTTCTAGTTTCCACGTCACCCTTCCTAATCAGCCAATAAGCAGACACTTACAGGACAAAGGCACAGTTGACCCCTGGTTGATCCGTTCCTTTGTGTGTGCTGTTTTAGCGAGGAGCTTAGATATCTAGTTAACTGACCTATTTTAAATCTAGGTTATTTTTTATATATGCTTGTTTATATATATATATATATATATATATGTGTGTGTATGTATGTGTATAACTGGGCCTTTGTCCTGTAAGTGCCTGCCCATTCGCTGATTAGGAAGGGTGACGTGGAGACTAGAGAGCTGACTGGCTAACTAAAAACTCAATAGAAGAGGCGGATATAAAAACGCAAGACAACCACAAAATTCTCGCATAAGCCTGAGGAATCCTAGTGTGGATGAAACGCGGAATATTCTGTGTAGCTTAATCGTCATATATATTTTCAACTTACTGCCTAGCTCTACATACGTATTGAGCACTGTTAAAATAAATACTCAAAGTTTATGCATAAATTTATACTTTCATATATTAATTTATGTGACTAAACGAAGTAGTTATATATATGTGTGTATATTTTAGTATACCTACACACACATACATATATGCATAAATATATGTGCGTGTGTTTGTGTCTGTGGAGCTGTACTAAAAATACATATATATATATATATATATGTATATATACACATGTGTGTGTATGTATGTGTGTGTGTTAGTATACTAACCATACCAGGACTACAATACTCCCAATCAATCACTTCGACCGATCGATAGCTAATTGACTATTTAGTAAGAGATGCGAAAATTCAACAGCATGGAAGCACGTGTTCGAAAAAAACACGTAAAAACTAGGACGCCTCATAAAAAAACTAGGACGCCTGTAATCAAATTGTATGTTAAACGATTTTATTTAAATTTGAAAAATATCATCTTGTTATCGTATATGTCCAGGTTTTTGCTTGCCTTTTTAAATTGTATTTGTATTCAAAGACACATAACAACTCTCTCCCCTCCCCTCCTTAATAATATATATATATATATACATATATATATATAAATATATATATATATATATATACAGAATGAATACATTATATGATGGTAAAAATTATATATATATATATATATATATATATATATATATATATATATATATATATATATATATATACAGGACAAAGCCCCACAGAACTACCTTTCCAGGACATCCTGGTAACAATCAAAGCAACAACATAATCACAGACATCTACCACAAACCCACAGACAATCAACAATACCTCCACTTCAAAAGCCACCATCCTAAAAAACTGTCTAAAATCAATACCCTACTCCCTAGCACGTAGAGTCTGCACCATAGTAACAGACAGACACTTCCGTTCGACTAGACTGAATGAACTACAAATAACACAGCGGAAAAAAAGATATCCACTACCACTAATAAAGAAAGGTATTGAACTGGCTGAAAAAATCCAATAGACCAACTAAGAATCCCAAAAGAACACAACAAAGAACAAATTTTAGCATACGTCTCTACACACAACACAAACAACCCAGAACTATTCACACAGATAACAAAAAACCTTATCCTCCTCAATCAGAACGACAAACTAAACAACATACTCAAAACAACACAAATAATAAAAAGCAAAAACCAACCCCAAAACTTAAAACACATCCTAACTTCCTCAAAACTCGTTCCACACACTACAAACGGGGTTATAAAATGCAAAAAACCGCGATGTGGAATATGTGACATAGTAATAGAAGGAAACACATACACATTTAAAACTCCAGCAGAAACAGTCAAAATAAAAAAGGATTCAAATTGCACCTTCAGAAATGTAGTATATGCACTAAGATGCACACCATGCAACAAATCCTACATAGGCGCCACCAAAAGTTTCAGCAATAGAGTGACCTTACATAAGAGCAGCATCAAAATTGCAGATACCATACACCTTTATGTTTCAAAACACGTACACACATGCAGTGGAAACAGCTTCAAAATAATGCCAATATTCCAGACAATTATTTTTATTTACTTACACAGGAAAAAAACTTCATTACAAGATTCACTCCTGAACTGAACAGAGCCTAATATACACACAAAAACATGAAATGCAAGGCACACTCACATGCACATCCATATACATATACACCCCCACGCATAAATCAGAACCGACACATTAAAACACACACACTCGCGCGCATATAACCACACAGACATAACACCCCTATCTCTAATACAACACACCGAACAACACCAACTCTACTTAACCTCGAAACCAACAACACTAGGAAACACCTAGAACTATAGCATAATATCTGTTCCAACACCTCGATCCCCCCTCAGTCAGTGGAGGAGAAATCCCTCATGACTGAGACAACTATCATCCCTTCTATCATCCCCCTCCCATACCTATACCTCTCCAATTGGCTCCTCCCCTCTGGAAAACAAGATCTTCCCCACACTAGGAACCGATCCTGGGTCTGGCCATACCCACATGGGGAGACAAATAAATAGAAACATTAAAAAATCCCCTATACATATTTTTAAATACACCCTTCTATCTAAACAAACATAATATAAAGAATACCCAAAAAGCCTGAAACGAAAAATTCACAATACTAAAATCCAAGAATCCAAAAAATAAATATCAAAATAGAATGAGAGCACCCCTACCCTTATTTCAGAAGAGCTGGTTCCCCCCCCCTCCTCACACATACACATTAGTAACGACCTTTGACCACAGTCACCTTCCTAGGGAAGCAAATAACCTCATAATACTATAAAACAGTACACACATTCTCAAACCAATAAAAGAAAACACACACACATACGCCCTACCCTAAATGAAAAGAAAAAAAAGAAAAAAACACAAGTCGAAAGAGAGAGTGAGAGAAACACAACACAGGAGTGACCACAGCCGAGGTCGGCGGCCTCGCCACAGCCCAATAAAAGAGTAATAAAAATTGAACATCCTATGAATAGTAGACACTTACACGTTTCCACCCCTTGGAAACACTTCAAATGAACTAAGAAAATGCTATTTTTTTCATCTCCAACACATTTGAAAATAATCTCTGACGAGGACGCTTCAGAGAACGTCTGAAACGCGTAAAAACGATTTCAATGATTAAAAACATTATTACAATGATCTAAACATAATTCTCAATGAAAAACCAAGACACGGAATAATAAAATAATGGTAAAAAATACACATTGTTGGTGACTACTCCCTTATTTAAATATATATATAAATATATATATATATATATATATATATATATATATATATATATATATATATATATATATATATATATATATACTAACAAAAAGTACCCGTTTTTGGCTGGGTTCAAAAACAGCCTACATAAAATGGACTCTGATTTATGGAAGTATGATAGGTTATGAAAGGAAGGGTTGTAAATTTGCGTTGAATTTGGGGGTATCAAAACCAAAGCAAAATATGATGAAAGTAAAAATAAAATAGATAAACCCCATAATTTATTATACCATACCTGTTCACACTGAAACACTTATCACAATATTCTGTGGATCTATATTAAAAAAAAACTTGTTAAACTTTGTGACATATTTCCATTCTATGGAGGTCAGGCGTGAACGAATACCCCATAATTTTATTATATCATATTTCTTCAAACTGAAACATAATTATCAAAGTATACTTACGTAGATAGATATGAAAAATCTTTATTAAAGTTTGTGCCTATTTCCATTCTATGGAGGCCAGGCGCGAACGCAGACCCCACAATTTTATTTTACTAACCCTATTATAGTTAAAACATACTTATCAAAGTATTGTTATGTACATCTATATCAAAAACACTTGTAAACGTTTTTTTTTTTTAATTATAATTTTTTTTATTTCCATAGTTTGTGGATTTTTGTTTCAATTTTAATGAACCACCGTTCTGCCAGATCAAACGTACCCATTCCTCTGTCTCGATACATCTTCTATCATTATATGTAATCAGTTTTTTTTTAAATAGTCAACGATATAGGAGCCTATTCGTTACCAGACACACACTCCACATACATGCATTCAGCTTATATATATATACTGCCTCTGAAACTAGATAAAATGATTTTTTTAATAATATATCCCTTCTAAGTCTAAACCTAAAAACAATTAGAATAACGTAGAAAGAAAATACATGTATATGTCTCTATAAATATGAGTATGTGTATATATATAAAACTATGAAATTCCTTTGTACATCTCTCCGATTTTATACCTTAAACATACTATATCGGGAGGTGAAGTAGACAATTTAACTTATTGTTATGGTCCTGATTAAGGGTCATAATATTAAGGTGACAGAGTTCTCGTGCTCACCACGCGCTGTTAAACTGCGTGTATGCTCTTCGCTCGACATCAGAAATGTCTGGCTTACATAGTTCCAGACGAATCCATACTTTTATGAATATAGGAATTTTAACAACCACAGACCCCCCACCCCGAAGATTTATTTCCCTGAAATATAATTTTTCTTTTTCTCAGGTTGACCTCCGGGAGATTTTTTTTTTTTGTCCGAAATTCGGTACTAGTTTTTATGTGTCCCACAATAGGTCCACCGTCTCTTGTGCTAATGGAGTTTCACTTAACTTGTTTGAAATACGTTTTCGTGTCTGGTTCAAGTGTTTTTGATTCGTGAAATGCAGTCCTTACACAATTTAGACCCTACAGGCGATCCTGTTTTTGATTGTTCATTCTTCCCGGAATGTGTTATAATCTTTGAGCACCTGGAAGAATATTTTTTCTTCAGGCACGTAATTCTAATTCGGAACAGTTTTCTTTGCGAGTTTTACCTGTTTTGGCAGAAATTGTTCAAAGACTGGCCGTATTTTTCTTGCGAACATCACTTTCACCCGATATATCTAGGATGGTGTATTGTCATTAGGTGTTATGCGGCACAAAAAATTGTTGCAACGATTTTTCGGATGAAGTTTCCTTGCCTTCTTCAAAGCCCTCTTCTAGGTGTCCACAATTTTTTCGGGCTGTCCGTGTGACCAAGGGTGGTAAATCGAATTGTGATGTGGTTCACTTTCTAGAAAGCACAAAAAAGATTTGGAAAAGTACTAGAAAAGAGCTAGATAACAGAAAGATTGATCATCACATCTACAGAGTCTGCCAGCAATTACAATACAAAATATAATAAAACCTAAAACCAAAAAGACAATAAAAGAAAAGTTGGAAGAGAAGCTCAACATACACGATTCATAAGAATCACAAAAGTAGAGAATAATGGAAACAGGACATGGCTAAAACAACGGGACGAACGAATAGAGAAACAGAATCTCTACTGATAGCTGCACAGAACAACGAGATAAGGACGAGCCATATTTAAGCTAAAATAGATAAAACACAGAAAATAAGTGAATATAGACTCTGTGGACAAAAGGACGAAATGATACAACAACATGATAAGCGAACAAATTAGACAAAACAAATAAGAACAGGAACCATCGCATAGGGAAGGCACTGCTCGAGGAGGTCTGGGGACGCCTGCATATCGAACATTCAGATAAAAGATTCAAGGACAAGCCGGAGACTATACTGGGAAATGAAAACCACAAAATCCTTTGGGATATGGTTATACAACCAGATAAACACACCCAACCCAGGAAACCGGGAGTTATAATAATAAACAAGGAAAAAAATGTCAAATTGTGGATTTTGTCGTCCCAGCAGCCCAGGGGTGAAGAGCAAAGAGAAATATAAACGAAACAAATATGCGGAACTTATCAGAGATCTAAACTAAATATAGAATATGAAGAAAAAAGAATAATATCATCAATTATAGATACATTAGGAACAGTCTCAGAAGACTTAGAAACAATACTAGGATACTATAATTAAAAAGAATGACCCAGACAATGCAACATACTATAATGCTGAAAACAGCTTAAATCTTAAAGAAAACCATCTAATGCGGAACTTAATCTACGACAATGACAATCACCAACCAAGCATATAAATGTCTAAGATGTAATAAAATTGGACATAAAAGCTCTCACTGTAGGAACATTCAGAACAAAAGCAGAGTACGTCAAACCATAACCCGAGATGCCTTAGAAGAAAACCTACGTCATAAGTAACATTCAAATTTCTCGGTATAAATATTAAATTTCAGGTAGACAATGGATCGGATCTTAATATATTAAACTTAAAAAACGTCAAAGACATTACGAAAACCTACTATGCTAAGAACTCATAGAACAGCAAAAGCCATCAACGGCACTAAAATCAATTTTGAGGGTGAATTAATCACCAACGCCGTCTTGCTGGGAAAATCTAAAAAGCTCAATATATATATATATTAAAAGATAGCGAAAACCTGTTCGGTTCCGATTCGATGGATGACTTTAATCTGAGGGATCTACTTATCTACAGATTTTGCAAAAAATAGAAGCTTGTCCAGCGGAAATTAAGAAACAAATAACTTGCTTTACGGAAGAATTTCCAGATATATTCACTGTCAGCCTTCGGAGGTGTCCAAAAGTGGCCGAGGATTTTAAACTGAAACCGGGCACACAACCGGTTTAAAAAGAAACGTCACGTCCCTTTTTCGCACCCCTGAACAAGATAAATCAGGAATTGGACAGATTGGAAAACATCGATATTCTGTCTAAAATTGAATATAGTGAACGGCCTACGTCGACAGTCTACGTTAAAAAAAAGATCCGGGGAAATCTACAACAGGCATGACAGGCAAAGAAACGACCACATATCTAAAGAAATGGCAAAAACACTAGAGGATGACTTCCAATCTGTAGTGGAATGGGGACATAAATGGATGGTCACATTCAATGCTGCCAAGACTAAACTGGTTTCCTTCAATAATTACAAGAAACCTTCTCTGCCACCAATAGCAATGGCCAGTGACTTCCTGTCTGAGAGTACATCTTTCAAACTGCTTGGCCTAACGTTCACAGGAAACATGAGTTGGAACAATTATATTGAAAACATTGCCAGGGCCGCTGCGAAGAAGGTAGGCTCTCTCTACCGTGCTAGAAAACTGCTGACACCTGAAAGTATCCTATACCTCTATAAGGACACCATTCGCCCATGCATGGAGTATTGTTGTCACATTTGGGCTGGTGCATCTGCTACTAGTCTCTGGCCTCTAGACAAGGTTCAAAAAAGAGTCGCCAATCTGATAGGCCCTGAACTGGCATCTAAGCTTCAGCCTCTGTCCCATCGACGAAATGTTGCATCCCTCTGCCTGTTCTACAAGTATTTTAATGGTGAATGCTCTGACGAACTACAGACACTTGTGCCCCCACGACGTAGACACCCTCGACAAACCCGACAGGCAGCTAAATCCCACCCTCACACAGTAGAGATCCCTAAATGTAAAAGATCTTTCTACTCCAGTAGTTTCTTCCCCAGAACCGCTAGACTCTGGAATTCCATTCCAAGTTTCTGCTTCCCCAACTGTACTGACACGCAGAAGTTCAAGTGCAACGTGAACGAAATATTGCTGCCCAAATCCCAACATAGTGCCCCAGTAGTTGCTGCCCCTGATAGTAGCCCCCTACACCAAAGTGGCAATGCGCCTTGTTTGGGGTGAAAATGTAATAAAAATGTTTTTTTTAAATCCGCGTTTAACCAACTTCTCGACGAGACATTTCCACTATCCATTACTCAGCCGGTATGAAGTGTTCACAAAATTAAATAACGCCTACAGAAGAGAGAAAAAATAATATTTCCAATCTCAGTATAAAACAAAGGGTTTATTTCCACAAAAAGAAAAAATGAATATGGCAAACTACCGGTTAAAAACGAAGGACTTTTCTTAAACAAAGAAAATTACCCCGTAGACTATATAATAGTTGCTGTGAAATGAATTGGGAAAAAGTATGTTCATTTTGAAAAAAAAATGTCAAAAGTTTGGCAAACATGTTCAGAAAATTGAAAAAAATAGTCAGGCAAAAAATATTGACCGAAAGAACTGAGAAAGATTTACGCAAGTTAATAAACAAAACTTAAATTACAGCTGGGTACTGAATCCGAGCTGTCAATTATAAATTTGCATTCATGACTAAAACGAAACAAACCGTATTTGAAAAAGAAACCGCTAAAGTTAGCATGAACATTGACTGGAAATAGAATTTATTTTATTGTAGAAATATTTTTGTTAGTAAATTTAAACAGGATTCTTAAATAGTAAAGGGTGTATATTATAAAAATCTTCAAATCTATTTAGTGTGAAATGAATAAACTGTTGTCCAAACACGTAATGCAACAGAGGACCTTTACTATGCCAAGAAAACGATTTAACCTCGGCGATAAAATCTATTTTAATCATTTCAAGGACAACGTTTTCTTTTGGGAACAGGGCACGATCTCACAAAGACTCGACAATATTATATATATATCAATTAGGGCCCAAAATTCGAATATAAAATAGCTGAATCAAATAAGGAAGCTCACCCCGCGAAGCTCAAGCAGAACCACCACAGGAAGTCGTAGGACAATCGAGAGAATATGTGGATCGACAACGGATAGCTGCTGCCATATCCATATTGTTTGCGTAGAAGACTGTGTAGATGAAGCATAATAATGAATATTTTAAATGCATAGCGCAAAACACACAAATGATAACCGCAACAAAAGTACTGAAAATAAACACGCAGAAAACAGAGAAACAAGGAATAG
Organism: Euprymna scolopes; assembly: GCF_053919585.1. Taxonomy (NCBI): domain Eukaryota; kingdom Metazoa; phylum Mollusca; class Cephalopoda; order Sepiida; family Sepiolidae; genus Euprymna; species Euprymna scolopes. The sequence goes on along the minus strand of NC_136495.1, from coordinate 42,781,307 downwards.
GACGAAAAAATTGGAAAATAAACAGCTACACGGACCTTTCATAAATATAAAATTTAGACTAACGGAAACACTTTGGCATGGTTACGAAAAGGAATCTTAAAAACGAAAATGAATCCCTAATAACAGCAGCGCAAGAGCATTTAACCAAAGTAACACGAGATATAAGAATACAGCAAAAGCAGACTCTGTGGCAAATATACGAAAATATTAACTGCAGAAAACTAGCCAAAAAGAATATGTTGCAATATTTTTTTAACTCTAATGGGAGTATGATCCCGCACAATCGAGATATTCTATTTATAAACGATGCTGCTAGGAACTGACGAATCAAATTAGTTCACGTTCTAGTAACTTCGCATATGTTTTCCTCGTGTCAACACGGGGAGAATCTTTTGCTCTGTGGCTTGAAACTCAAGAATTGTCTAATGAGAACCAGTCACATCCAGGACTTGTGTAGGACAACTAAACATCGGAAACTGTTCTGTCAACTGAGAACTACTCACCCCCGGGACTTGTATAGAACGGCTAACCATTGGAAACTGTTCTGAAACTAAACATGGCTTATAACCCTAGAGAATATAAGAATAAAAATGATCAAGTAAGGAAGAAATTGCGCTGGAAATTATGCAGGCAACTGCACCTTGAGCACCAAGACAAATAATACAACACACCGGCAGCATTACTTTAAAACGGAAATCACAAAACGATATGGAACATTGACATATAAACAGGTAAACAAATCCAAGCATGAACACCAGATGTTATATTAGCTAATATTACGGGAAAATTTTGCTGGATCGTTGAATTCGCCGTTCCAGCAGACAACAGCGTGAATATCAACGAAACGGAGAAACGAGCCAAATACATGAAACTGGCTAGCGATCTGAAGGGATACAGAAGATGAAGAAAGTCAAGATAACACTAATGATAGTAGGAGTATTAGGAAAAATTTCGAAAAACTTCGAAACAAGAATTGGATAGGTTAGTATGAGAGGGATGGTTGATGAGATACAACCTGTGAAAATAATGAAAACGGTTGAAATATAAAGGAATACTAAAAAAAACGCATTGAGCTTCAAACGATAACGGATATACAGAAACTATAACGTAAGCTAAACAAAAACATAAAAGCCTACCACATGGAATCAAGAACACTGAAACTGTGTGTTAGTAAGCAAAGTTTAAACCCCAATTCTAACGTCCTTCAAAATATTGCAGTGTCGGCATAACCTGGCATCACACCAAATTACCATAAACAATAAAGGATGATGTAAAGAGAGCGGAGAAAGTAATAACTAGATCACAACTGAAAAAGTGCAAAGAAGACTGGGAGCTTGATGAAGCTTATTGCCACCCAAATTCAATTGAATCCCATTGAAATAAATGGTAAACGGCTGTTGCGATAATGCAAATTCATTTGCAAACGGCATCGGAAGAGGTGGAGTGTTGGAAATCTAAAGAGATTTGTGGTCAATCAGACTCCATGGAATACTACAGGGTGCTTGTATGAAGAAATCGTTTATGACCTTGTGTGAAAACTCCTTGTTAGTTATTTATAGAGGTAATACCAATGATGAAATAGGACTGTAAAAATTGCAAATCAATAACAGGAAAACACATCATAATCAACTATTTTAGAAACATGAATGCAAATTATATATATATATATATGAATGTAAATTATATATATATATATATATATATATATATATATATATATAATACTGTCTTCAGGATGCGTTTGTTTAGAAACGACGATCCTTAAACAGTTAGCATTAAACGCGTACTAGCAATCAAAACTCCGAAGACAAGAAATCTTATAAACAGGTTAATTGAAGGTAGATACGGTAAAAACTGAAAGAAACAAAATAAAACATTGTTCAGAATCAAAAGAGAAAACGTCCAGCAACGAACAGTTATATAAAGGGCTGAATGGGAAGTCATAGCGTAAGAACATGAACAAAACAGCTAGAAATAAGTAGGCCGAACACGTTGATTAAGAAAATAAAGGAAGTTTGTAGTTGAAATAGAATAATATAAAAAATAACATTAAGGTATTAAAAAGTGTCTTTAAGAAGGGGATAATACACTGTTTCTTACCGGAGATGGCTTAAAACGGCAAAGGATAATGGGGATAAAAACCCGAGCTATGCGGCTAGGAAGGCACCTAGAATTAAGGCACAAAATCACCGGTTAACCTGCCGGTGTCGAGCCAGGGGAAATTCTATAAGAAACATGTCCGGCCAAGGGAGATAACTGTTAAAGGCACAAAACTGAAGGACGTTATATATATATATATATATATATATATATACATATATATATATATATATATATATATATTAAGAGGTATATGCTATAAAAACAAATATAAAAAAGTGTTTAATACGTTAGTAGATCCAAATATGTGTTCAATTATATTACACTTGAGAATATAGTTAATGCACTTGAGGTTGTATTAATTAAAGCATTATATATACGTACACTTCTATAAATTTGGGTTTTTGCGTATTGATATTCATATAAGAAGCATCTCTTTTTCTATTTATTAAAAAAGAAAATAAAACTTTGTTATATATTATTCGTGAAATTGCATTCATCTCTAACAGATCAAGCTAATGTGCCTATTCTTTTAAACATTCATTCTAATTAATTCCCTATTAGTTTTTTTTCGGTTTACTTATAGGATGATCATCTTTTGTTAACTATTTTACGTGCAATTATATATATGCAGATATTTTACATGTTTTATACTTGCGTAAAATTTGCGTACAAAGGTTATAGTAAACACAAACCTCTTTCTATCTATATTTTTATATGCGTATATATTTGTTTAAAACATTTTACTACCAAACTCCTCATTCAGTTTTTAGTCTAAAAACATGCAACTTGATATATAGGGTAGTTGGACCCATACTAAACTTTATATTTGGGTTCTAGCACAGAAAATCAATGCAAAAGTGTAAATTAAAGAAATAGAATTTGCAAGGTAAGTTTCGAACGACGACATTACGGATATGCATGCGTAACGTAATAACTATTGGTTTATGTTTTAATTTTAAGATTGCAGCAAACATGTCTTCATAGATCAGGCATTAACATACAATGAAAAAGTAAATCGTAAGCTAACTGTTTTGGTTACGATTAATCGGTTGTGGCGTACGAGTCATTAAAAAAAAACGTTTTAAACTATTTTGTATATATATTGGGTTCATTATAATATAATAATAAATATGAAATCCACATTGATAAAATATAATATTTAAGCGTATTTTATAGCCGGGTAATGCCAGACGGCCTGGTAGTCTATATATATATATATATATATATATATATATATATATATATATATATATGTATATATATAGTACTTTATATATCTATCTATATATCTATAAAAGTGAACGTGTCTGTCTGTCTGTCTGTCTGTCTGTCTGTGTGTCTGCGTGTCTGTCTGTGTACATTTCCCTACGCAATAACTCTGTCAATTTTTAGTCTATAGACTCGAAATTTGAAATACCGGGTACTGAGATTTGGGAAAATCGATGTGACGGGTGTCAGCCAGAAATTTGGCTGTTAAGGGGTCCAATTTCAACGATTTTACCTTTAAGAACTCTACCAAACTCCTCCGACAATTTTGGGTCTAGACACTTGAAATTTTAGATTTAGGTTCCTTGAACATGGCTCTAACTTAATAAAGTGATTTGAGCCCGAAACAATAAATTTTAAGGGGTCATAATAGGGGTCAAAGTTTTAAAAAATTAACCATTTTTTTTGTTTTTTTTTGCTTTTTTTTGCACAGCATACACCTCCAAACAACCGAGCAACGCCGGGCACCCCTGCTAGTATATCTATAAAAGTGAACGTGTCTGTCTGTGTGTCTGTCTGTGTGTCTGTCTGCGTGTCTGTGTGTCTGTCTGTGTACATTTCCCTACGCAATAACTCTCTCAATTTTTAGTCTATAGACTCGAAATTTGAAATACCGGGTACTGAGATTTGGGAAAATCGATGTGACGGGTGTAAGCCAGAAATTTGGCTGTTAAGGGGTCAAATTTCAACGATTTGACCTTTAAGAACTCCTCCGACAATTTTGGGTCTAGACACTTGAAATTTTAGATATAGGTTCCTTGAACATGGCTCTAACTTAATAAAGTGATTTGAGCCCGAAACAATAAATTTTAAGGGGTCATAATAGGGGTCAAAGTTTTAAAAAATTGACCATTTTTTGTTTTTTTGCTTTTTTTGCACAGCATACCCCTCCAAACACCCGAGCAAGGGGTCAAAGTTCAACGATTTGACCTTTGAGAATTCTACCAAACTCCTCCGCCAATTGTGGATCTAAACACTTGAAATTTTAGATATAGGTTCCTTGGACATGGATATAACTTAATAACTTGATTTGAGTCCAAAACAATAAATGTTAAGGGGACATAATAGGGGTCAAAGTTTAAAAAAAATGACCGCTTTTTCTTTTTCTTTTTTTTTCTTCTCAACATACACCTCCAAACACCCGGGCAACGCCGGGCTGAAATGCTAGTATATATATATATATATATATATATATATATATATATATATATATATATATATATATATATATATATATATATATATATATATATATATATATATGTAGCTTATGAGGGTTTTTTTGAAGCATGAAAAACGATGTTCCTTTTTGTATTTAATATTTTTATTGTTATTTTTTATATTTCAAGCGGACCTCCGCTCTTGGTCACAAAAAGTACCGAAATGAAAAAGAATACCATTGAAAGGACTGGAGATTTGTAGCGTGGCCAGCATTTATTCCTAGCAATCATGTTCGAAAAAGTTCACGTGAATCATTTTAGCCGTTTGTGGAAGAAGATAGTGCTTTTTAATGTTTTCTTAATGTTACAACGTAAAAGCGTTTAATTGAAACAGCAAAAAATGAGACGCAATTGATTTCAATATGTATAATGGAATAGAAATGCAATTTTTAAACGGTAAAAATAATAGTTATGAATAATAATAATAATAATAATAATAGTTATGAATAATAATAATAATAATAATAATAATAATAATAATAATAATAATAATAATAATAAACTACTGAAGAGTTAGGAACAATGTCGGCTTTTTTAATGGAGGGTAAATTCCGTCCCCCTCTCAATAAATATGGGAAGAACATAGATAAATAAATAAATAAATAAATAAATAAATAATAATAATAATAATAATAATAATAATAATAATAATAATAATAGTTAATAATTAAATGAGAATACAAATAGTCTCTGTCCTATATATATATATATATATATAGAGAGAGAGAGAGAGAGAGGGATATAGATATATATATATAGATATATATATATATATACGTTATGTTGTTTCATTGAACAGAAAAGCTCGTTTTCATATGAATACATTTCGGTTATAGAGGCAAAACTTTCGTATTTATTCACGTAGAACAGCAGATAAAATAATAACTTACATATGACTTATAGTTTGATTCTTTGCAACGCAGTTTACTATTAGTACTGAATATTTTTTTTTAAATTTCAGTTTTGGTGTTGCAAGATCAGACAATTCATAAAGTCCATATTACAAAAACAACTACATGACAAAAAAATGTACTAAGCTACAACGTAGCCTCTTTATCATTCATAGATTTATCTCCCTCCCTCTCTCTCTCTCTCCCTCTCTCTCTCTCTTCCTGAAATCAGTGCTCTTCTTCATCTTCTTGTTATGTTCTTGTTTTTTTTACTACCATTTCTTTTTCTTCTTCGTCCTCTTCTTTTTCATGTTATTTCTTTTTATCTTTCTTTAACTCTCTCTAGCGCTTTCTATATCTCTTTATTATACCCCTACTCTGTCAATATGTCGTCTTGTCATACTCTCTCCGTGCACTAACCTAATTTGTAAAATCGAGGCTGCTCACCGATTCTCTCGGGAAAAACGGTAAAAACACATTCTCTGAAAAGCAGTGTAAGGTCAGAGAAGTGTGACTGCGTGAGACACGCTACTATTTGATTATTCAGCTTTGATCATTATATGTTATTTCCATCATTGCATATTCGTTAACTTGATTTACATTGTGTTACAAACTTCCATCCAAGTTCCTAGTATGTCTGCATGTTTATTTATCTAATCCCGAACTTGGGAAATATATATCTATACTAGATGTCGCCAGCCAGCATTGTATGGTAGAGGAATTACAAACAAGTAACTGATTTGCTCATTACACAACTAGCGGGGGGTACCCGGCATTGCCCGGGTGTTTGGAGGTGTGTATGTAGGCGGGGGGACCCTGTTTGAATATTATAAAAAAAACACGATGTTATACAAAATTGGAAAAACCAAAACAATGCAAAACCGCGAACAAATGTAAAAAAAAAAGGAAAAAAAAAATGTGTAAAAGGGGAAAAAAGGTTTAGGTAGGGAGACAGGCCTGAACCCGAAGCATCGAGGCTAAGGCGGAAAAAAAATGCCTGACACGTTACCTCTACGCCAAAGAGACACACAGTTGAGAACGGATAACACTTGCAGGAGGTTGAAACTAACGTCAACTTTTTCTAGGTCACACATGACGTCATTGTCGTAGTAGAAGGAGGTGGCCGAGTTTATGGTGAAGGAACACCCACATCCCCACACACATTTTAGCTTTTATATTTATAGATGCCCCCCGCCCTGGTTTAGCTAATATATGACGCGTAAAATTGAAAGGAATAAAAAAAAACGAACGTGAAAAAATACCAAAGGAAAAAAAAGGGGGGGAGTTACCGCGTAAAATGCAAATATGTTTATTTAAATCTAATTTTTTTGGTTATTTTTAAATGGAAAAACAAAATTAAAAAAATAAATCTGCAAGCACACACAAAATAACAATAATGACGTGTAAAATACATAAATGCTTATATATTTACGCATACACAATTTGTTTTTTTCAATTTGATTTTTTGTTTGTGAAAATCTGGCTATAGTTATTAATTTTACCTTTTTAGGCCTTTTTTTCTGATTGATTTGGCTTCACATATTTAGAGTCTGGCTACCCAATTAGGGTTAGCTATTGGCCATGTTTGACCATTTTAAAACCTTTAAAACACCTATAAGTTTCATAATGCATAATGATAAATAAAGAAACCAAAAAGTATTGTTGGACCTGAGCAATGCTCTGCTTTCCACTTATTTTGTTTATTTTTATTTATTCGTAAAGTTTTCAGACGATTATCACCGCTGACAGGCTTAAATTTGAGATTACAACGTTCTACTACAGTGAAATCTTCCTTTTCGCAACCCCCGTTGTTAATGCTGCCACTAGCATTTAGATGTTTCCTTTTCAATATTTCGCAAATTTCTACAGCGCTTATCATAGATTACACGCTTAGCTTTCACATTAGCAAAATACGTTAGAAAAAATTGTATGCACCTTTCTAAGAGAAAAGGGAAACATTTAACGGCTAGAGGCAGCTGTAACAACTGACGTAGCAAAAAATGTGTTCCATCTATTAGAGCGTTATCATTATAAATTGATCCCCAATTACTATAGTCATAAAAAAATACTATCTTAAATTTCTTTTTCTGATAATTTAGCCTAGACTTGATGATAATCGCCGGAAAAAATTACGACAAGGTAAAAAGGAAAAGTTTAAAGGCTACAGGAATCATTGTACTCGTCCTTCGCATTGTTTTTTAGTTGTCCCTTTTCCTCCTGACTCAATGATCCATACGGAGTAAGTACACTGGGTTATGATAAATTTTAAGTTCATTTTTTTTATTTTCATTATAGATTACAGGCGGACGATAACAACTGCTATCTATTAGGCCACGCTATTCTAATTTATTTGACACGTTAGGTGAAAGCACAGAATAATCAAAGCACATAATCAAATCCTCATGTAAAGAATAGGTTTATAGATACTCACGCTGTTACTTCGGCACTGTACATAGATTTTGGCTATTTCACTGAACCGGAAGTGGCTTCCACCTACACCCGTACTTTAATGGTTATTTTTTTTACAGGTGAAGTGGAGGTCATACTTCCACAGGGCAACGCCGGTACACGTCCTGCTATATATATATATATATATATATATATATATATATATATATATATATATATATATATATATATACACTGACCATATCTATGTGGATGCGAAAGGGTTCTACCAAATTTTTCTTTAAATAAATAAATATATATATATATATATATATATATATATATATATATTTATATCATTTTCACCCCAAACAAGGCACATTGCCACTTTGTAGGGGGCTACTATCAGGGACATAAGCTACATGAGTACTATGTAGGGAGTTGGGCAGCAAGATGTCGGTTCACGTTACACTTGCACTTCTGCATATCAGTACAGTTAGGGGAAGTAGGGATCCGGAATGGAATTCCAAAGTCTAGGTTCTGAGGAAGAAACTACTGGAGTAGAAATCTCTTTTACATCTAGGGATCTCTACTATGAAGGGGTGGGATTTAACTGCTTGTCAGATTTGTCGGGAGTATTTACGTTGAGGGGGTACATGTGCCTTCAGTTTGTCGCAGCATTCGCCGTTAAAGTACTTATAGAAGAGGCAGAGGGGGGTGCAACATTTCGTCGATGGGACAGAGTTATATTTTTATATATAGGATATCTAGATCTGTAGTTCACTTTCAGTATGATGGCAGTAATTGTTACTTAAGGCTCAAAATAGAAAAAAATTACATTATGCTTGGCCACGTGTAATTTAATTATAGTCGTTAATATCGCATGCGCTTAGTAAAAATATAGATTAAGCAATGTTATTTGTTTTTTGCAGTTTTGATACACGTATAGATTTGAGTGATATGCTAACCGAAAAGTCTAGGATAAGGATAAGTTATATAGATTGATCTCGATTTTAGCTGAAGTCCAATAAGTTATTTCTTTTTTTAATCTTTAAATCACTACTACATATTAGCTACAATAACATATTCGATGGAATTTTAGCACTATATTAATAAATACGAAATCTGACTATTTTTACAAGGAGATCACAGCATATCACAGCCCAGAGACCAGTTGAAGATAAAGATTAATGTGCTCCATTTGGACAGTAATTTGGGCTTTGGGATTTATAATCATTTGGACAATAGCGTAGTAATTCTTAGTAGTTGAACATTTGGTACAATTAGATAACAACGACGATTCAATACAAACTTGTTCATGTTGAACTTTAAGACAACAATATTGTAGTCATCTGGGAAGCAGATCAGCGGAACAGTTCTAGAAAAGAAGGGTTGTTCATGAAATCAACGTTTAGTTTTAGGTACTGATAGTAAGGCGGTAATTTTTGATAGTGGTTTTAATTAAACGAGTGTTTTTGTAGAAAGTTTTGCAAAGAGGGATCATAGATTAGAGCTCGATCGAAAACTTGCAATGCAAATAACGATAGAGCAGAGACAACCCAAGAAAGCCCCTTTTCTGGGAAAGGGGTCGCAGAGAAGAGGAAACCGCACCAGCAACTTGATTGGGAAGTCGGTTTTAAACTCTGTACAAGTAGTATATATACATTGAGCAGCACCTGCCTTAATGTGGGAGCATTACTACATTCTAAGACGTACTTAGCTCTTACACATGTAGAGTGAATCGGCAGTGTCATATCTACTGGAGCGCTAAAATGATCAAAGCATTCGATGTCTATGCTCGATTTTAGATACGAGGTGGACGTCAAAGCAAGACGCTTGTCTAAACATTGAGTGTCCTTAAACTTAGAGCTGTTCATTTCAATTGGGGCCAGATGAGGTTCGGATCATTGATGTACAAAATGATAAGCTTGTTTTTAGACACATTACAATTAACCAGCTACATTTCCCCTATTTCATTAAGTGCTCAGGATCAAAAGAGAGAGAATTAGATATATTGCCCATTTATGACCTTCGAAGTTTTTGCAAAAATGTCTACGGATGATCTAAGAATGTTACTTGCGGGTAACGAGGACCGATTTTCCAAGTCAGTCAGAGACGGAAACGTGAAGAGTATGGTCGTCACAACTGGTCCAACAGTGAGCCAAGATATAGTTCAATTACTTCTTTCAAGTATTTTCTGTTAATACTTATTTACTTAACAGTTACTGTGTCTTCCTCAACAATTATTTAAATACTAACATCATGTCAGTATACATCCATGAATTCATGGATAGAGATATTTACCTGTCAGGCACGCTTGAGTTTTAATAAAAGTGTGCACCAGTCTGTCGTGATTTATTCGAAAACATCATTCCATTCGATTGTCACCCCATAACTTTCATAACAACTTACTTTAGTTTGTCACGATGATGTTTGAAATAGAATTTTCACTGTGCTGTCAGACCTAAAATTTCATATTCTTTTATTAATCACTTATATATCATATGTCTGTAGCACCATTTTAGTCTGTCATGCATTTGTAAAGTAGAATATTGGTAAGTCGTTGGTTTTAAATGTAACGCAAGTTAAATAACTTATAATGCTGAGTGCACATATTGATTAACTATATCATTCATTTTCTTTCCTTCTTTTAAATGCTATTGACGTAGAATTTTTACATTTTTTTAATCTTTGATTGATGAGAACAAGGATAAATTTCATTCCATAAAAAATGCATACAATAATAGCAATCATAATTTAAATAATAACAAAAATGTTACTTCAGAGGAATCAAAAATTCAAATGGGCATCAGAAGCTGTTTCATGTGAATATCGGTGCTGGATTCCGCTTGAAGGAATCTGAAAGAAATAGACAGTTTAAAGACAGGCAACTACGCATGCGTGAGAAAATGAGCAATGTGTACAATTTCAGTACTTTTGGATTGGTTGTCTTTGTTTATCTTCGTTCAGATTTTCAAAACAAAAACTAAAACAAACATTTACTAATATATACATCAATCAATATACACACTACACACAAACACACATATATGCATATATATATATATATATATAGAGAGAGAGAGAGAGAGAGTAGTAGTAGTAGTAGTAGTAGAGTTCGTGTGTGCGTGTGTCTGTGTGACTAACTCCCAATAGGCAAAGAAATATATAAATTCGTTTTAGGCTATGTCTTGCAAAGGAGATCTGTGTCACCTCTCCTGGTCAAAAATATATATAAATCTGTTATAGGATATTTCTATCAAAAGAGATTACACTTAAAATGTTATGCGTAATTTCTATATATAATATTTCGCAAAGAAAATCTGCACTGAATGAGTTACCTCATTTGCATATTACATTAAAGAAAATTTATTTTAATAATTAGCTCGATCTTAGTTATTTCCTGTAATACAAGCGTTCCAAATGTACGATTTAGCAATATTATTTGAAATGTATTTACTTAGTTTATCTTTTATTCAATTTATATTTGATTTAATTTATTTTTAATTATTACTATGACAGTTGTGTTTAAACTATGAGAGTTACTTCCTTTGGAGCTGATACATTATAGGGCAATAACTCTCATTGTTGAATTATTTGACATCCGGAAGTAATTTTTTTTATTTAAACTTTGAGAGTTACAAAAGCTCGACGTTATTAAATGCTAGATTTGTTTTAATTTAGCAATATTCTTTAAAGCTGATTTATTATTTTTATTTTTAATTTTATTATTTTACGTTTAAAACCAGATGGTTAGTTTTTTACATTTACTTGAATTAAAACAAAAATTGTTCTGGTAATCCGTTTCTTTCTGTTTAAAAACGATGTATTTTGTAATTTTCTTTTATTAAACAGTTTTATTTTTATCTTTTTTAGAACGAAAAGTTAACATGTGTTTTAAACAAATATAAACTACATGATTTTAAATAATGTGCATACAGAAATATCATTTATTTTCTCATATATTTTTTACATAAATTCTTCAAAAACATCCTCGTATAATTGCATCTCCAGAAGAGTAACGTTAGTCAGACACAAGGTTAGATATTGATGTGGAAAAATCAAGCTTTCAAAAGAGAATACTCCGAATTGGAACAATAATTTAAATTCCCTAGTCTAGCAGGGTTTCTCATTTTCAGATCAAAATAGAATAACAGAAGTGTAGTATCATAACAGATATTACACTTTTCAGTCTGGCTTCAAATCAAAGCAGTCGAAATAGAGTTTATCATGACACTTCAATGAAAACTGATAGAAGAGGATGTCATCAAAAATGATATGATCTTCATTGTGGTAAGTTTTAAGTATTGGATATGTTAGATAAAATCTAGACAATGAATTCAAATTTACTTCCATGAAAAACTTACTGTGTGATATCATAAATTACTAAACAAATTTTAATTATTGCGTTATCTTTGTAATTGTTTCAACGTTTTTGTGTAACATCATCAGTGTCAACTTTGATATAATTTGTTTGCTTAAAAGTTCATGGTTTGATTTCAGTCGTTTGAGAGGGAAGTTAAATTTTTTTAAACACCTTAGGCAATATTTGCTCTTACAACATACACTTACTGGAAGGGTGGACACAGAGCGGCTACCCGAGTATATGTCCGTGCACACACACACACACACACACACACACACACACACACACACACACACACACACATATATATATATATATATATTCGTATTATTGTCTGTTCGTTTGTTTGCTTGTTCTTTTGTTCACAATTTGATTAATATATACAAAAGGTCCGTTAGTTTAGTTATTCTGCAGGAACTTTCTCTCCTAGAACCAATTTTTTGAACACTCGTGTTTCTAATGCCTGCTCTTGTGCTGCACGACTAAAAACTTAAGTACTCTTAAACAGATACCTAGCTCTAAGACATCGCTATGATCTTTCATCAGCCACGTCTGCTATTCACTGGAAGAACCTTCCGTGCATTTTCTTCCTAGCTAGTTCCTCTGCCCTTTCTCCATCCATATCAGCCTTGGTCTCACCTACCACTACTTCATTGGCCACAACCTTAAGCATTCACTCCTCATTTCTAACCACATGCTCATTCAACGACATCTCAGATTTAACACATCCTTTTACACTCTCCTCTTTTGATACAGCCTCGTTACGCTAGTTCGAATGGGGAATATACCAAACATTGCTAAAACTTTTCTTGTTTTGATGTCCACGGCATGCAACTCCTTGCCAGACCATTCTAAAATTCCCACACTGTATCTCAAAAACACTGACTGCCCATGTATTCGTCGCTTTCATTAGGTTTCCTCCAAGTAATTTCGAATTCGCAATTAGTTTCACTCTTCTAAGATACTCCTTCCTGACTTTCTCCTTTTCTCTGTTCATGATGTCTACACCCTCCAACACTCCCAAATACGTATACCCTATATCTTCTATTTCTTTCATGATTTCTCCATTTAGAAACACTATTCCATTCAAATGAACCTCCCCCCCCCTTTTCATCACCAGCACCGCACATTTACTAATCCCAAACTCCATCCTGATGTCTTCCAAGGAGATATTCCAGCCTCTTTATTTCCTTTTCATTTCTACCGATTATCTTCAAATCATCCATAAACAGTAGATAGTTGAGGCGTCTGCTTCCAGATCTAAAGTTATACTCCAGTTTCTCTCTCTTCAAGAGGATGCTCAGTGGCATCATTATAATTACAAAAAAAGTGTAAATATGAATCTCATTGGAATATTCCACGTTTAATACCAACCTTCCCCAGCACCTCTCTGTTTGCTGTCAGCACCGTTTTACATTGAACTTTACTTGTCTCCAAAAACCTTACAACATCCCCAGCAATCTTCATCATCAATAGTGTTTCACGGATCCATGAATGAGGAACCATGTCGTAAGACTTTCTGTAATCGATCCATGCTGCACTCAGATTCCTTTTCTTCCTCTTTGCGTCCTGCATTACTGCCTTATCAATCAGTACTTGTTCCTTGTTGCCCCTCGAGCCTTTCCAACACGCTTTCAATTAATCAGGGAAAACACCATTACTCCAGATTTCCATTTTTTTTCTGCAAAGATTCCAGTTAACCGTTTCTATATTAGTGGTAGGCATGTAATTGGTCTACAATTAGTGGCATTTCTCCCCTTTGCAGGATCCTTCCAACACAGTGTCGTCCTTCTCTTAACAAGCCAATCAAGTACATCTCACGACTCTACAACATTTTGCAGAGCAGCAGCTATAGGTGAATAAAGGCATTGAAACTGTTTGAACCAGAAGCCACTCACTCCATCTGGACCAGGTGCCTTCCAGATTGTCATCCTTCATATATCAGCCTTCACATCATCAATGGTTATCCCAATGTTCTCCATCTGCTGCATTCCTGATAGCCTTTCTCACTATATCGCCCCTCGACAGACCACATCCCATTCCAGAACTTCGTGGCATCATCTGCATTTGGATGGTTGTTATTTACTGCCTGTTTACTACCATTTAATTCTTTATACAGCTGAGACTGATTGTTCTGGAAAAAGTTGTTCTGTCGAAGCGCAACAAAGTTCCTAATTTTCATACCACCAGTGTGGATCTTCTCTTTCAACATTTTCCAGCAATCTATACCTCCTTTCAAGCTCCTCCTTGGCTTTCTGTCTTAATTTAGTTCTTATTTCTTCGATTCTACCAATAATAATAATAATAATAATAATAATAATAATAATAATAATAATAATAATAATAATAATAATTTCAGCATAGATTAGTACCACACAAAACTGTCTTGTTTACAGTATATTTTTTATTAAATTCTACATAGGTAAATTTTACTGTGTAGAAATAATTTCGTAAATAACCAGCGCGATCACCACTAAGAATAAAGCCCGACCCGCATTCTGCATCTTGCAATCTTTTAATGTCGTGCTTATTTATATTCTCAAATTAATAGATGAAAATATTTACCTTTAAAACAAATAACACTCGAAATGGGTTTTGGGTATAAATAAATATAGCACGAAACGTGCTCCGATACTTTATATTAATTGTTAGGTGAAAGTATAACATTCTATTTAGAAGCCATGTCCGTAGAAATATTAATAATACTAAAATTCTCCCCATTTTCACTGAGAACATTTGCAATATCAATTGCTCGGGTGTTTGGAGTTCATAAAGAAGCATTTGTGGACTCTATATCGATCTTTAAACGAGGTTTCGGCAACGCCAATATATTTTTATTATCTTGATTTATATATATGTATATAACTACCTCATTTACTCACATAAAATGAATATACGAAAGTATAAATTTATGCGTAAACGTTAAGTATTTACTTCAAAAGTGCTCAATACGTAGGTAGAGCTAGTTATATATTTTATAACGTACTATATATATATATATATATATATATATATATATATATATATATATATATGTGTGTGTGTGTGTGTGTGTGTATGTATAGGTTAAGCGAATAACCTCGTTCTTTTTTTAATGTAATTGTTTTAGCGTAGTAAAGATAGTTTATATTCCAATTTATCAAATGCTGTATTTAATGCAGTATATTTGTTCTCTGAGCAAAGGATTTCAAACTCATTTCTATTCTATCTCAGGTCATTTGAATGGAGGAAAAACCAGATCAGTGCCGACACCTGATATTCTTTTTTTCTTATTAAAGAAAATGAAAATAAATATGCATCAGTTATGTCATGTGTATGGAAGAGACGCTGTAGCAGAACGTATATGTCAAAAATTGTTAGCTCAATTCAGAAAACGAAATTGGTCAGTGACAGAGGCCCCTTTATGGGATCGGATAATGATAAATATCGTAGTTCAATTTGACTCCAGCTTGCTAATAGGAAAAACTGAATGTGTCTTCATTAATATGATTATGTTTCAACACTTTCTGTTTGGATTATTCTTAGTCTGACAATGAAATGAAATGAACGAACTGTTTTCAATCTAATATATATATATATATATATATATATATATATATATATATATATATACTCTACTTCTACTTCTGTATTGAGCACTCTTGTATGAACCTCGTTATATTTCACTGGTTACCCTACCTTTGGAAAATAGCAACCCCAAATTATATATATATATATATATAAATATATATATATATATATATATATATATATATAAATATATATATATATACATATCACACAGAATCCTTTATATACACATATATACATATATATATATATATATATATATATATATATATATTGTTGTGTCTGCACAAATAATTAACAAGAACACGAAAGTAAAGGTATAACAATAATATATTAGGAAGAAAAGTTATATACATATTTACATGTCTTCAGATATACTTTAGTCGGAGATATTCCGCCAGGTGGCATGTTGCATGTCTTACTGGAGGCTGCACAAGCGGCTTGCCTATTTGACGGTCGTTGCTGGACTCTCCCGGTATTAGTGATTGATACCTTCATATATCTCAATCACCCGCCTATGCTAATTAGTAGGCGTCTCCACAACATTTATATATACACAACGATTAATGGTTCTTATTTTACTGCAAGCCAAACGTATTCTGATTATTTTATCGGAATTTACGTATCCATACGCTAAACAAATGAACTTTAGAGAATTTATGTAAACAAATATCATGAGATATCAATACGTGGGGGAAAATCGAAAATTTCTGGCAATCTTGATATAAATTTTATTTCGTTTTTAAACGTTAGCAGTGACTTTCGATTTTTACGTCGAGCTGATAACATTATAGTATTTGTTTATGAGCAAATCATTCATTTCATATTCAATCGTCAACATGGGAAAATTTGTTAACTTAAATATCAGTCGCATACATAAATATATAATACTGACAAATTATCAAAATAAAAAAGTGCTTATATTAACACATTTCAGTTTTAATGCTGAGAATTTGAATGCAAACTAGATATTATAATCGAGTAAGGCTTCTCTGTACAGGGCTTTCTCAGAATAACATGCTTTCTAGATACATTCCATAAAAATTAAACCCGGATTACATATTTTAAAGCGCATATTATTTAGAGTTCGTATATGATACCTTCTTATGGTTACGCATTACCTGAGACAAAGAATTGTTTCGTTTGTTAATTTTTTTGTGGGGGTGCATAGTCACACGTTTTAAAAATCCCCATAATATTAATCTTGATTAAACTGACATCATTAACTACTGTCTTTAAGCGGCCTTTAATTTTCTATGCATTCTAGATTATGTTATTATATAGAAAAAAATATTATCACTAACTTCAAAGATAGAGATAAACCACTATATATTAAAAGTGAGCTGTCAAAGATCACAACCACCACCTCCTTAGAAACTTCACACCATGCGGAAGCACTTTTCATTTAATAACAGCTTACTGAAGCAAATTACATTGACTTTAATCCTTTAGTATTAATAATAATAAGAGCCTATTTACCCGTTTCCCCATTATTAACTCTAATATATTAAAGAATAATAGTTAATTACCCTTACTCCATTAAAAATAATAATAGTTATATTCTTTTACTTCATCAGTAAAAATTATAACGAAAATATACACATATTTTTCTCTACTAGAAATATTTAGTATTAACGATTATAATGGTTACTTGTTCCTTATCTGATTAGTTATAATTATGTAATAATAATTATCTATTTTTCTTTTAGTCCATCAACAGTAATAATAGTTACTAATATGTTTTCTATTAGTAATAACTATGTAATAACTATGAAATAACTATTAGTAATAACTATGGAATAACTATGAAATAACTATTAGTAATAACTATGGAATAACTATTAGTAATAACTATGGAATAACTATGGAATGACATTTTTCTGTTATTCCTTTAATAATAATAATAATAATAATAATAATAATAATAATAATAATAATAATAATAATAATGTGTATTCATTCTTTATCCCATTTGTAATAAATATAAAATAATAGTTATTTATCTGTTATTCCACCACCACCAATAATAATAATAATAATAATAATAATAATAATAATAATAATAATAATAATAATAATAATAATAATAGTTGCTTATCGTTTATTCATAATTGAATAATTGTTATTTATATATTACTCAACTAGCAATAATAATAAGAGTTCTTTAATTTACAAAAATATAATAGTTTTTTATTTTTATATATTTTATTTTTATATAATTTTTATTATATATTTTATAGTTTATATATTTTTTTTAATTCCATAATAATATTTATAATAGTGAGCTATCTTTTATTTCATCAGTAATATTAGAAAATATAATAATTATCTACCCTATCAACTTTTCCTAATTATTTACTAACTATAAATCTATACTTATTACATCTCGTATTTATATAAAAGATCTTATCTTAAATCTATTGGACGTATCGATACCCCTTCTTAAACTGGACGTATCTTTGCTCTATCTACCACATCCTCAGTGTTTGGTCAACGGACTTTCCAACAGATGTATGACTACATTGCACGTGCAACTTATTTTACTGCTGTCTTCGATTAAAAACAATTTTCCTTACTTATCTCTTTCAGTTTCTTTTCCCGTAATGTATCCCCTTTTTTCTCCCCCTCTAAACAAACAGCCTCCTTTCTTCTTTTTAATTCATTTGAATTTTTATTTCTTTATTTCTAGTCCTTAATCGTTTACTATAAATCCTAACTACGTATAATTTATATTTCTCCCTCACCCCTGTTCTTCTCTTTTCATTTTCAATTTATTTTCTCTCAATCCCACCATCTCCTCTCTATCCATCACTTTAAATCTTGTTTTTTTTTATGTTCATTTGTAATTTTTAAGAATCTTCTATTTTGCCTTGAATTATCTGAAGAGATTGGCAGGATAATATTATTGTTCTGTCGATTGGAACAATTTGTAATGATTTAAGCAAAAAAAAAAAAAAAGAGATTTAAACAGACACACACACACACACATATATTATTTTTTAAAGACAGTAATCTACGCACAGGCATGATTCGGGGGCAAACCCCACTTCAGCTTTGTTTGACTGTTGTTAGGATTCGAACCTCTGACCTAATGTATTTCAGTCCAGCGTCTTAGTCCATTCCGCTATTGTGCCATGAAAAAAATATAGTTTAGTTCTTGATCATTTATGTATTTACGTATTTATTACATTTTAGAAACAGTAATCTTAATAAATAAATAAAAATATGCCCCAAATAATAAATGGGCGAATTTCTAAGAAAACACAGGATCTCCAAGGTGAAGACGTTAACGTTAATATCGTTTAAAAAATCAACAATAAAAAACTACGTATATATATATATATATATATATATATATATATATATATATATATATAGATAGATAGATAGATAGATAGATAGATATATATTGGTTCACAGAATGTTTCAGTGTATCATATTTATAATGTGTGATTAAACAAGTACGTGCACGAAGCTAAGCTGCTATGGAAAATTGGACCGAACTCGACTGATTGCTGCCGAACAAAACCTAAACAAATTTTGAAGTTGGACTAAAATTAGTGTAACCTTTGGCGTTGAGTTAGTGTTTTTGTAAAGAAAAAGTAGCTCCGTTCAAATTTTATTAAAGAATTGCTTAAATTAGTATAGTTCTGATGTTTTTGAATGTGTGCTCTGCGATATATTAATGGGTGAATCATAGATTGTGCTTATAAGCACGGTGAATGGAAGTAGGTTCGTTTGTTTGCCTAATAGTGATATAATTATATGCGAATTTCTGTGGGTTTTTTTGGTTTTTTTTTCGACGTCTTTTGGACGGTCGGGTTTCGATCCTGGCTTGAGGTAGTTTCCTGTCTAACCGCACTTATGAACTGTGGTAAAGCGAAACAGTAATGTATGTGAATGACTTTCTCTGTCTGTCTATCTGTCTGTCTGTCTGTCTGTCTCTCTCTCTCTCTCTCTCTCTCTCTCTCTCTATATATATATATATATATATATATATATATATATATATATGGTGAACAAAAATAGGTGGACAGGTTAGAATCAGGGTTATAGTTAGAATAAAAACTTGCATAAGCCTATTCAAACAGCTGTCCACCAGCTTTTGGCTCACCATATATATGTGTGCGTGGTCAGTCAGCACCAACCCTATTCAGGGTTTAACCGGCTTCGCCTGAAGGAGGAAGTTTCATGGGAGTATGAAATTCACAAGGGGTCCCCAGTCGCATGTATATCCTCGTTAGGGGAGACTTTTTGTAGGGAGGTGTCGACGTCCTCCTACTTACAGCACATGGACTTTCCAAATTGGTCACGCATTTTAGTAAAGACCAGGCTCAACGTTGCTTAATTCGGTGGTCTGACGGGAACCGGTGTGTCAACAGGATTATGCTGTATATATATATATATATATATATATATATATATATATATATATATATATATATATGTGTGTGTGTGTGTGTGTGTGTGTGTGTGTGTGTGTGTGTGTGTGTGCGTGTATCACTAGCAAGGAGACCCGTTGTCCGGGATTAAATGAGGATTAAACAATGTTTCCACCTCCTATACATTTATTGCCATTAAAATTCAAGTATAATTGTTCAGTTGTGCTCTAAAATAAACCATCCATTCCGAACTCATCCTGGTCTTATAAAAAAAACTCTGCACTTGATTACATAGGCTGGGCCTTTCTGCTTGTGGGTGATAAAACTTCTCAAATATACTTGCGATATTAGGTTGTATGAAAGTTAAATTTGGTCACAATCAACTTCCTTCTTTAATCGAATTTTTTCGATTATCGATTTCTGCATTCCTATAGAGAATCAGTGTAATGCTACTCGCAGTCACAATGTACTTTCATCTGAACTTTCAAAGAAATTGGCCCAGTCGTTTCCGAGTTTATACGGATTGAACTCACACAACGCTCCTTTCATACAATAGTGTACATATATATATATATATATATATATATATATATATATATATATATATATATATATATATACTAGCAGTGGGACCTTTTTTTTCGATCTAACCAATTATCTCTATTTAAGGACTCATCGCAGTGCTCTGGAAGGAACCTTCAACGCCCCGCCCCCGCACTGGTCTTTATTCTTGTATAGTGAAAATTGCTGGAATTAAATTTGATATGTAAAAGTCACGCATAATGATTCAATTGCACTCTAAACAGAAACATTCATTTCGAACCTATAGTTCATTTTATACGCCGAATACATTTGTTTATGGAGTGATACACTTCTCAAAAGCACTTGTGATGTTAGACTCTGTAAAAGTGTTTACTTTGGTTAAAATAGAACTGTTTTAGCTTTGATGATTTTTTTCGATTATCGATTTTCGATGATTATCGTAGGTATTCCAGTACAGAACCTATCTACGGACACTCCTAGAAATATAAGATATGTTTGTGTAGAAATTTCAAAAATGTCAGCTCCAATGTTTTCGAGTCCAAAGGGAACTAACTCACAGTCACACACACACACACACACACACACACACACACACACACACGCACACACACACTATATGTGTGTGTGTGTGTTTACATGAAAAATTAATGTTACAGGAGAGGTCAACTTTATTTAAATAACAGAGCAGTTTCATGTTCCATTATAAGATGTGAATCAAGATATACAGGGTGGAACGATTAAATGGTCGCCTTAGAATAGACGACATAATTTCATGTCCCTTTGCTGAAGCCGAGTTTCTATTTTTGTTCTACATTCTGTATTAGTTGGTCAAATTTCAAGACCGATATGCGCCCTTATCATGTTTGAACTCGACACAATGTTGAACGAGGGAGATCGAAGATTCGTTGTTGTACAACTTATGCTCTCTACGGTTCCAAGTTATTACAACAGGGCCATTGCCAGCACCCTCAAAATCGCTGGATTGCCAGAAATTACAGGGATGTGCCCAGGATGGTGAAAACAAAGTTTCTGGCCACTGTTATGACCTTTGGTGTGATTTCAAGTAAGGGTTACATCATGCCACCTCACATCTTCGAAGTCGGCTTTACAGTCAACACCAAAGTGTACGTTGATATGCTGAAATGTATGGGGATCCCATGGTGCAATCAGGTGGCGCTGGCTAACCCTGGGTGTGGCAGCAGGTCTCGGCTGGGTCAACAAGTCCAAAGAGGCCCAGGCATGTTTCTATATAATAAACTAGAGTTGACTTATCCGCTGCATCTCTCTCTCTCCCTATATATATATATATATATATATATATATATATATGATTACTTCATTTAATCACATAAATAAATATACGAACATATGATTTATGCGTAAATTTTTCGGTATTTCAACAGTGCTCGATACATAGGTAGAGTTAGGTAGTAAGTTATGACAATATATATGCCTATTAGGCTACACAGACTATTCCGCGTTTCATTCCCATGAGAATTCCCCAGTCTTATAATAATAAGTCTGACGAAATATGATGAGAATGAAACGCGGAATATTCTGTGTAGCTTAATTTCCATAAATATTTTCATAACTTACTATATATATGGCTTAGAGAGTTAGGAGAAGAAAGTAAATTCAATTCTATAAGCACCTTCTCTACTCTTCTGACGAGAAGTATTATACTTCGAAATACCTTGGTATAAAGAGTCTCCTCTATCCCTCAACTGTTAAGATGTTTGTATACCTTTATTAAATAAATGATCCATTCTATATTCACTAATATATAGTTGTAGTTACTTCCTTTTACTCTCCTATTGTTTAATATATATATATATATATATATATATATATATATGTATATATATATGGATAACATAAACGTTCATAATACAGAAATGGATCAGAGGAGTTTACAGATTGCATTGTTCTGATGGCCGAACTCATGCATTCATAACCTGGAAGTTTCATATCTCTGTTGCAGATACTTATAATGTGACAGTCTAAGAAAGCATCTCCTGTCATGGACGTGAATTACAGCAGAGATGCGTCATTGTATTTCTGGCCAATGTGTATTGAGAATGATGGTGACTGTAATGACTGTATGATTAAGTACAAAAGATGCAACTCACGTCTTAGTAGCTTTTTAAACTTTTTAACTCAAAGATTAGAAGGCTATACGTTCTTACGTTACTCGTATGTACATCTACAATGATAAAAAGGTTATTATAAATGTGGAAAACCTGGTTATATATTCTTTGAAAATATATGCTTTGGTTTAAACTCAAATCAGAGATTTGCAAATCTTAACATAAACGGCCGTGATTCTCACATCTTTACGAATTCTTCTGAACCTCCATTCCCACGAGAAATCCCTAAAACTAGTCTAAATAATTGGCGCATGCCCACCGATCAATAACTGGCACCAGTTTTAGACAACGACTTCATCAGGAACATAATTGATGCGGCAAACGACAATCAAAACGTACAATACTTTTTTCTATTGTATCCTTTCTTAAATGGTCATCTACGTGTAGTATTAAAAAAATAATACAAAACCAAGTACGTGATTTGAATAGTGAAAAATGCTTGGTAATAGCAGAACAAAGGATAATATAATTGAATAATAGTTGAGAGAGAATTCTTTTGTTGTGTAATAAAAGAACATTTATTTTGAGTCTAGAATTGACACAAAGGGAATACACAATCGTGTCCTGTCCATTATTCGGAACCACTGACATACGTCACTCCTTGGCGCCAAGCCCAACGTGCTACCCTTTATTTCCGCCTTATGGCAGACTTTAAATATAAATTCCTGGCTAGACTCCTATTTTCGAACCTTATCTTAGTATGGATCAATGTAAAACAGTAAGAAGTGCGAGAACTGAAAGAAAAGAAGTTTTTATAGAATGCAGTATACATCTTTTCTATGTAAATGTTTTTCCTTCCATGACTGTCTATGAGAGTAAGAGGAAAATGATTGTTCAATACAATAAACACCTTTAACATATTTGTAATACTAATTAGAGACTATGGTTAAAATAATATATAAATTGGAGAACTTTTCACCGAAGTGTAAAATTACGCAAGAGATAGAGAAATTTCATTAGACGTTAGAGAAGAACGAATGAAACGTGTACAGGAAATTTCATCATACACGGAAGTATAAAATGACACGTAGAAAGGCTTGGAAAAAGGTGACAACAGCATGTGTTACGTACGATGCAGATAATTAATTTAAACTAAACCCATGTTTTCCTTTACGGCTAAATTACATTGACACACATATATCCGTTGATTGATTATCATTTGCAAATATTAAGTCTTGCAAAGAATGTATGACTTCGTATAAAAATATCACCGATTTTGATGTGATGAAAGCCAGTGAGAAACTCTCGCCATGTCACAAATTTGACACCCGTCATCTGTTGCACTTTAGCATATAGACAACGTAATTTACACCGTTCAGCTTAGAAATTTATATTTATATTTAACTATTTGCATCTGTAAAAATCTACTTTCAATTTTTCTCTCGCTTCTATTTTAAATCGCATAAATCATTTCGGATGTAAAGAAGAACTTAAAGTCAAACACAAAGCATACATATATAAACAATGAGTAATAATTGCCGTACTAAATCATGGTTGCTAGATGCTGTAATATTTGAAAAATAGAATCATTATTAATGAAACAAGAAATAGTTGTTTAATGTCGCTTTAGTGTACATTTTTGATTGAAATATATTTGAGATTACTTGTAAATAGAAAATAGGTGTAATTATCATTAGTATCTTGTAAATTTTTCTTTTTTTAATGAGGATTACCATATATTTTGATTTATTTTTTTAAATAAATTGTTGCCCTATTTCAATGCTAGAAACGGAGTTTGTAAACATTTTTATCAACAAATACTCAAGTTGAGCTCATTTATGGGATGCAAATGAATATATTCAATTTACCTCTCGTTACGTATTGCACCAAAAATATCTGTTTTTATATATTATCTGGACGCTTTGTCCAGAGTCAAGCATTTTAAATCAAACCCACTGACCGTTTATCGTGTTTTATATGATAAGTCTGTTGAAGCGATATTTCATACAAATGATTTATCTTTTAACAATAACGAGATATTTATATTTCGACTGCACTACATTTTCTACTATACCCTGTAAAAGAGTCATAGTTTAATCAGAGCAAACAACATTTTTTTTTTCTCTACTTACCGAAAATCAGTTGTAACTTCAATGTATTAAGTTGCTTGCCTAGAGAATTCGCTGGCAAACAAAAATAGACCGAGACTGCCTTCCCACCAACTACAACAGGACCTTTATGTAGATATATTTTACAAACCATATTCTTGTATGAGTATCCTTTTCAATAAACTTCTGTCAATCCCTCTACTTGTTTCAGATCAACACGTGGGAGATTAAAATCCAGCTAATTATAATGTTAACCCTTGCTTCAGAGTGCCTCCGGGACTCTATAGATAATGAACCGCTTAGTATTAATTTACTTTGCAAGATATTATTTTGTATTATATGCATAATTGTTTCCGTTTATCTCAAATATGGAAGCCTCGTAATTACTACCACTTTCAGCTTATATTTATTTGGGAGTAATAGATACAAATCTGTGAAATGTTATTCAAAAACGTTACAATTAGCCCTAAACACTCTTATTAGCTGCACTTTTTTTATCGTACTGTTACAGAGAGAGAGAGAGAGAGAGAGAGAGAGAGAGAGAGAGAGAGGGGTGAGTAAACGGAGGTAGACACGTTTACCAGAATCGAAGGTCAGCTGACCAGATTACGTATATGTGACGTGGTCAGGATTGGCTAGATCTGTGGGATTTGATTTGGGCTTTGAAGAAGACGGACGGTGGTTTTCCGTTGTCTCCCCCTCTTAAGTGGGGAGGGGGGAGACGAACGCTGACGTGTGTAGAAGAAGAACCCCCCCACACACAGGCCGATTTCACTCCACCTTCTGCAGGACCTCTGGGGAAAGTGAAATAAAAAACTATAATACCCATTCATCGTCTTGGAGTGATAAATCTTCGTCAAACAGGTATCAAGTCTCCCTCCAGGATGAGAAATTTCCAGATGGTCCAATATCGAAGAAGCAAAGGTAGGTTCTGAAAATACATGTCACACACACGATTAGTAAGTGTGCGTCAGGAATGAGCCTTTTCAGCTTACCAAAAGATAAACACGTCAATCACAAATATGTAATTGATGTGTTGTCAAACGGTATTGGCAGAATTTTCTTATTCTTTGACATGTATTTTTTTTTCGCAGAATGGGGAGGTGGAATCTTTGCTTGTGGGGTCTATTGAAAGAATGATTAATAAAAGAAAGAACGTGTTATTAATTAATTAATTAATAATCATAATAGTAATAATAACATTGGGAAAAAGAGAAAGAAATAAGATTTAAACAGTGTAATAAATAATAATTTAAAAAAAGTTTCGGAAGAGTCAAAGGTTCAGTCGGTATTAATTTTAATTTTCGAAATGTAGAATAAATGTTCTATTCGACATGAGTGACGTTTTGACCACATAAGTAAGGTAGAAAAAAAAGGATAAATATAGGGTTAAATAAACTATATGAAAAAATGAAAGAAAAAGTGGGGCGTGAATGGAATTTAATTTCTGTGGCAAGCATGTTAGAATTTTGGAGAGGTGTTGAATTACATGGGTAGTTATTAATTTCATTATTCTCGAGAAATGATTCGAATTTTATTTTTTTTATCGTGATTTTTATTGATTTCGAGTAGAATCAACATGGAGCAACTTTGAGTACTTCATGTGTGGAAATCCGATGTTTTCCGTGAAGCTATGTGTCTTCAAGGCAGGTTGCGCTTACCGACTTTGGAAAAAAAAAGTTTTTTCTGACATAGCAGTAAACGGAATGTATTCTGTCCAGCGTGAGCGGATCTAGTTGTAATCAACTTCAGGGAGCAAATGAAATGCCCTCTGACATGGCGTAAGGGGCAGAGGGGGTGCAATGGCTGACGTGGCAATTAGGTGACGAATTGCTCAAGAGAAGATGAATGAAATATGTATACAAGTACTGAGGAAAATAGAAGGCTACCCACCATAAGGAATGTTAAGAGGTTTTTTGTTTCCCACAAAATAATAGTAATAAGAGTAGGCTTATGATGAATAGGATAAGGCTTGGGATGGAAAAACTTTTTTTGTGTGCTACCTATGGGAAGAAAAGCTGATCTGTAAAGCCAAGGACGATGATAGTCCGTTTTGAAGAGGCAGATGGACCTCGATTTTATGATTCGGTTGATTGCCGAGAATTTATCGATCACGCGTAGTGTCGACGAGAGTAAAGGATGCTCCTGAAATTCTGATTTAAATTATGAAGAGACCATGGGGTCACAGGGAGTTGTTGACCTTCGAGGGCGCAAGGATTAGGGCCACATGGTATTATTTGTTGATATTATTTTACTTAGTATATTGAATAAAGCTATGACAGTTTTCTTTGCCAGTTGGGTGAGCATATATATCCCATTCTTAGTAAATGTGGGAAGTAGAAAATGTATGCCTTCGCCATACATTTTGATAAAAAGGGGGGAAGGAATGTTACAGAGAGAGAAAGAGAGAGAGAGAGAGAGAGAGAGAGAGAGGTGAGTAAACGTGCAGGTAGACACGTTTACCAGAACCGAAGGTCAGCTGACCAGATTACGTATATGTGACGTGGTGAGGGTTGGCTAGATCTGTGAGATTTGATTTGGGCTTTGAAGAAGACGGACGGTTTTCCGTTGTCTCCCCCTCTTAACTGGGGAGGGGGGAGACGAACGCTGACGTGTGTAGAAGAAGAACCCCCCACACAGGCCGATTTCACTCCACCTTCTGCAGGACCTCTGGGGAAAGTGAAATAAAAACTATAATACCCATTCATCGTCTTGAAGTGATAAATCTTCGTCAAATAGGTATCAAGTCTCCCTCCAGGATGAGAAATTTCCAGATGGTCCAACATCGAAGAAGCAAAGGTAGGTTCTGAAAATACATGTCACAGACACGATTCCCTTTATGATAATCAAACACACAACCATTTATATTAGAGACAATCATACGCACACGGAATCCTTTGATGTTATACACCAAACGTCAATTTGCCGCCCCTCAATGATAACCCTAGTGAGAACTCAAAGATAACTATATGTAACAAATGTTCAATTTGGCGCTCCTCGATGATAACGATATATAACAGTACGTCAATTTCGAAACGGTTGGAAGCCTATGCATCAGAGTTGGTCACTTGGGTTATATTGTTGTATTGTGTGTGTATATAACGTGTGTGTATATATACGTGTTCATGTCAATATATATAATATACGTGTGTATAAAATTGATGCTCGTGTCGTCCAGTGGTTATAAATGTCCGTTGTGTGTCTGTGTGTGCTTGTTTACCCATATTCAATGTGTTTGCGTAACGTGGACAAAGTAACAGTCATTAATTTGGAACAGGTTCAGCAAACCTGACACAAAAACACAGAATGGCTGTTTGATAACGTTAGGTTGTAGCTTCCTTCGTTTCTAGGAAAATGCAAGAAAACATTTCACTTGAAAGAAGTTTGGTTTTCCTCGGTTATAATCGAGGAAAACCAGATCATTCTCACAGTTAGGTGTTTTTCTCTGGGATTTACAATGCTTTCTCTTTAGTCTTTACATATTGGCTGTCTCGGGAGACGTCGCTCCGCGCGTCATGTAAAGAGACTAACTACTCTTTGAATCGTCAATTCTCTCCGGCGTTCACTAACGACTGACTAAAATCTACCAAAATCTACCAAAATCAAATGGCCAAGACCCGAACACTCACGTACACCAATATCAATTTATTTGTTTAGGTAAACTTAAAATTCTCCAAGAATGTTGTTTACCTTTAATTCCTAAATTCATATTCCTTTGTAGTCTTTTATTATTCCAGCTGTTAATCACATGTTTCCAATCAAATTATTTTTATTTTTCTAATCATAATAATTGATCCAGCGACACGCCGTCGCTTGAATTAATTAATAACAATAATGCTTTGCCTCTTGGCACTGCATGCCACATTAAGACAGAGAATACACTATGATCACAACCAAAGGGGCACAACATTACAATATGTCTATTCTACTATTTTATTGTACAGGAAATTATATTCTGGCATCTTTTTCCATGTATCTTTATGATATTTAATTATTGTTGATCATTAGATGGCTTCATAAGAAAAAAAATTACAAATGCGGTCTCATGAATGGCTGCGCATCTGAATCCCTATACTAGCGATGCATGGTTGAATAACAGCTATGTATATGGACGGTGAAAGTAGTGAATAAAAACCATTTTAAGTAAGATGATATTAGGTTTAAAAACTCGGAAGTAGTATCTTATTTCAGTAATGTTCTTTCAGTTATCTGATGTATATGTACATAGAATGATGACGGTTACTCTGATAAAAATAAGTTGTGTTAGAGACATACTGAACGGTGTTGTACTTTGGAAATGTAAATGTAATATCCATTAACTTTGCATCATAGATTTTTTTTAGTTGGATCATTTAAAAGCTTTGGATTTCACAAATATCATTATCATAAACCACTGTCTAGATTTTAATGCAACATATAAATTAATGTTTACTCTCACTTAGTTCATAACTTAACAACCGGCTTAATCTACGAACAAATCTTTAGTGATTTGTAGGACATATAAAATAAAATTATACAAACGTTTTGTTTAAATGTTTAAAACTATGATATTCTATGCAAGGTTTATAAAATCTAGCAGCCGGCCCGGCGTTGCCAGATCGTAAAATACGCTTGAATAGGATATTTTAATTCGTGTATCTTCTTATCTATTTTTCACTACTCGAAACTTATTTTTTGGACTAAAAACTTAATCGGTTTTGTTCTACAGGTCCTACTTCCTCATATGTTATATTGTCAGTCTGTAGATAAAAAATTGGCAGAGCAGTTTGGTAGAGACGGGCCTTTAATAATATAGTAGCACTTTTTCTGGCTTTTCCCGGTCGTAAAGTACACTTAAATATAAAAATTTAATCAACGTAAATTCCGTATCCTTATCAAACATCATCTATTGATAACTATATTGCATCTAATATATGGTAGTGATTTCAAAAGTAAAAAAAAAAGTATGACTTGGATGTCATCGGATAAGGTTTAAACGAAAACAGTTAGCTCTCTAGCAAAATTCGTTACCATCTGAGTTCACAACACATACATATAAAATTCGATAAATCAACAAAGTTTAACATATATAAGTATATTGTGCATAGTTGGAGCATTTTCATTTACTTTCCCAGCCAAAGACTAAATCGATTTTGTTTCAGAGTCAAATATCCCGATGTACCAGGTTTTAATTTTATAGACCTAAAATTGAAAAGAAGCTTTGTACGGACCGTTCCGGACACAAACAAGGTAACTTTTTAATATACAGCAATAGAAATACATGTTATTTAGTATGGTTTCAATTAAAAAAATGATGTAAACAACCTAAAATACATGAAAGACTGATACATCGTATTAGCCGATGTATTCGAGGCTGATATTATAAGCTTAACATGTAAACAAACACTAGTCAATTCAAAAAAGCTAGAAATTATTTTGAAATGGTTTTGGGAAAATATTATTTTTTAAAAGTTCCTTAGTTATTATCCAGAATTTTACTGAACTCCAGTGGCTTCAAATGCAATCTTTAATGCATGAATATATAGACCTGATCTTTTTGCAAAATACTTGGATTTTTATTCTGTTCTCAATCTCTCACTAGATAATTTCAATTTTTCTCTAAAGGAAACGCATTTTTCCTCTGTTTGTATATTAACAAACTTCTTGGTTTTGATTATTTAAGTCATTACATTCCTTATATTTAAATGATATATCGAAACTACGTTTGCTCTAGCTAGACTCGTTTTATCGGACGAAAGAATGAAAAACATAATCATGAGGAAGAAAACAGAGCCATTTACTGAAATAAATTATGGGATAACATGTCAATATAGTTTTGTCATGGTTTGTATACGCTAATACTATATTGTATTTTTCTTCTATATATTTTATAAACTTTTCTGGAAGTGGAAATGCGACTTTGTTAAATACTAGCAGAGTTTGGTTGGAATTAAACTGGGAGAAATATAAACGACTCGGAACATAGTGGATAACATACTTGGGCAAATTCAGTTGTAAATCACAGTCTTCTAGAGTTTGAATTTTCACACCTCTTTGTAGGCGCTATTAAAAATATAATTGCGAACATCCAGATAAATCTAGAAACGAGAGCATGCTACCCCGTAAAGTGTTCTGTTCGAGAATACACAACTTCGCCCGAGGGATTTACGAATTTCACATGAAGATTTCCGTGTAGGTAAAGTATACCGAAAGAAAGTATGTGGTTGAATCTGAAGCATTGTGAATATACAACTCAATACAAGAACAGTAGTGTGAATGATACAAATAATAAGAGCGACATATTTTCAATGCTAAAGCTCTTAAGTAAAAGGTGCTGTGCAGTTTAATCCCATACCATAGTTCCGATAATTATTGATGTATCGCTTAACATAGTTGCTCGAAGTAAACCAATTAAAATGTATCCGATTGAATAACTGTTAAAATAGTGGTTCATTGAAATAAAACAATGAGTAACATCTCTCTCTTTCTATCTTTCTATATATATATATATATATATATATATATATATATATATATATATATATATATAGATATTAGCAGTTCAACCGAACTCTGCTCGGGTCCTATGTACTGTTCATAACTTACCCTATGTGTGAATAAACTTTACGCAAAATTTCAAATGTTCAGACCAGAAATTGTCTAAGTAAGAGACCGCAGAGGTCAATGTTTTTAAACTTTGACACCAATTTTGACCCCTTAACATTTATTGTGTTGGTCTTAAATCAAAATAAAAAAGTGTTACCCATGTCCAAGTTACCTACATCTAAAATTTCAAGTGTTTAGACCTAAAATTGGTGAAGGACTTTGGTAGAATCTGCAAATGTCAACTCTTCCTACTTTGACCTTTTGACAACGAAATTTTCGCTCCAACACAGATTGAAATGCTTGTCACATGTCTGAATACCCGTTATGAAAAATTTTAAATGTTTACATCAAAAATTGGCTAAGTAGTTTTCTAAAGACCGCAAAGGTTAAATCTTGTGAACTTTGACCCCTGTATAGCTCAAACTTTCGACACAAACTAATTAAAAAACTTGCCTATATCTGAATACACTTTATATAACATTTCAAATATTTATACCATAAATTGGCTGAGTAATTTGATAGAGACCGCATCAATCAAAGTTTTTTTAATCTTTAACTCCAACTTTGTTTTTGTCTCAAATCAAATAAAAAGTTTCACATATGTCCAAGTAACCTACATCTAAAATTCCAAGTATTTAGACCCGAAATTGACGGATAAGTTTAATAGAATTTTCGATGGGACAAATCTTTGAAATTTGACAGCAAAATTTCTGGTAGAAAACCAATTTAAATTTTTTTCAAAATCTCAATACCTCTTATGTCAAATCTTGAGTCTGTAGACCGAAAATCGACAGGGTATTCTGTAGGGAAATGTACACCCACAGACCGGCACACGGATAATTTCACTTTATATATATATATATATATATATATATATATATATATATATATATATATATATATATATATACATATATATATCTATACATGTATATGTGCATACCATTTTTACACACCATTTTTCAAGGTTAAGATCAAAGCTCAAGATCATAGCATATGTATATATATATATATATGTATATATATATAAATATATATATATATATATATATATATATATACTTTCCAACAGCACGCACAACTGGAACAGTCATGGCCAATGTTGGCATGATCATGGTCTCCCACCTAGGGATGGTGCACACTAATATTCAAAGGTAAGGATAAAAAGTCAAGGTCATAACCTATGTATATATACTTTCCTACAATTTTTACTACAATGGACCGATAATGACCAAACCTGCCAATATGATAGTCTCCGAACTAGAGATGATGTACACCGTTTTCCATGGTGAAGATCAAATGAAAAGGTCGGGAATTTAACTTTACATGGTGATGATCAAAGGATAAGGTCGGGAATTTAACTCTAGCTCATTTACCCGCGAAGCGGGTATATGAGCTACAGTAAAGTCCTGTATGAAGCGCACGATTTTTTTTGCTAGTATTAAATAACATTAGTATTTGATTAGCCCCCAGAATTTATTGTCTGCACATATTCTATTAGAGACGTAATGTTGCTAATTTAGTATTTCCTATAACTAATAGTATGACGTGTGTTTTCCTGAATTGCCAGTTTTAATCCCTGCTTCTCTTGGGCCAGCTCGTTTTACACGTTGATTTACTGAACTCCAGTAATTTATGCTTTTATACCTCATTGTAATGCATATTTTGTAAAGAACTGCAAGGTTATGAAACTATATTCCTGCTGATTGTTTTTCTCTCGCCTATAACTTTGGTATTCCTAAATCTAAGCCCAAGGAAACCTCCTGTATTTTTGATAACTTTTTTTTCATTCTTGTAAACATTTGCTTCAAATGGCTTAAATGTTTGCCTTGATCGATTTCCATAAGAAATAATAATCAATATAAACCAAATTATGAAACAGATAAAGAAAGAATAACTCATATAAAACATATATGAAGTGTCTAAGTCGGTTTTATACGAAATCCTAGTATCCTATTCAGAGTTGTTGTTGCGAATGTTTGACAGGAAGAATCATAAAGCTCAGTCAATTCACCACATTTTAAAACGGTATATAACAAGACAGATTTAGTTGGGGTCTAGTTTTTAGTTAGAATTCTCTCATCTTTACAAAAATAGAAAGAGGACGGCTTAGGGTTATAATAAAAACGGGTAAACTCGTCTACAAAATATTTACAATAAAGACAGTAAATATAGACGGAAAAAGAAATGACAAAATAATATCCGAATATCGCGTTTCGTATGAAGCAAACACAAAAGAACTTTTATTGAATAAATAATGATCTCGATATGTTCTTTTCTGAAAACGAAGACAATTGTTATTTCGTGCGCTGCTTCCGGGTATCTGCAATTAACAATAAGAGTTAATTAATTGTTTTCTTTTCAAGAAATGCGAGTGAATATGTGAAATGTTCTATTGTGATGTCAACGCAAAGAAACAAAACAGAAATATTGAAAACAACAAACAAGAACAAAATGCAAATGCAATACAAAGAGATGATTCTGATATTCGGTTACATACTTTGCGCATTTGGTCATTCTTTGTTTGACAAATAAATTCGCTCGATTTAAAGCCAGCCCTGTCTTATGTATTTTGACGCGTGCATTTCTATTTGTACTTCTAGTTTATTTAATTCCAAAGCAGGAAAGGCAGAGTTTCGAGAAGACACTGGTATCAAGTGAGGATCTGATCGTGCAATATTCTAATAGTATCAATTTCATAGCACAACATTTACATGGATATAAGCAACCTTGAAGTGCTACAGCTTTTAAGTATCTGTTTTTAAAGGAACATAAAACCAGCGCCATAATTAAGTATCGCGATATCGCATCAAGTTTTTTAATACTAATTGACTGTTTATTGCATAAGAAGCCAAAAACTAAATCCCCTCCCAGACTGATGCCTTGAATTAGCCAAAAACGGTGCGTTTTCAACCCCTAAAATTCTCTGAGATGAAGTCCCAGCATTTTCACAGAGTTAAAAAAAATACGTGCCCATATGTATATCCATCTGGTCTTGCTTTTGAGTAATTTTCCGCAAAATCTACTGGTCGCAAAAAATTCCATGTTCTGAAAAGTGGTATTTCTGGACATTTCGATCTATGTTTACCCTTTTGCCCCCCTGGGGATGCAACTAGAATTTTTCTTAGAGTCATACATTACGTTTATAGATGTATATCTATGTGACTTGCTTTGGGTAATTTACAAAAAACTCTAATGGTCGTAACTGTTCCGAAAAGTGTAATATTCGGCGACTTTGACCACTTTTTATCCCCTGGGGACGTAACCATAATTTTCCACATGGTCAAATATGACTTTTCCAGATTATATCCATGTGATCCTACATTTGTGTAATTCTCAGCAAAATCTAATTGTCGGGAAAGATTCTATATCTCGATAAATGCTGTTTTTGGCTTCGTGAGACAACCAAAATTTTTATTAAAAATCCAAGAATGCAACGATTCTTCCCCTGGATTGTTGTAACTTCATGCAAGATTTCAAAAAAATTATTATTATTGAGAATTTCAGGAATAAACGGACGATTGGACGATGTGAATTCTACGTTCCCAATCCAACTAAGTTGGTGGACCAATTATTTACATTAAACGAACAAAATGAAATATAATTCTTACATTTGGGGATAAACTTTGTACATTTGATCATAATTTTGGATGAAGTGACGTTCTTGATCAAAACCCATCGTTTTTCTCATTTTTGCCGTGTGAATTATTATGTGTAGATTATAATGCACACTTTAGAATACTTAATTCCGAAGCTAAAGATATTCTTTTTGAAATTTACATTGACAATCATTAGGGGATTTGTGCATTCCAAATTCAAATATAGTCGATTCCATATTACAGAATCGAACTGATCAAAACCGTATTACGAAGATTGAGGATAATTATGTTTTGATGTGTTAATCAATCATTTGTTCGCCACATCTCTATTTTAATAAGAAAAAATAAATCATAGTATGTTCACGGCATTTTATACGCGTCTTGTTCCATTTGCCTCGAACTACCTCCGCCGTCTTCTCGCCTACCATCTATTTATAACATCTTATTGGGCAGCTAATTAATTGATATGCAAATCAATGAATATTAAATTACACGTCCCCATGATCCCTGAAAAAGATCATCTAACGTAAACATATGCACAGATCGGCACTCACATCACAGGCCTTATAGGCACAAATAGGTCGCACTATACGTCTAGACACAGCTAGCACACAGAACACGGCTAGACACAGCTAGCACTCACTACAAGACTAGACAGCTAGATATCATTAGAACGCTAGATACGGCTAACAATCACAACACGATTAGAGTACTCACTACACGGCTAGACACTAATAGAATCATTACAGGCTAAATACGGTTCGCACTCACTACACAAATAGAACAGCTAGCACTCACTACACGGCTAGACACAAGTAGCACTCACTACACGACTAAACATAACTAGCTCACACTACACGATTAGACAGCTAGCCCTTCAAACATACTTAGTCTTGGCACGTGACGACGCCATTTGTAAAAAAAACAATCCTGCTCGAATTATAACTTATTGTTCGACAGCCTTTTTCATAAAATACAACCGAATCGTCTTTTAATTCTTTCAGTTTTAAACAACGACATTCCTTCTAAAATCTGACTCTCTCCTCATAATTTATATTTCTACCGTATTAAGCTCTCATTTTACTAATTGCTGCCAACCCTTCGCTGATTCTCACACCTAACA
Source organism: Euprymna scolopes (assembly GCF_053919585.1). Classification (NCBI taxonomy): domain Eukaryota; kingdom Metazoa; phylum Mollusca; class Cephalopoda; order Sepiida; family Sepiolidae; genus Euprymna; species Euprymna scolopes. The sequence goes on along the minus strand of NC_136495.1, from coordinate 42,745,077 downwards.
TTTTCTAATAACGTCTTTTTAAAAAAAATATTGATATAAAAATATCAGTGAATATAAAACTACAAAAACATTACACATCCTTCTCTGAATTATTTGATCCGAGCAGATACATTTGAAGTGTACACGGATATAGAATATTGAATTAGGGGTGTCAAGTTTGAATCGAGTCAATTCCGTATTACAACTATAATTATGTATGTAGGCAAAGTTTACGTCGTCTCCCCTTGCGATATTTGAGAATATTCTAGTAAGATACATACCAACAGAAGATTTGAGCAGTTAAAAACACAGATTTCTGCTGATTATGCGAACTGAATATTACTTATTTCATGATGAATTGAAACATTTGATGAAAATCTAGCTTCTAATAGAAAATACCACAGAGAAGATAGCACACCAATTGATACTAAGCACAGAGACGAAAGATTTAAAAATGCCTTGAAAGTATTAAGGCTATTGCCGTAGCCTTCTAGAGCACTTGCCGTTGAAATACGTGTAAAACATGTACAAGAATGCGACGTTTTGGCGATAGGACAGAGGTTTGATTGATAGTTCAGGACCTATTAGGTTTGCGGCCCTTTTTTTTACTTTGTCTAGGAGCAAGAGACTAGTGGGAGATCCATCAGCCCAGATGTGACAACAGTACTCCATGCATGGGCGAATCGTAGGCTTGTAGAGATAGAGAATACTCTCAGATTTAATGTTGAATAAAATAACAATATTCGAACTTGTCATAAAGTTGGTTGACAATTTCTAAATGATTCGATAGATTGTCACGCATCTGTTCATCGTCAATTCTTTAAAATGTAAAACCTGTAATTTACCATGTGCATTGAACCGTTATTCATAGGCAATAAATGGTAATCGCCTTAATATTTATACTATATAAGGTCATTAGAAAAGAGTTCACAATCCTGATCTTTTGTAAAAGAATATAGTGGAATAGTAAGTTGTAATATTGTGAGGTAACAAGTTGTAATACTGTGAGGTAACAAGTTGTAATACTGTGAGGTAACAAGGCAGCAAATTGATGAAGACGGTTAGAGCAACGAGTTAAATTTGCTAAAACCGAAGAAACCTGAAACAGATCAGACAATTCTGAAGAACACACGCCGTAACAGGATTAATAGAAAAAGATTGAGAACATATTATCTTTGATGGAGAGGCTGCAAAAAATAGAAATAACGAATACGGTTCGATACATATTTTTACTCGTGCACTCGCTATATTAACTTATGTTCAGCTTATTTAATTCAGAAATATTATATTAGACGTAAATATGGTAAATAATTCGTCGATTATTTTAGTTATCGATTCGTATCATCGATTTTAGTTAAAAGTTTCTATTTTAATAATTTTTGTAATATTCTAAATTTCCAAAAGTATCATGCATAATGCGACGTAGACGTTTCTACGGTTTTCCGCGAATGTAATGATAACTCATTTTATATTTATTTTGAGATATTATGCAGTCTTGCGATCAGACATTATTTCTGCTTCTAATCTCATGAGATCTCGTAAATATATGTTACTTTCATAGAGAACTACTAAAATAAAAATACGCTTCAGATCACAAGTTTAAGCAATAAATAGAGCATTAGTTTGGGATTTTGATGGGTTCTTTTTATTTATTTTGAGAAGGGTATATTATGGTTTCGATATCCCTTACATTGCATAACTACAAAAATATAATTTACCTACATAACCTACTTTGCTACTTAGTTATCATATTCCATAATTTACAACCATGAGTTTAATATTGTATGATTTTCCAAGCACATACCATCCTTTCAATAAATGTACTAATATATTTTAAAATTTATGTAAAGATCGTAAAGTTGTAAAATCTTATGTAAAGTTTGAGCGCTTTTCTTAAATTTATTGATGCATAAAAATAAATAAATAATTATAAAACACTTCATATTAATGCATATCCGGTGTTCATGTTACTTATTGCCTTGCTAATAATATATATTTTCTTGAAAAAGGATTTCGGCCTCAACAGAAAGATGTTCAACAAAATGTTTAACCATAAAATTTACCAAAAACTATTAATATTAAACTATAAAAAGAAAGATACTAGAATTTAAGCAAAAAATATTTTATTTCAACTCAATCAGATGTGCCTTATGCACTAATAAAAATGCAATTGGCATTTTGTTGAACTTTTTAAGATTTTAAATATTTATAAATTTTCTCATTATAAAAAAACGATTATTATATTGATTATAATTTTTTGACAGAAGAAATAAAATGAATATAAAAGATTAGAAGAACAATGCAAAATTATCCAATTATATCAATAAATATTAGTAAATTGTGTAAATAAATCTTGAAAAAAATGATTATTTAGTAAATTGATTTTAATTTATTGTTCATTTAAAAAATATTCAAATATTTAAAATCACTTAATTGTCAGCACATTTTTTCATTATCAAAAAAGATTATTGGATTATTTTTAATTTGCAAAATAAAAAACGGCAATGAAAAAATCGTAAATCAGCAAAAATTAATAAATGGTTTCATAATAAAAAAATATTTATATACTACAGATATAATCTATGTTTAATTAATTTTAATCAAGTAAAACAAATGTTTTCTTATCAATAGCATTGAAATAAAACAATCGTTTTTGTTATGATAAAATTTAATGAATTCGCTGATTCTGGATGTTTTAACTGTACTTCTATCTTTTCAAATTAAAATTAATCTAATAAATGTATTATTATGACAAACTTTATTGATAATTTAGTGACTTTAGATTTTTCTTATGATTTAAAAATTTGTCTTCTAATGTTTTATATGCAATTCATTTTATTTATTCTGTCAAAAAATTATAATCAATATAATAATTTACATGTTACAGCCAGTTACAAAATTAAAAATGATAATAATATATTCATAATATATTCTTGACATGCCACAAAATCACGGCAATACCACATTTACTCCGGGGGGGGGGGGTCCTACGTAAGTCCCAGGAGTCCTACGTAAGTTCCTTATAGTAAAAATGTTGGTGCTCATGCACTAATTGTAACACGCTATTATTTTCTTAATAATGAGGTTGGGACATTACGTCGAGCGCCGGCAAACTTGCGAAGAAACGATAAAAAATACCGAAAGACAAAAAATGGCTGTAACATATTCTTGCATTATTTACAACAAGTTGTAAATAATGCCAGAAAACGTTACAGCCAGTTACAAAATTAAAAATGATAATAATATATTCATAATATATTCTTGACAGACCACAAAATCACCGCAATACCACATTTACTCCGGGGAGGGGGGTCCTACGTAAATCCTAGGAATTTGTATAAACAAAGTTTAACCAATTACGCATAAATATAAAAGAAAGTAAGAATTTTATTGACACAGTATTTGTAAACAAAAAAAAAATACGCTTACGTGTTGTAAATAATGCAAGAAAATGTTACATGTAAGGAGCTCGGCAACGGAGACATAAACAACTTTACGGATGTGTGTTTGTTACAATTTAACGTCTGCTCATTCGGTAATAGTCGGTAATTTTCGGTGGGCGGTGGTGAGCATGGATGGAAATGCGGGATTTAAACTAAATTAATTTAGCAATGGTAGTAATGTAACGGATAATCAAAAATAGGGGAAAAATCAGTTATGTAATATTTTACACAAATACTGAACAGTAGCCCCCCTCTCTCTCTCTCTCTCTCTCTCTCTCTCTCTGTCGCTGTTATTATGGTAGTACGAATAGTGAGTTTGTTTACGTTGTAGTGGAAAACTTTGATGAAACTAAAATCTTGCAATTATATTCAAATAATAACGGTATTAGTATCAAAATATCTGAAAATGATATCTTAAACTAAACAGAAGAATGTCAAGGTAATTATTGTACTATTTCAGAAAATTTTCAATAAGTATGTCTCAAGTAACGGTTGGTAGTACGAATAGTGGCTTGCGACGGTAAACGTTATGGTAGTACTAATAGTGACTGTAGTGGAAAACTTTGATGAAACTAAAATCCGGCAATTATATTCAAATAATAACGGTATTAGTATCAAAATATCTGAAAATGATATCTTAAACTAAACAGAAGAATGTCAAGGTAATTATTGTACTATTTCAGAAAATGTTCAATAAGTATGTCTCAAGTAAATTAATTTTTTTATTTTTTCAACCGGTACCCTACGCTGGATTACGGAATAGTAGTCTCGAAGTAACATTTTGTTTGTCGCGCAGTTACTTGCACGACTAATTTAAAAAGTCATAATCCGTCCATAAAACGATTTTGTAATGTCAGAATTTGCAATAATAATAATAATGATGATAATAATAATAATAATAACAATAATAATAATAATAATAATAATAATAATAATAATAATAATAATATGCAGGTTTTACTCACTGTATTTTTATAATAAATACTCCCAAATTAATAATGATCTGTAAAATATTTAAAATATAAAAATAACAACATATAGACACACTCACAAACACATGCACATACACACACGTATGTGTATATTTGTGGTATATTAATAGTAAGCTTGTCTAGTTCAAATCTCAGTAGACGTTATTTTATAGAAATAAATTACAAAATAGAGATATCATGGTGATATTGTCCGTAAATTATATTCATTAGCATAAATTTCTATAATAGTTGTCAGGAGAATACTTTTCTGAACAAGTCATATTAGCAGGTGGTAGCATGATTCTTGATATCTTATTATATTAGATAGTAACCGGAAGTTTTATACATTTAACGCATTTTCTCATATTCGCCCTGTCCGTGCTTAACTTTTTATTCCATACATTTCACATTCTTTCTTCTGGCAACGTAACGTAAATACGGAACACTCCTCCACTTCAGAGTCCATTACCTTATTCACTTCAATTTGATTGGCTCTTCCTTGATCGGATTAAGTGAAATGTCGAACAATTAAAAAACTATCGAGAACCAAACAGAATAGTCTTAACAAATTAAGTGCCTCGCTTGTGCCTCGTTAGAGAGATCAAATATCAGAACTCGCATTTCAAAAACTATCTTTTTATCATTATTTTTTTTTTATCGTGGTCGTTGTCGTCGTCGTATTCGTCGGTATTACGGATTTTTATGCATACATTTTAAAATATAAAAACATAACTGAGGCAAAAATTAATGTTATTACGTTCCTGAAGGAGCGGACTTTCATTCCTTATTTTCACAATAATTCCAAGTTTCAGACATTACAAAACATAAACATCCTATCTCATTTATCAAACTTATTTCATAAATGGTAGACATTACATATTTTTTATCAGTTAACAAATGCGAACTCATACAAAATATGAGTCCTGCTAAAATAATAACGCCCTTATTTCGAAACTCATTCTTAACATAGGTGATAATATTTTTAATCATTACATACTTTAAAATAACATTTTAATTGACAAACAATACGGCATGAAGTCAAAGAAAACTTGAACATCATAGATACAAAATTGCACGGTCCATATTCGGTATAAGTGCAAAAAAATATTTACACCGACGGCGCAAATCAGGATTCTATAGAAGAAGACTATTCCTTGCTTTGCTCAGACTAGAAAACAAGACACGACATTGGTCATGGCTGCTTTTGACCAGCAGTTACGACCAGTGATAGATAGTTGTTTAGGCAGATAATGTTAACCAGTCACCGCGGTTAAGCCCCATTTAAGCAAGTAACCGCCACAAAGCAGCTGTAACCGCATCAAAACAGGTGTAACCACGAGTGTCCCTAGTACTCACCAGTGCCTGTTAGTACCTGCCAGTGCCATGAAGTGACGGTAACTACCGTAAAGAGTAGTACCCAACATGATTGACGATGACAGCCACTGGATAACATTGCTCGATAATTGAAGATTCGTGATTTGCGCGCCAGTGCCCGCCAGTGCTCTCCCCTATCAGCAAGTGATACTAACCACCGAGAAAAAGTCTTAATCACCAGTTTCCGCCAATCACCGTCATAGCCACCAGTGACCAACAGTGCTCACCACTGGATAAAACTATCTGCTAATAGATGACAGCGTACGTCATTTGAAGACGTGATTTTATTTCAGAGCAATCCAATATGTTATGATTGAAAATGACTGACATCAAAACGCGAACTAGGACCAGTGCTCGCAATTGAAGACAATTTGATTTCGGAGCAGTCCAATATAGCTCGATACCGGCTATCGCTGCAAGTGACCAACGGTAAACACGAGGAAGAGACAGTCACAGTTGTGAATACAGACAATATCAGTAAACACAAGTAACAACCCCAAAGTAACACTAACCGCCAGTGACTATGAGTGGTCGACATTTGAAAACAGGAAATTTTATTTCGCAATGAGTAATAAGTCTCAAGACGCAACTAAACGTCATTAAGCGCGAGTAACCACTACTGATCGCCATTGAAGACAGACAATTTCATATTGGAACAGTCAAATACAAGACATAAATAATATATATTGGAACATATAGAATGAGTCAATTATTTAATAAGGATATATGCATTTAGTTGGGGGATAAATAGAAGTCTTTATACCAAGGTATTTTGAAGCCTAAGGCTTCTTATCAGAAGAGTAAAGAAGGTAGTAGGTAACATAATGGGGATATGACGTCTAGCGAGAGAATCATCAGGAACGAAATAAATAAAATTATTGATGTTGTTAGGGGGAATTATATTGAATTCTAAGATAAATGAGGAGTGTACTGTATAAAGTGTAGTGTAAAAAGGAGTATAGGGTTTCTATAATATTTTTTTAATAATGTAAGTAGTTTATGTATTTAAGATCCAGAGGGAGGTATAATGGTAGTAGGGGTATGGTTCTATTTTATCCGTATGTAAGATGTATAGTGTCTATGCAGGGGATTTATGTTAAAGGATTTTATCGACAGCGGTAACCGAAACAACAACAGCACTTATAGACGGTGTATATTTTCAGGCGTAATATTATGATGAGGAATTATAGCGATGGTGTATATACCATGCAGGATTAATCAAAGTAACTTATATCACATCATTACTTATTATTATTATTATGTTACGAGATTAATGGAAGTAAGGCTGTGGATTACATGGGGAGTGTACTAGGGTTTTAATTTAGTAGGGCAAATTGTTACATTTCCAACCCGTTTCCCTGACCAGGAAGAACAACACGCATCACTTTTAGATCTGTTTTTGACCACAGCTCCTGATGATTGTATAACGAATGCCGACAGCCCACTTGGGAACGCTGATCATGCAGTAATAATGGTTGAAATCGCCCTAAACTCTAGAGCCAAAACTGAAGAGCCAGTGCTCAAAACAATGAGATATTATAAAAAGCCCGACTGGGAAGCCATCAGAGATCTTATCAGCGATGCCCCATGGGGAAATATTTTTTCTCTTCATGTGGAACAGTGCGCAAACGAGACCACTGACTGTTTCAAAACTGCAATCGAAGCGCATGTTCTCATGCGGAAATTTTATAGTAAGCCCCACTCTCACCAATGGTTTACTTCGACTTGCGCAACTGCCATTGCTAAAAGGCAGCATGCATACCACAGATTTAACCGACATAAGTCTATTTCAAGCAGACAGAAGTACATACAAGCTAGAAGTAACGTTAAGAAAAAAATAGCGACAGCTATGAAAGAATTTACTGAAACCATTAAAAAACGCATCAAAGCACAAAAACTAGGAACTCGTGACTTCTGGAAAATTTACAACAGTGTAGTAAATAATGGGCAATCAACAATTCTCCCACTAACCAACAATCACGAGGTTGCTTGCTCAGCAACCGAAAAGGCTAACATGCTTCCCAGTCGGTGTGCCTCAAACCCAACATCGGACCCTTCCAACCACCCCCAACCTGAGTTTCCTATGCGGACAGACGCCACGCTAGACGATCTGAAAATCACCCCTGCTCAGGTGCATGCTATCATAAAAACCTTGACACTTCAAAAGCATGTGGACCCGATCTCGTCCCAGCTGTGCTATTAAAAATGTGCTCAGCCGAAGTAGCTCCAGTTTTATACAACAAATGCCTCAACGAATCTTGCATTCCGGGCTGTTGGAAAACTACTTGTGTGGTACCAGTATTCAAAAATTCTGGCGAAACAATTGACCCATTAAATTATCGCCCCATTAGCCCCCTCCAACTTTTTGCCAAAATATTTGAGACCTTAATTAACCATGCTCTAGTTCATCATTTTAAAAATGCTAAACTTCTGACTGCCAGCAATAGGGATTTAGATAAGCCCGTTCCACAGCAGGCATCCTAACTGTAATCTCTGAACGTATATACCGTTCACTGGACAGAACGGGGGAGGGCAGAGCGGTAGCTCTTGATATATCTTAGGCTTTTGACAGGGTATGGCATGAGGGTCTCCTAAGGAAAATTAGATCATACGGTATTACTAGTAGAATACTTAACATAATAAAATCCTTTTTAGATAATAGAAAAATCCAGGTTGTCCTCGACAGTTGTACATCCGAACAATATGATATAAATGCGAGAGTGCCCCAGCGGTCTATCCTTGGACCTCTACTGTTCCTGATATTCATAAATACCTCCCCGACAAAATTGCCTCTGAGATGGGTATATATGCTGATGACACCACACTCTATAACAGGCACGACAGGAAAACAAATGAACACATATCTAAAGAAATGGCAGAAACACTAGAGGAAGACCTTCAATCTGTAGTGGAGTGGGAACAAAAATTGATGGTCACGTTCAATGCCGCCAAGACTAAACTAGTTTCATTCAATAATTACAAGAATCCTTCTCTACCACCTATAGCAATGGCCAATGACGCTTTATCTGAGAGTACATCTTTCAAACTCCTTGGCCTAACGTTCACAGGAAACATGAGGTGGAACAATTACATTGAAGGCATTGTCAGGGCGGCTGCAAGGAAGGTGGGCTCTCTCTACCTCACTAGAAAGCTATTAACACCCGAAAGTATCCTCTACCTCTATAAGGCAACCATTCGTCCATGTATGGAGTATTGTTGCCATATTTGGGCTGGTGCATCGGCTACTAGTCTCTCGCTCCTTGACAAGGTTCAAAAGAGCGTCGCAAATCTGATAGGTATCTAAGCTTCAGCCTCTGTCCCATCGACGAAATGTTGCATCCCTCTGCCTGTTCTACAAGTATTTTAATGGGAAATGCTCTAACGAACTGCAAGCACTTGAACACCTTCGACAGGCTGCTAAATCCCACCCCACACTGTAGAGATCCCTAGATGTAAAAGATCTTTCTACTCCAGTAGTTTCTTCCCCAGAACCGCTAGACTTTGGAATTCCATTCCAGGTCCCTGCTTCCCCAACTCTACTGACGTGCAGACGTTCAAGTGCAACGTGAACCGGCATCTTGCTTCCCAAATCCCTACATATTACCCCAGTAGTTGTTGCCCCCTGATAGTAGTCCCTTACACCAAAGTGGCAATGCGCCTTGTTTGGGGTGAAAATATAATAAAAAAAAAGGTGGGGGAAGGTCCGAAGGTGAATTAAAGGGGTAAGTTTTAAAGTGGGTATGGATGGGAGTTTGTAAGAGTATGATGATAATTTTCAGAAGATAACATATGATGGATAATATGTAGTGATAATCCTATGGAGTCCTTGTTGTTATGTGTAGAGGGGCGCGTGTAAATATAAGGCACAGCACGAAGATTGGGAGTAACATGATAGAAGTGGATAAAGGGACAAACAAATTATTGGGGTTTGGGTGAATGGCGCGGTGTGATAATAGCGGATGGATATACTAATGAAAATAATAATTATACATCTATTAAAAAAAAACTAAATTTTGTTAATTGGGTGCAATAGTTGGAGCGTTAGGGTACATGTATACAAAAGTGAGGCATACAGGTGTAATATATATATAGGTTTAGCCAGCAAAGCTGAGAGTGCGGTGAATGAGATACTATCTCTTTAGATACAAAGCTCTAGGCCAGGAAAGTGTTCGCAGATGTCCATATTATAATCCGGAGCTTTCTTGGATGCATGGGCCAGCGGCATCAGTTCTTTATGAACAAGTAAGATATAAATAGCAAATGACATTTAGACTCGTGTTTGACGAGCGTGATGTTTCCCTATATTGAGATTCGATGAAGTAAATTATTAATAATAGTGAGAAAGATATGCAATATATATATACGTATATATATATATATATATATATATATATATATATATATATATATATATACAAAAGGGCGCTTTCAGTCTTTGTCAGAATAGGGATACTCACGAAGAGGTACTTGCGCGTGAAATTTTTTGTAGCAGTAGGTGCGCAACCCTCAACTGCACCCCTCTTTAGTCGACACTGTTAAATACCAGTTGCATTGGAGAGCACAAAACCCGCCTAGATATCACAAATGGCCATATATCTGGTACTAACCAGGCTAACCGTTGCTTAACTTCGGTGATCTGACTAAAACATGTGTATGAACGTGATTATTCCGTATAATACAATATTTTCACGCATATAGCCTGAAACAGATTGATATGTCTTAATTAAGATAAACCAAATCAGACATGTAGAACAAAGAAAGGATTCGTATATTGCAGTCGCATCATCGATTTTTACTCATGATATATCTGCATAGATCTTTGTAAGCAGGACACAATCACAAAAAACAGGTAAATAACTAGATAAAGAACGTCTCGCGCCTCTTATCATAAGAAGAAAATCGAATCATTTTGCGCTGTGTAGAATTTCTTTGAGCAGGATTCAGATATCTGATTGTCCGCCAAGAAAAAAATGTCTTACAAACAAAGAAATAAAAAGATAATTCGTTTAAGGCTTCCGATCAATCAAGGTAGCCACTTAGTCGTAGAATCATCTGAATCCTATTTGTGTGTAGACAGATTAATATGCGTAATAGAAAATAACAATAAGTTAAGCTCTTCTCCTCTTGCTTCCTCGTGTGTCTTGTTTCTTTTCCAGATTTAATTCAAGTCAGAATTTATCGAAACTTCAAACAAACTTATTAAAAATATATTTTCATTTCAATAAACCATCAATTAATAGTAATTAAATGATAACTAAAACCAATAATAATCTTATACACAAGCAATACATACGAGAAGTCGTAAACGCTCCAGGAGGACATCATAATAGATGATAGCTAAGGTTTAGTACTAGGATATAGGAGCAATTTTACTGGTGTCGTTTCTACAAGGTGCAACTTTCTCTTCTATGTTTAATTTGCATTCTTAAGATGGCCACGAAAAATTCACTAGTTAAGTGATATTTCGAACTTATACATGGTAGATTGATACGTAGTATTTGTATAATTAGGATAACTCTTCTTATCTTGTGTGTTATTTTCACAGCGTTTCGGGCAATGTAACTTCCGGAATTCTTCATGTGGAGTTTGTCGAACTCGGGAATCTTTCTATTGATCTCGGTAATCTTTCTATGGAATTCAGGGACCCGTGCGGAATTTCCAACATGACTATTTATTTAATACACATCATCAGTCATGACTGGGTAGAAGTTCTAAATTGTATTTTAATTGTCGCTTCAAGAAATAACTTACAACTGAATTTTACCAAATATTTTATCCACTAATTCATGGGTCTTTGCAGACAAATATTTTATAAATTTTAGGAGCTATAATGTTTTATTTCTTTTTCTACGGATGTCAGAAGGCGAACATGTTATCTCCGTGATTAAATTAAAGTTTCCGTTCGAAATTCTGTGTAAGATCTCTGAATAAGATATAAAAATCCCGAGTTTTACAATATATACCTGAAAAAAAAATGAAGTTCTATCGATTGAAACATTTAATAAATCGCATCCAAAATGAGAACAGTAGTTTTTATAATTCAAATAATAAGACATCAATTCTCATCTCAAAATTTGAAACACATGAGAGGACGATATAAAATCTAAATGTGCACGATGTGTATGGATATTTGACGAGTTCAATTCTAGAAACGTGAAGACTCGTACGCAGATACCCCATGTGCACATCCACTTCACATCTGCAACGTACGAGTATAACTACCAAAAACTGTTATAGTACAATCCAGGTTCCACAGAAAAAAGTAGGTTATTTCAAACCTAAGCTTTGGGAAACTCTCAAAGTATTTTTTTAACTTTCATTTGGCGGACAAAAGATAGTACCTTTCTATAATCTTGACAAAAAGAGAAATTATTTAATAATTAAAATAAAGTGAAATATATACACGTTATGTTTAACGAAAGATAGAAAACTTATTTGAATAAAAGTTCAAATTTAACATATTGTAAATAAATATTTATGTTATCAGACATGGTGCTATTCCAAACATGGATTTGACAGACCAAAGAATGTCTTATATCAAACTTAAGTTGGATAGATCAATGAACGTAGTATTTAAAATATAATTTGTCTCACCTAGGACAATAAACGTATGTTATGAAACATAGACTACACTGACCAGAAAGTTTTATTTCAATCGTACATTTGCCACAATTTTTTTATAAAAAATTAACCACACAACTGGAATAGGATTTCAAGCTTGAGATGACTACTATAATAAATGCGCTATTTATAAAATACCACAAAAGTTAGTTTCAGAGACTATTTTAAACTAAGCGTTATGTATAAAGGAAACTAAACTTAAAATAAAAAGAAACGTATTATCTTAAACTAAAGTTTGGCAGACCAAAGAACGTTTTATTTCAAAGTTAAGTTTTACATACCAAAAACATAATATTTCAAATGTAATCATTACTAGGGCTATGACAACAACATATTCTTTTCATTGTTTTCACTCTCGAGTTTGTATCTGTTGACATCTTAAATATGCTTTTATATAGAGTAATGGGGATCTCGGTTGATTAACTGTGTGGGAGGTATATCAAGAGTCAAACAATGATAAGAATATGCTGTTGTCAACGCCCCAATCATTACAGACAAAAGAACGTGCTTTTCTCAACCGAGGATGGGCAGAATAAAGACCGGGTTATAACAAACTTAATCTTGAGAGAACACAAACATGTGCTATTTTACGCTTATGGTTTACTCAAGCAAAAATGTTTACAATTGACTATAAACTTACAAAAAATCTTAATAGACATGCACACGTGTTAATTCAAATTTAAGTCTGAAAAATCAAATACGTACTATCTAAAACTTAAGCTTGTACTTACCAATACGGCGTTATTTAAAACTTACGCATTTTCTTAGTTGCTGTGTTGGTGAACTTTGCCAATATATGTATCGTTATTTTTGTATGGGTTTGATAGTTTTCTTTGAATGACCGAATTAACAATCGGATGCATATATTTGATATTATCGCATGAAGTTCCATGTTTATTGAAGGAAAAATTTTGGTTATTTTGTACCTACTCCCTCTAGTGTAAAAAAATAATTTCACTTGCGTTCTCCCTTTAAATTGCATGTGATATTTTTTTTTATTTGTTTTCCGACAAAGAAGCGGGGAATCGCGATCAATGCCCATTTCCCTCATACTAACAGCTTATTAGTCGATAATGAAATAACTGATATGACTTAACAATGTGGGGAAAATATCAATGCGCATATTGCACTAGAAGGTGTTCGCTGCACACTCTGTTTTAACAATGTTCTGATCCCATAACTACTATGATGAATATGCTTGTTTAGATATTTTTAAGCTGACATCTTGAATGATCACAACAACCGAACATGCTGCCTTGCGATCCCTTAACAATCAACCAGATAAGAAACAAAATTAAATCCTTTCACTCTAGAAGTCTCCAGATGCCAGAAAGATTTCTATTCAACTATCTGCTTTCCCTCTAACCACCTGCAACTAGAATTCATTCAAGAAGTTCTATTTTTACGACAGTACATACATGCGTAAATTTTAATGAAATGTCAACAAACATATAATTACACCTCTCCCCTACATAGGATGCAATGAAAAACCTAATCCCTAATCAAGTCTCAAGGTACCTTGTTTTGGATAAATAAAATATAATAAAATACAATAAATGAAAATAAACGGTTTTAAAGAACAAAAACCCGATTTCAAGTTTTTATGGGTTATTTTAGTTCCCGAAATGATCGCTATAATTTTTTACAGCGCCCCATTATCAATTTTGGCTTCGGTATCGATTCTTGCTGAATGCACTAAAATCATATATTCTAAAATTTTAATTGTGTGTATATATTAGGTACAATATAATATGAAAAATAATCTATAGAGAACTGACTCTATAATAATAAATACGAAATCCGAGTAAATTAAAATATCATATTTAAGCGTATTTTAGGAGCGGATAACGCAGAGTTCGCCTGACAGTAATAATATAAAGATTGTGAAAAAATAGGATAATCTGAAGTGTATTTGAAAATAGAAAAAGACAGATCAAAGAAAATAAAAACTGGAAGGTTAAAACGAGATACGGGAAGTAGGTTGACAGGAAGAGGAAAACAGTGAATGCAAGTAGTAGGGGAAAATGGCGCAAAAGAAAACAAAGCGATTGGTAGAAAAGGTATAATTTGAATGATAAGAGAAGAAAGAAAGACATCGGAAGAAAGCAAGAAAAGGGAATAATTTAATGAATCAGGGCGTATAAAATAAAGCCTGAAAGAGGAAGAAGAATATGAAGATGAAATATCCCACGAGAGAGGAGAATATGAATATTAACAATGACAAGCGAAGTACTGGGAAAAAGGCAGGAAAATATTTGGAGTACAAGAAGAAGAAGAAGAAGAAGAAGAAGAAGAAGAAGAAGAAGAAGAAGAAGGTGAAAAAGAAGAAAAAAAATGAGAAGTAGTGATCTGAGAAAGATTAGGTGAAAGTGAAGACAGAACAAAAAATCTGAAGATGAATTTGAATGAAGAAACGATAATCAACGTATTGTAAAGAACGAAACATCTAAAATTTGATTTCAAAAAAGAGAAATAAATTTGAACGCTGTGAAAGAGGAATAGGATAAAGCTTCTGGGTTTGACCTTTACTCCTGATCTGAAATGGAACACGTACATCAAGTCTGTTGCCAAGGTCGCTGGAAAGATGGTGGGATCCTTCTACCGCTCCAGAAGATATCTCACTACTGATGCAATTCTCTATCTATATAAAAGCCAAGTACGTCCAAGGATGGAATACTGTTGCCATATCTGGGCAGGAGCTGCTAAAAACAGCCTATCCTGCCTTGACAGAGTACAAAATAGACTTCGTGGCTTAGTGGGGGATGCCCTGTTTTCTACCCTGCAACCTCTCTCCCTCAGAAGAGACGTTGCGAGCCTGTCCTTGTTTTAGCATTATTTCCATGGCAGATGCTCGTCTGAACTCCAATCTCTGGTCCCCCCTCGCCAATCTTTCACGAAAAACACCCACTAGCTGAATCCACTGTGAAAAATGACCCCCACTCTATATCTGTGCCTAAATCAAAACGCGGATTCCATGAACAAAGCTTCTTTCTTATAACTGCACGCCTGTGGAACTCTGTTCCGTCTGCCTGCTTCCCTCCGGACTACAACTTGGTTGTCTTCAAGTCCAATGTTAACAAATTCCTAATGAACCGCCCCCTTAAGTAAACATTTCAGCAAATCTCCTCACTAACGTAATGTACTTGCAATAACCCTTATCCCTGAGTGGCTTCCGGACCTTGATAAATGGTGATCACTGTGTAAAACAAAAAAAAGAAACGGAATGAATAGAACTGGAGGAAGAGGAAAGATGATTTGATGAAGAATTAGAGGGAGAAGTAAAAACAGGGAAGAGGAGGGAAAATGAAATGAAACAAGAAGAACGGAAAGATGAAGAAATAAACAATAAGATGAAAACAGATGAGGAAGAAAAATAATGAGAAGATGTAAGAGAAAAAGAATGAAAAAAGAAAAAAATAGGTTTTGGATAAAAATATATATAAAAGACGAAATGGTAAGAGAATGAGAACAAAAAAAAGTACGAGACATAGATGCTAATAAAGTTGTTGAATAAGATGATGAGGAACATGGTGAAAAGATGCAATAAAAGATGAAGAAAACTGAAGATTTGTAGACAATTAAAGAAGAAATGAGCCAAAATAATTCCCCACATTTTCAGAAAAATATGTTTATATTTGTTAAAATCACAAAAGCCAGACAAAACATACACAACTTTTTAGCGTTGTGACTGAATTATACAGAAAATAATCAATATAGCTTAGAAAATATTTTTCCTGATTATATTCAAATCTTCTTAGCGAAAAGAAAAAAACAAAACAGTTTCGTGAATATTACCAAATATTTATCCATTTCCTTAGACTCAACTAATAATTACTTTCTGTTTTAAATATAATTCTTATTATATGTTATGTAAAATATAATAGAAGAACGTTGGCGCATAACGATATTGAGACAATTGAAAACAGACTTGGTTTATGTACGACGGGCGTTAACAAAAGAAGCTTTTATTTGTCACTGTACGTTGCCTGAAAATACATCGATTAAATAGAGATGAATTCCCCTCTCTCACTCTGTCTCCACACACACATACTATATATATATATATATATATATATATATATATATATATATATATTGTTATTCCTGTCTGTTTATTTGGTTATTTATTTGTTTCTACACAATGTTATTAATATATACAAAGTTCCATTATATTAATGTGTCATTAATTCCTATATATAGCATAACTCTTGGAAAATATATGATTAAGAGTTGACGTAATTTGCATATTACATTAAAGGAAGATCGATTTTATTAAATAGCGGTGTTTTAGTCATTGTTTATAGTGAAAGAATTGAGTTAATTGTTCTATTTATGTTTATTATTCAAATTATGTTGATAACATATTTAATTTAATTTATATTTACCTACATCTATTTTTGTATAAACCGGTTCAAGTAATTTCCCCTGGACGCGAACTTCAAGTTTTCTTTCTTTCCTAATCCAAGTACATATGCATACATCAACCAATATGTATGTGAGGTATAGGTGTATGAATATGTATGTGTGTGTAATGGTGGGTGCGTGTGTCCATATATATATATATATGGGTGGGCGAATGTATACGCATCTGTATATGTGTGTATATATATGTATGCATACATATATATATGGGTGGGTAAATGTATTCGTGTGTGTATGTGTGTATGTGAATGTATGCGTATGTGTGAGCCCCTGCATATGTCTCTATAGATATGCGTGGAGTGTATGTATATGTGTGTGCCTGCATGCGTATGCGTATGTATGTGAGTGTGTATGTGCATACATGTATGTATATATATATATGTCTGTGCATGTGTATGTATGCGTGTGATTGTGTGTGCGTGTGTGTGTATATATCACCTCCTACGTATTCTCCATCTTATTTGTGTGTGCGTGTACTTATGTGCGAATGCTTAAGTACATGTATGCATGCGTGTTTTGATTGGAAAAAACAAAAAAATTTAACCAACATATGTGTGATATGTTAGTGGGTGGATGTGTGTGATACGTGTGTGAGTGTATAGAAGAGTATGTATATATGTATGCTCCTGCATATATTTATGTGTATAATAATGTTTATATGTGCATATACCTGCGTGCGAATGCGTGTGTATATGTATATATATATACATGTATGTATGTGTATGTCTGTGTGATTCTGTGTGAGTGTGTGCTATACACAAAAAAAGAAAGTAATATAAAAACATGAAAACCTTCACCAAATGGAGCCCCATTTTGAGCTTAACTCTGACTGGACACTACCAACACTTACTGTTGAGGACAGAATGTTTCAGACAACATCACTCTAAAAACACATTTAGTATAAGCAGATGTAAAAATAACATTTCAAACTCTCATAAAAAAAAACAACTTTTTTACGAAAATATCTGAAGAGAGCGAAACAAAGCTTGAAACGCGTTATAAAAATATTTTAAAATAAAAATATGATACAAGGCTGAAAACCGCAACAACTGTTGATGGCTACACTCTTTCAAATATACATTTTTTCTCTCGTTGGAACTACACAACCCTCACTTATAAATAACAAAAAAATAAAAAATAACAATAACATATGAATTCGCATGAGCGTATTCTCTGTCAAACGAAATGTAGTATTAATTTTTTTAAGTATATAGTGCAATTATGACGTGAGAACACTTTTAGTTTGTTTCTCGAAAAAAAACACCGACATCAGAATTCAAAATTTGTGATGTTTTTAAGAAAGTAGGCAAATGTTTTTATTTATGTATTTAATCATCAATAGCAACAACAACAACAACAACAACAATGACAAGAACAACAACATGACAATAATAATAATAATAATAATAATAATAATAATAATAATAACTAGCCTAGGTACCCGGCGTTGCCTGGTTGTTTGAAGGTATGTGTTGAGCAAAAAAAAAGTTGCAGTAGGCAGGCAGGCTCGAACTCATGACGTGAAGGTGGAAACGAAAGTGAAGGTATGTGTTAGGGTGTTAGATGAGTAAGCCTGAATCTGTACCGCAAAGAAAGAAAAGAAAGTGAAAAAAAAAAACGTAACGCATTAGCTGTTGCGTCCATCGCCAAACCGGAAGTAACTAGGTTTTAATTAAAGCTAGTCAATCGAAAAGAGGCGATGACTTTCGAAAATATAGGCGAAAAAAGCGACCCCTTCCTGTAGAAAAGTGCTCAGTTTAGGATGAAGGAATTAATGTTTTTAGCCAATTTTTTAAAATATTTATCATGCGAAGAGGCGCGCTTCAAAATGATACCTATCTTATGAAAATCCGTCGCCTCTGTCGAGAATTTTTGCAAGACATACATATACATATATACATTTAAACAGATAGGTGAAATTTATTTTATGCTAATGACATTTCACAATAATTATTATTTGTTAATGCTGTTTCACAACAACTATAAATTATTTTCTAATACGTTTTTTATGAAAATTATGATTTTTTTTACATAGAAGTCACTACTTGTCAAGGCCTAAAGGCCACTCGAGGATAAGGGTTAAAGTGTGTGCAATATCAGAGTCAGTAATCATTAGTAGTGGAAATTCGGTAAATTTGTTAACTTAAGTGGAACGGCTCATCAAAAACGTGTTTCTATTGGACTTGAAGACGGCAGTATTATAGTCAGCTGGAAAGCAGGTAAATGGAAGACAGTTCCACAGGCGTGCAGTTCTAAGAAAGAAATTTTGTTCATGGAATCTACGTTTAAGTTAAGGCACAGATAAAGAGTAATACCATTTCACAAAAAATATGAATTATTTGCTAATACCTTTTTATGAAAGTTATTAATTATATGTTAATGCCGTTTCACAAAAATTATGAATTATTCGCTAATACTTTTTTATGAAAGTTATTAATTATATGTTAATGCCGTTTCACAAAAATTATGAATTATTCGCTAATACCTTTTTATGAAAGTTATTAATTATATGTTAATGCCGTTTCACAAAAATTATGAATTATTCGCTAATACTTTTTTATGAAAGTTATTAATTATGTGCTAAATCCATTTCACAAAAATTATGAATTATTTGATACTACTTTTTTATGAAAGTTATTAATTATATGCTAATGCCATTTCACAAAAATTATGAATTATTTGCTAATACCTTTTTATGAAAGTTATTAATTATATGTTAATGCCGTTTCACAAAAATTATGAATTATTCGCTAATACCTCTTTATAAAAATTATGAATTATATATTAATGCCGTTTCAAAAAAAATATGAATTATTTTCTAATACCTTTTTATGAAAATTAGGAATTACCAGAAAGTTGATTTAAGAACAGTTGTACGTAGTGTTTGTATCTTCATTGCTTCTAATTTAGCCTGTTTATTTTGCGCAACCATAAGTTCCACATATGTGTTCATATCAGTAGGTTGAGATTGTTCTGCCTCATATGAGTGTGGGTCAAAATAACTTTCTGATGTGACCCATAGTTTGTGACATATTGTAAAATAATTGTATTGGGTAAAAAGTGAACGATTGTTATATACTCATTTAATAAACACTATGTTCTTGTTTTTGGACTTATGATGATTGATCGCCTTTTAAACTGAAAAAAAATGACACAATTCAGATTATGTTTTTAATCCCCACCCCTGCTACCGACAAAAGAAATAATTTTAACGTTTCAAATACTGAATGAAATGTATAAGTTTACTACTTTATGAAACGATCTAGCTAATATATAACGGAAGTAAAGTTTTAGGAAATTCCAACATCAGGCGTTATTTTGGAAACGAAATAAAACGGAAATGATTTTTATTTATTTATTTATTTTATTTTTTTACGAAAAAATGGAAAGACTCAGAGTTCTTTTAATGGCCATTTTTTTTTGGGGGGGGGGAAATGACATTATTGTTGATATTTCCACTAACCCCCTCCTGGCAAAGAAAATGAAACTCTATTTATCCCCCCCTGGTAAACAAAAGGAATCAACTTTTTTTTTAATTTCAATTTTATCTGTGTGTTTTTTGCGCGAAAAATTGAAAGAATTACTAATTTTGTATCGCAAAAATTGTTAAAAAAATGCCACATTTAAAGTAATGTTTTTATTCTCCTTCCTCGCTGGCGAAGAAATGAAACTAAATTTATGTTTTTATTTTTTTAAGAGAAATAACTGGAAGGAAGGAAGTGCTAAATTATATTACAGTTTTGTAGGCAACTGTATTCTTGGCACAGAAATACAACGGAATCTAGGAAGTGGAAAACGTACATAAACTTAATGAATGAAAGGGTGTTTAAAATTCTATTCTAGGTGTTTAGGCACAAAAGAACGACTAGGTAGGTGCGAACGTGTAAATATAATGCGAAGTAACCGGCACGCTAACCACTACGCCACGGAGGACTGCAACTGAGTTTAGTGATTTTACGTAACTTAACATGAAATGAATGAACAGTTGTATAATGCATTGTGATATGAAAGTGCATTTACCTGAATATCGGCTGCTAAGTGTTATTCGATGAGGGTGCGTTAAAAAAACAAACAAACGTGTTAAAAGTAAGACCTGGGGACCAATTAAGTTTGTAGTAAAACATGGAATCAAAGGTTAGTTCGATTCGGTTAAGTCCATGGTGCGTTTCACCCAGTAGAAAGCATAGGACGAAAAGGAACGTTAAGGTTACATTCCAGTTTTTTTAGCAGCTACACAACGAAATAAAACAGAAATGATGTTTTATATTTCTATTCTATAAAAAAAAGGAAAGAATCATTTTTTAGTGTAAAAATGTTGGGGAAAAATGACCTTATTGTTTATATTCCCAGTAGCTCCTCTCGGCAAGGAAATGAAACTCAATTTATTTATTTATTTGTTCCCTCTCCCCTGGCAACCAGAGGAAACTGAATGTTTTTTTTTAAATTGAATGAATCACTAATTTTGTATAGCAAAAACCGGTAAAAATCCCACTTTATAAGTTATGGTTTGATTCTCCCCACTCGCTGGCGAATAAGTGAAACTAAATGCATGTTTTTTTTAAGGGATATATTTGGTACTAGTGCACTCATTGATCCGTGCTGAAATAATAACGTTATTATTTAAAAAGCCATTCTTAACATGGAGAGGAGAGGGTGTTTTGTACCTATTCTATACTTTAACTTTACAATTGAATAAAAAAAACATATCATGAAACTTTAATAAAACTTGGAAATACGATTTAAAAAATAGCGCGGATCTGTAAGTGCACTAGCACCAAATATTTGAAAGGAAGGAAGTGGGAAAATCTATTCGCGTTTTTAGGCAACTATTTAAATAAACATAATTAACGAAAAGGTGGCATTCGGCTAGTTTGGGGTATGTTAGTGTATTTCATGAAGAAAGAAAAACGTAAAAAATATTATTGAAATCCGGAGTTCTACAGTGGAAGACAGTGAATGGGGTAAGCTTAAACGGACTATACATTTTGTAAGCGCGTTTTACATGAATGGCGTAATCGATAACATTACATGGAAGAAGTGAACGGTCGAATAATGCAATATGATATAAAAGTCCATTTACCTGAATATCGGCTGCTAAGTGTTAATCGATGAGGCTACGCTGAAAGAGAAACGAACGTGTCATAATTAAAGTTGGATACGTAAAGTAAGAGTTGGAGACCAATGGAGTTTGTTGTAAAACATGGAATCAAAGGTTAGTTCGTTTCGAGTTTGTTTTAGTAAACACGATTTTCTATGTGTAAACTGAAGTCGTATTGCAGAACACGAATTTCTGAAAGAACATGTTTAAATAGTACGCTATGCAATTTGTTGAAGTAATATAAATGGTCATCAAGCAACGTAAAAGTAAAGGTTGGATAAGAATTAATGTTTGTGGGAATGTCGATATCGGTTAATTCCGGGGTGCGTTTCACCCAATAGGAAGCATATAACGGAAAGGCACGGTAAAATTCCACTCTAATTTTGTAAGCACTTACGAAGTAAAGAAACCCCAAACCGGCGTTCCTTCGAAACTGTCCCTTGTGAACGATCCCGGAAACGGTGTAATTGATGGCGGAGGAAGGAGAAATTTATTAGAGAGAAAAGATTTTACTATTTCCCGTGATTTTAACCGATTTTGGCAGTTAACTCTCATCAGAAAACAATATAGGAATCTACGATTACCGAGGAAGTGGAGAGGTAATATGCCTATAACACACCTCATATATTGTATTGCAGTTTGTGCATATTACATTTGCATGAAATGTCTTTACGCTGTCATTATCTGCCAACTGAATTCATACACATGTCGCACATTTTATGCGCGATATGTGAAAGTTGTTGAGGTTTCAGTTATAATCAGTTTGTTTTAAAACTATCATATCTGTGTG
Source organism: Euprymna scolopes (assembly GCF_053919585.1). Classification (NCBI taxonomy): domain Eukaryota; kingdom Metazoa; phylum Mollusca; class Cephalopoda; order Sepiida; family Sepiolidae; genus Euprymna; species Euprymna scolopes. The sequence goes on along the minus strand of NC_136495.1, from coordinate 42,722,379 downwards.
TTTTCAGAAGGAGTAGTTAGATATCGCCAATATATCTAGAGTATTCCGTGTCTAGAAATACTCTTAATTCGAATCAGCCATGTTCTAGGAATACGCACGCTAGTACTCTAGTAGGAAGATTATTAATAGGGAATAAACAAATTTGCTTGTGGAAATTCATGTTTAATTGAAAATAAGTAATATTAATCAGAAGTCTTATTGTTTCTATTAGAGTGCTGGGATGCAACGATATGTTGATATAAATATTTTTACGTGTATATTAAATATTATGCCTATGATATGTATAGTTTTGTTTTGTACATCAATGATTTTATTTCTTTGTTTAATAAAGAAGGCAATATTTTATGCTGATTTTTTGCGTTGCAATACGTGCATTATATCTTATATACAAAAGCAAATTATCATAGTATATATTTCAAAAATATATATTTATTCATTGACTTGACTTAGAAAAATGCAACATCTGCTTTCGTATATCGGGCGGAATTAACAACGAGACTTACGATTAGTTACAGTATTATAATATAAAATGTAATCTGATAAATAGATATCTTACAGCAACTATGAATATTGAACCTGAATAAAACATCTTATATTTTCTAGCAGGATATAAAAACGTATATTTTGTTCGTTTATGAAGATATTTTAAGTTGTTGTTCTGGAACAATATTTAAAGTAATAAACCGTTAGTCACATTAAACCAGCGTTCTTGAAGAACGATTGTAAAGAGTATTACTCGCCCTTTGGTTCTAATTTCCATGTGGTTAAGAAACAACTGTTCCGTAGGCCACAGACTCTGAGACAAAAGTATTGTTTTTCATGAATGTTCTCATTCAGTTTTGATTTTCGCTTTTGGAACAATACAAACATGACAATAAGTCGGTTAGCTAAGCAAGGTCATCTTATTACTGAAAAGCAAGTAGTTACATAAGAAAACGGATGTGTCTTTCCGAAAATGATGAAAAATATTGAGAGGGAACATGAAGAATTAGTAGTGACTTACATTTACTACCGTCAGTAGAGTCAGGAAAATAAACATTTGAACGACCGCTCTTCCAACTCTACAAAGGGGCGTTTTAGCGGAAACATGTAATGTAACGGTTTTTATTTATACAATTAAATAAAAATGAAACAAATATTAATGTATATTTTTACCACATATTATTTACTAAAATATACATGTACATATTTCGTAGAGGACACTACACATATACATATTTGTTTACGCAGCGCAATTCGTATGCTACATTGTTACGCGAGGTCTGTACTGTTAGAACGTTGTAACAATATAATCGATGCAGTTATAGCGTATTAAATCGACTATGAAATTTTTAAGTTGTCTTGGGTAAATTGTGAAATTTTGCGCTCTCATAATACTGCAAGATATGTTGAATAAAATGTGTACAATGAAACTTGTAGAAGATATATATATATATATATATATATATATATATATATATATATGCATTGTGCTCGGAATTAAATAACGTGAAGATTTGTGTGCTATGGAAAGGTTGGTTGGTTGTTTTTGTTTTACGGCATATCAACCCTTTTCACGTTATTTACTGCCGAATCCAGTGATTTTGAAGAATTATATTTAATAGAATATATTTTTGTTAAAGTCGGTTTCTATTTAACCCATAGTTGGGACCCAAACAGGTTCTACCACTCCGGGTCAGAGTGGGAGCAATGACAATTAAAGGGTGGCTCTACACTCCCAAAAACCCGCAAGTCGAGACCTCACCATCGGATTCACTTTAAGATCATATCCAAGACCGCTATGGAAAAGGAAGCTATATGTCTCTTTGGCTGCGTGTTCGACTGAACCGCAGGAACATCCACATGTATAATTACAGGCCTTTTAAATTTTCTCTAATCTACAATCGCTTGAAGTCAAATTAGTAAGTAATGCTTCAGTAAATTGCTGTTATCTATTCTTATCAATTTTTGAAAAAAAACAGAGATGCAAAATCGGAAAGGTGCATTTTTCTATATTTATTTAATTGTTTATTTATACTGTATTAAACTACTGTCTCAACAAAGATAGTTCTGTTGAAATTTCGTAGGAGCGATCTGAAGATTTTTGAAAACTATAACATATTATCATAACCTTGTGTCTTTTCTTTATCGATCTACACGAGGGATGACTGGTTGTTTATATACCGTTTAATTAAACAGAAATTGCATTTTTTAATCCTTTCAATGGTAAATTAGTGTTCACGCGAGATAAAACAGATCATATTATATTTATATTGTGCTTGAGTTGAGTCTGGTTTGCTTAATTTAGTATCAATAAAGGTATTGCTTAACGGAAACAAATATACGAAACCAGAAATTTACATTGATATGTCATGATCACCAAAATTGGAGAATGATAATCCTGTAAAATTTTATGATGAAATCATAGAGAAAAACCGGAGGAGTCGATTATTCACTGGCATATCTATATATCTTTCTAAATATATCTCTATAATTATAAAATTCAAATGACCTTGTAACGATGTATGTAATCCACTTTCCGGTTTACTACATCCGGTTGCGCATGCGCGCATGACCTGCCCACTGAAATATTAACGTTATTATTTCCAAATTATTATTTAATATGGGAAGATTGGGGTTTAAAATAACTTAAACTTAATACAGAACGATGTAAAAAACAGCAGACAGTATAAACAATTGTTTATTTGGATGATTTAAACGCGAAAAAAAATAAACAAAAGAACAATTGGGACGCTGAAATATTAACGTTATTATTTCGAAATTATTATTTAACATGGGAAGAGAGGGTTTAAAATAACGTAAACGTAATACAGAAATGAACAATGTAAAAAAACAAACAAATATATCAAAATTTGAATTTAACTATAATAAGTATTATGGTATCTGTTCAGTGCACATTTAACTAAAAGCATACCCAACCACTTATAATTCAGTAACTGTATGTTTTTTTTTCAAAAATAATCAATTATAATAAACAGAACGACTCACAGAAATCTATCTATATTCTTTTTTCATTTTAATATAGTTTCATAGAAATGTTTCTGTTATGTCAAAAAAAAAAATTTTCTTTACGTCACAAGTGTCACGCTAATACATGAATTCCATAGCTAATATAAAATACTGACCCAACTGGTCACGGGTAGTCTAGTATCTCTCAAACTAAATTTTGTGTTACAATACATTTTAGTATGTTTGAAATAGCGCATTTATTATAATTTTCATCTCAAGCTTGAAATCCTATTCTAACATACTGACCCAACGGGTCAATGGTAGTCTAATATATGTATATATATATACAACTTATATATATATATATATATATATATATATATATATATATATATATATATACTAGCTGTACCCTGCCAGGCGTTGCTGTGGCTCAATTTGGTGTAATGGAAAATTCTAATAAAAAGAGAAAATGCATGTTTCTTATATTCTTAGTAAAGCAATCCACTCCAAAAAGTAAAAAAAAGAAGCGAAAATGAAAAAAATGGTACTCTTGCAGAATTGATATTTGTCGCCTGAAAGGTCGAACTTCTAAACGATACTGATCTTGTGCAAATCCTTCGCCTCAGTGGAAATTTTTAGGCAGACATGCAAACATACATACATACATACATTACATGCATATATTTATATATTGGTAACTAAACATTTTCTACCCAAACCGAGTAAAAAGCTTGCCCTATATCTGAATACCCTTTAGTTTAAATTTCAAATGTTTATACCAGAAATTGTCTGAGTAATTTGGTAGAGACCGCAGAGGTCTAATTTCTTTTAACTTTGATCCCTATTATGAATCCTTAACATTTATTTTTTGGGGCTCAAATCAAGTTATTAAGTTTGATCCATGTCCAAGGAACGTATATGTAAAATTTCAAGCGTTCATGCCCAAAATTACCGGAGTAGATTGGTAGAGTTCTCAATGGTCAAATCGTTTATATTTGACCCCTTCACAGCTAAATTTTTGGCCGACAATGGATTACAAAGAGTTTTCCCAATCTCAGTATCCTGTATATCAAATTTTGAGCCTGTAAACTGAAAATTAACAGAGTTATTGCGTAGTAAAATGTACACACGCAGACACACAGACACGTTCACTTTTATAGATTACACAAAAATATATACGTATACATAAATATATATGGAAACAATTTTGCAGATACTGTTAACTTTTTACGCAAGTATTATGCAAGTATAAATCATGTAGAGTATCGGCATCAATATAATGACACGTAATAGTTAACTAAAGATGATCATCCCATAAAAAAACCGCAAAATAAATAGGGAATTACCTAAAATGAATGTTTAAAAGAATATGCAAATTAGCTAGATCTTTTGCTAGTGAATGCAATTTCCCAACCCATATATGAGAAAATTGTATTTTCTTTTAAAATAAATAGAAAAGAGGGGGTTTAATATGAATATCAATACACACAAAAGAAAAACGAATTTATAGGAGTATAGATAGATAGATAGATTTACCTTTCCATCCCTTTCTCTCTATATATGTATATATATACATTTATACATATATATATAAATGTATGCATATATATATATATGTATATATAATATTATAAAAGGAACTTTATGTGCCTCTGTGTTTGTGTGTTCTTTTCCTATGAACTCGAAAACGGCTGGGCAGAATTCTATGTAATTTTACACGATGGTACTTTATGTGCTTGCCAGTGTTAGAAATTAAGTTTTGTATCAGAATGTCTTCGATAATTATCGATAATCGATAGTCGACATAATCCGATGAAAGAAGGAACAGGCGATTTTGCTGAGAGATTACACCTTACACATTTGAGAAGTATTATTACCATTACCGAATGTTTTTACTATAGGCTTTAAAAATAAAGGTACAAGATTCAATTTGAGATTTATTTATCTGCACTTTTATAAATTTTACAAAGTAAGGTATACACATTTAATTAAAAAAAATACCTTGGATTTATTTTATGTAATGTACATTCTGTTGCACTTAAAAAAATCATTGAAAATGTTATATATATATATCATTAATTGCTAGATGAAAGATAATGTTTTTAAATTGCAAGAAAATGTATATTATATAAAATAAATCCAAGGTAATTTTTTTGATTCAATTTGAATTAAATTTTTATACCTTACTTTGTAAAATTTATAAAAGTGCACTTTGAAGATAAATAAATTTCAAATTGAATCTTGTACCTTTATTTTTAAAGTCTATAGTAAAAACATTTTGTTTAACAATTTTCATGCCTTGGATGAAGTGCTTTTATAATTTGTATCTTATCTTTTCAAGATTATATTTTAAAACTCTCCTTCTCTCTATTTCAGTTTGTATTTCTCCTCACACCACAACTCATTTTTGCAACCCCCTCTTTGTATTATTACAGGTCTGAATATACTCTCTGTTTCCGTTTATATTTCTCCTCACACCACAACTCATTTTTTCAACTCTCTCTCTTTGTAATACAGGTCTGAATAATTAGAAAATCTGAATTTTGTAAACAAAAACTTTAAAATACCTTTTTAGATGAATTTTTTGAAACTTATTTCAAAATAGAAAATCTTTAAAATTTAATTAGGAAGATATTTCATATAGGTTTCATTAACAAATATTCAATACATAACGAGAAAAATAGAGATGAAAATTTAAATAAGGACTGTATAACTGATTACGGTCGATAGTAGTCCCCGCCAGCGAAAGTCTTTATTATTATTATTACTATTATTATTATTTCAAATATTTTGTGTCCCCTGCTCTGTCGAGCGATGACTAATATATATATATATATATATATATATATATATATATATATATATATATATATATATATATATATATATATATATATAGTAAAAGAGGCGCAGTTTTTCCCTTCCGAACAAAAATACCGTAGGTTTACAACAACATACAAATTTATTAGCGTTTACATTTCTACTTGGTAACGTACAGGTGACCACAGAAATTTAGTTCCCTTTAAGGGACACAGGGTTCGATAGTTTTTGCCACCATTACTTCAGTTTTGCCAAGAAAAATGCCTTGCCCTGAAATTTACCCCGAACCAAACTCTGAGAAATACCCTTAACATTCCAGAATTTTTTTTGTGACAACCCCCCCCCCCAAGCACAAAATAGGGTGCCTATTCCGAAAGTCATTTTTAACATTAAAAGGTTTGGGGTTGACTAAAATAAAAATAAAAAAACAGCCGTATTTTAAATTTTTACGCGGAGAGGGGCATGCTACCATCTGGCAACGGCGGTTTACGGGTCCTGCTAATATATATATATATATATATATATATATATATATATATATATATATATATATATATATAAGCTAGACACATAAAAATAGAATAGTGAAAATCACACACACACAGACAATGTGAATAAAAAGAAGAAAAGAAAGATGGTATTAGATGAATGTTTTATAATGTGTCAAAATCTTCTCAAACACACGAGCAGCTATCGTGTAACAAAAGACTCCGAAAACCTTTTCATTGCCAAATTATGTCAAAACGAACTATTAGCTGTCTGTATTGAAAATGTGTTTGTTTTTCTCTATGGAACTTAAAACTTTTTAAACAAAGAAAAAAAAAGGAACATTTTGAATTGATTGAGAGACAATGGCCATGTACTTTTTTTTACCGTTTTGAGAGCACTTGACAATGTAGACATTTTTTATTTTCCAGTTTCGAACTGCACTATTGAACATTAAAAAGATTGGGAGATGTTATTGTGACATGTAATTTAGATAGAAATGAATATAAGAATTAGATTTGTTGTTACATTTGGGCTGGTGCATCTCACTCCTGAACAGAGTTAAAAGGAGAGTCTTCAACCTGATATGTTCTGAACTGTCATCTAAGCTTCAACCTCTGTCCCCTCAACGAAATCCTTCTGCCCTTTTTACAAGTATTTTTTATGGTGAATTCTATGACGAATTGCTAGTTCTTGCATCACCTCGACGTAAATATTATAATTGAGGTAAATAGCCATAAGGGATAATTATAGAGCGGAAAATTATTATGAGAAGTCCGGCCGAATAAACCGATAAATCTGTTAGAGATGGTATCTGACCTTTTCATTGCCGCAGATGTGAACAATTAAGTGTTAGAAGACGAAAATTGTAAATCTAAAAATATGTACACATTTTGAAGAAAAAGAAAGGTAGGAGTGTAACCTATTAAACGGGCAACAGCTAGTTACCTTGCTGAAAATAGTTTATATTATGGATTACTGTTATGAAAAATAAAATTAGTCACTGGAATGTAAAAACAGGTTTTTGCTAAAATGCTTATAAAATTTTGCTTAGTTATATATAAACAAAATATAATAGATTAACTTGAGCAGTTGAATACATGACCAAAGAATTGTATCGTTGAATAACTTACCTCGCCAGAACTTACTAAAGGAAGGTGTCCTTTTGAGGATGACGTACTGTAACTGACAGGTCCAAAGATTTGAGTTGGTTAAAGTTAAGAGTCTATGAGTTATCGGCAAACGGTGCAGACGTGCATTGATACGAGCTCCAAAATCCGGGAAGCTAGGTTAGACGATGACAATTATGTAGAGACGTAAACAAGGCTAGTGGGCACCCTGAGAAAAATCTGAAAGAAATTCATATGTATAAAATATGAACTATTCAGCTGTGATTCAGCATGTATGGAAAAATTTCAGTTATGTCTCATTGATCTATTGTGTTTGTATGATGTACATTGTCGCAGCACCCGAAAGTTGAGGACAGTAGACCTTCTTTTATATTATATATCAACGTTTTGAACGCCCATCATATTACATGTTTATATATATATATATATATATATATATATATATATATATATATATATATGTATATATATAATATATATATATATATATATATATATATATACTAGCAAAAGTACCCCTTTGTTGACTGGGTTCAAAAACAGCACACGGCAAAATGGACTCTGATTTATGATTTTTTTTTTACACAGTGATCACCACTTATCAAGGTCCGGAAGCCACTCAGGGATAAGGGTTACTGCAAGTACATTACGTTAGTGTGGAGATTTGATGAAGTGTTAACTTAAGGGGGCGGTTCATTAGGAATTTGTTAATATTGGACTTGAAGACATCCATGTTGTAGTCCGGCGGGAAGCAGGCAGACGGAACAGAGTTCCACAGGCGTGCAGTTCTAAGAAAGAAGCTCTGTTCATGGAATCCGCGTTTTGATTTAGGCACAGATATAGAGTGGGGGAAATTTTTCACAGTGGATTCAGCTAGACGGATGTTTTTCGTGAAAGATTGGCGAGAGGGGACCACAGATTGGAGTTCAGACGAGCACCTGCCATGGAAATAACGATAAAACAAGGATAGGCTCGCAACGTCTCTTCTGTGGGAGAGAGGTTGAAGGGTAGAAAAAAAGGCATCACCCACTAAGCCACGAAGTCTATTTTGTACTCTGTCAAGGCAGGATAGGCTGTTTTTAGCAGCTCCTGCCCAGATATGGCAAGAGTATTCCATCCTTGGACGTACTTGGATTTTATATAGATAGAGAATTCCATCAGTAGTGAGATATCTTCAGGGGCGGTAGAAGGATCCCACCATCTTTCCAGCGACCTTGGCAACAGACTTGATGTACGTGTTCCATTTCAGATCAGGAGTAAAGGTCAAGCCCAGAAGGTTGTCAAAACACGGGGCCCCACCCAGACGAGAGCCATCCATCACAATTGATGCCAGATGGGGATCAGAGCGTTGATGATGTAAGGATAGGAGTTTGGTTTTGGATGCATTAAAGGTAACCAGCCACATCTTCCCCCACTGAACCACGCGCTCGAGATCAGAGGAGAGAGAATCCGAGAGAACTTTGTCATTTACAGCCTTTGATGTGTTGCCGTAGATGGTCGTCTCATCAGCGTAGATGTCAACGAATGATTTAAGTATGTTTTTAGGGAGGTCATTGATGTAGATCAGGAAGAGAGTTGGGCTCAGGATTGACCCCTGAGGGACTCCAGCATTTATATTGCAGGCCTCCGATTTTTGTCCATCTACCACTACTCTTATGAGCATATCGGAGAAAAATGATTTAATGATTGAGGAAACATTTCCAGTTATACCGTAGCTGGAAATCTTGTGAAGTAGACCCTTATGCCATACATTGTCGAAGGCCTTTGATATGTCAAGAGCAATTGCCCTAGAAAGGAAGCCTTTGTCAAGATATTCACTAATTCTTTGGGATATAACCGTCAGCACATCTGCGATAGATCTTGCAAAGCGGAAACCATATTGTGTGTCACTAAGAAGGTTATTCCTGCTGAGGTTGTTGACTATTTCTCTATTTAATATGGATTCCAGCAACTTACTCATAACACACAGGAGACTTATTGGTCTGGAATGAGAGGGAGATGACTTATCACCTGAATTCTTAAATACAGGGCAAACTGATGACGTCTTTCAGGGAGTTGGAAAGCAATTCTCCTTAAGGCAGCGCTTAAATAGTTTCGTAAGTATGGGAGCAAGTTCTGGTTGAAGCTTTTTTAACACTATAATTGGGATGCCATCAGGGCCAGTTGCTTTACTGGAATCTAGGTTCTTGATTAGCTTGGCGACCTCATGCACGGATATTTGTATGTTACCTAGCTTGTTCTGTGTTATAGGACGAAATATGGGGAGTTGATGGCCTTCGTCGCATAGGGTAGAATTACCTGCAAAGTTCTTGGCAAATAGTTTGGCCTTGTCTGACGCTGACGAGATGACCTCTGGTCCATTGATAATGGTTGGGATAGAACGTACACTTCTGTTCAGGATCCTATTTGTTATTTGCCAAAACTTGTGGGAACCAAGCCGCTGATCAGCTACCTTGGATTTAACAGACTAGGCATATAGCTCTCTTGCATTTTTTATTACTCTTTTACAGTGGTTGCTGGCAGTCCTGAAAGCAGCTTTAGTCTCAGTGCATCTATTACGTTGGTAGCTATGGAAAAAGTGATTTCTGTGCGCGATAGCAGCAGCACATTCTGGGGAGAACCATGGCTGGCTGTTAGGTTTTTGTTGGAATTTTTTAGATGGTATGAATTGGTCTATGCCTACAATTAACCATTCGGTAAGATCTGATACTATAAAGGACACTTCCTTTTTAAACATGGAGTGCAGAGGTAAATCAGATATGAATGTACGGAAACTATCCCAGTCAGCCATAGAGTATCGGTATACAGTACGGTAGATGGGTACGTCTGGGGGCTTCTTATATTTCGTTTTTATCTTAACTGCTACGACGGAGTGGTCGGAGGATCCTAGAGGAGAATGAACGGAACATGAACATAGCTCAGGGGAAATTGAGAGAAAAAGGTCTAGGAGGCTTGTATATTGACCGGGTGTATCGGGCACACGGGTGGGTTCGCGAACAATCTGAGTGAGGTCATAAGCAATGGCAAAATGATGACAAAACCTCCCCTCATCATCTGTCTTGTTTGAATGGGTCAGCCATTCCACGTTATAGACGTTGAAGTCACCACAGATGTGGATGTTAGCCGAAGGATGTGCAGACAGCATGTGGTCTATTTTCTCAGATATGCACTTAAAGATAGTAACTCCACTGTTGTGGGGCCTATAGAGGGCAAATATAAATGCAGTGGTGTTAGCAAGTGCAACCTTGAAGCACATATAGGGTAAATTAGGATCTTCTCTAGAGATATCCCTGCCACACGGGAAGCCATCCTTAATGTAGGCACATATTCCATGCCCATGGCGATCTTGGGTGTCAGATTTAGCTGTTAAATTAGATTATCCGTTAATTATGCACTCATCTAGGGAAGTGGTCGGCCCTATTCCAGTTTCACATAGAAATAATATGTCCGGTTTCGTCTCCTGTAATTGGGTTTCAACCTCTGGAAGGTTGGAACGTAGACCCCTGATGTTGGAGAAGGAGACCTGGTAGTAGGGGTCTACGTTGGAAGATGGGGTTCTAGGTTTAATCGAGTTTTTTTTCTGGTGATATTTCATGTTGAGGTTTTGGGATTTGTGGAATAGGTCGGCATACTTGGTTAGAGCAGTAAGGAGAGGGAAAGTAAGAGAGAAAAAGACAGGAAATTTTGTTTGTAGCATACGAAAAGGTAAAGCCGTAACAATTACCCACTAGTATGGCATCGAGAGGCCCCACCAGAGACTACTGCATGGTCCAGATCCACTCACCAAATGGCAATACAGCAGTCCCAGTACTTTGCGCCTGCTGATAGGACAGTCTCCTTAGTGGTTAATCCAAGGTTCGGGTCCCTGACTATCAGGCGGATAACGTCAGCCTAGACAAAACGTTTACCTCTAGCACCCTTACTAGTGACATGGCCACAAGGACAGACAGAGACAGAAAAATTTCACCAAGTACTGCCGACCTTTAAGCAGCTTTTTCTTCACCCTTTCTCAGAAAAATCACTCATTAAATGAGGACTGAATGACAAAATGGAAGAAGCGAGAGTTACTGGAGCTGCCGAGAACACACTAACTGTATTATCTACTCTCCATTAAAGTATGATAGATTATTAAAAGATAGCATTGTACAGAGATAGCTTCGAATTTGTGGGTATCAAACCAAAGCAAATTATGATGAAAGTAAAAATAAAATAGATAAACCTCATAATTTATTATACCATACCTGTTCACACTGAAACACTTATCACAGTATTCTGTGGATCTATATTAAAAAAAAAAAACTTGTTAAACTTTGTGACATATTTCCATTCTATGGAGGTCAGGCGCGAACGAACACCCCATAATTTTATTATACCATATTTCTTCAAACTGAAACATAATTATCAAAGTATACTTACGCAGATAGACATGAAAATTCTTTATTAAAGTCTGTGCCTATTTCCATTCTATGGAGTTCAGGCGCGAACGCAGACCCCACAATTTTATTATACCATTCCCATTTAAGTTAAAACATACTAATCGAAGTATTATCATGTACATATATATCAAAAACACTTGTAAACGTGTTTTTTTTATTTTTAATTTTTTTATTTCCATACTTTGTGGACCAGGCGCGTACTCACACCCCACAATTTTAATGAATCATCATTATGCCAGATCAAACATACCCATTCCTCTGTCTCTTCTATCATTATATGTGATCAGTTTTCTATAATAGGCAACCATATAGGAGCCTATTCGTGACCAGACACACATACAATCAGCTTTATATATATATATATATATATATATATATATATATATATATATATAGTGCTTCCAAAACCAAAGTCTGAACTTTTTATTTGATCAAAAACCGCAAATTCAAGCTAAATTGATTGTAACTGGTTAAACAACGTCTACCTCATTTGATTAACCTCTTATCCGACTATACTTTTCATTGTTTATATTTGACATTTAATTGAAGTAATCTAGTATTCACGTCAATTTAAAAAAAATAGCTTCAAAACGAGAAGGCAAAAAATACTCCACAGCAAAAATGAGCTAAAAACTTTCATGTTTTGGTATCGCTAATCATAAAATATCCACCTATAACCTCTCTAATCGTAGTTTTTGTTGTTCCTAGGTTATACAACGTAACATTTAGTCCATATATTTTAGTGATTATCAGGAGCTCATAATTCACCACCTTTTTGTTTTATCCAATCGAGAAATCAGACACAGATTGGAAGGAAGTGAGAAATCATGATGCTCCTAAATCCGGTCGTCCCAGAAGCCAATGCTTTCAAGATCAGTCTAAGAAACAGTTTTGAAATGGCTCCCAAAAACCAAGAACAGTGTAATCTTGTAAAAACGCACTATTTTTCTACAGTTTAGAACAGATTACAAAAATTTAATTAATGCCCCAACATTTGCAGGCTTTAAAATTGCAGAAGGGTTACGCTACTAAATATTAAGTAGTTAATTGTGTTCCTGTTGTATTTGTGTTGCATTTATGTTCCAAAATTACATTTAAATAACAATTTTCCATTGTGCGGAATTTCCTTTTGTCTTCTCGATTTAAAGTTATTTTTTTAATTGACATGAACACTAGGATACTTCAATTAAATGTCAAACATAAACAGGTAAAAGTATCTGTAATATAAAAAGCAAAACGTGTGTGTGTGTGTTTGTGTGTCTGAGAAAAACTTTTACCCCACTGGATGAATCCTGACGAGATCGGTATCGTTTTGAAGCTCGACATCTCGGACGACAAATAACGAATACTTGACTAAAAGCATTAATCGCTCTACCGTCAACTCAGCAGTTTTTTACAAGAAGGAGTCGCTTTTATCGTCAACATTTTCACAAGTCATCGTCTTCTTTCGATTTATTACTCTTAATTCCAACGCTCGAGTCTTCCGGTTGGAATTATTTTATGTCGAGATGGGACTTTTAACTAACATGAGCGATTTGTTATTGGTGCACAGGATATTATTGCAGAATAGTTCGCCCACGTTGGATCCAACGTTGTTGAGCTGGTAGGTTGCTTCAATGAAGCGTTAGTTTTAATCCTTTTGCAATCCGTATGCTGTCGTAGTCTGTTACAGGGAAGGATGAATTTAGTTGTGTTCCATGGACCAAATGGTTCTAAAAAATTGATAACTACGCAAACAGGCGGGATATCAAAGATGAAAAGTTCACAATGATAAAGATCTGTGGTGCGGTTGTAGACATTTTGTCTGATAAGTACGCCTAATCCGTAGGCTTGTAAAAATATGTTCTATAATTCATCCACGGCTGAAATCTAAAGCATAGAAGGCACTAATTTTTACAGCCCAAATCTCCTTCATAGAACAGTGGCGTAGCAAGGGGGCGCGGTCCGCCCCGAGCGGCACGTTCCACGGCGCAGCATTTTGAGAGGGTAAAAATGAAATAAAAATAAATGAAAGCTAACAAAATATCTGGAATTTTATGCCGAAAAGGTTGTAAAACGTCAAGAATTTTAGAGATATCGGAATCAGAAAAATGTGTCCCTATTTTATGAGCGGCACACGTCAGGGGCCGTATTTTGAGAGGTTAAAAATAGAAAAAAAAAAGAAAAAATAACTTACAAAAATCCGAATTTTTTTTTACCGAAAAGTTGTAAAAATCGGAATTGTAGAAACGGAATAAAAAGCGACTGTAAACAGAATTTATGATCGTCATATTAGACAAGAGTGAATATTTAAAAAATATGTATATTTCTGTGAGAGGCACTTGAATCCTATTTAAAACTATATCATCTTTAAGAATAGTCTAATCTCTATCTTCAATTGACATTTATTTCGTAGAACTGGAATGATCTAGAGATCCGACTTTGCTGAAGGAAACATAGTTGATAAAGTAGAGCAACATCTTAGCGAGAACGAAACGAAGAACTGGCGGGAAATTCTAGCTAGATTTCTGGACATCATTAGGTTTCTCGCCAAACAGAATCTGGCACTACGGGGTCACAGGGAAGACATCCATAATGATGAAAGAGAAAAAGAAAACAAAGGAATTCTTTTTAAATTGGTAAATTTATTGGCTAAGTATGACCCTGTGCTCCGTGAGCATTTCCGGAAAGAAAATCGCTACATCTTATCTATCACCAGAAATTCAAAATGAATTTGTGAGCGTTTGGGCGAATCATCGATCAGATCAAAGAAAGCAAATATTTTTGCATAATTTTTTTTATAGCACTCCTGGTGTATCTCACAAGGACCAGATGAGTGAGGTGTTGCGCTACGTAAAAATCGACGAAAATAAAGTGACAATGGAGGAGTCGTTTCTCCGCTCCATCGAGACAAAAGGTAAAAGCACGGAGGACATTTCTAAACTGATTTTGAGAGAAGTGGGGAACGAGTGAATTCAGATTGGTGACTGTATAAACCAGCATTTGAGAATGCTGCTATTATGGCGCGCAACTGATCTGGTGTGCAGAAACGAATCTCCGAAATCAACCCAAAAGCTCTATTTGTGTCATGCACTAACAATTCATTAAATCTGGCTTGTGTATATGCCGCTTCTGTAGTGGCTCACTCTGTTACATTTTTTGGCATACTGGACCGGTTATTCTCGTTCTTTTCTGCATCTACACATCGCTGGGACGTCTTGATTCAGTTGACAGCTCTAAGTATCAAGCGGACTATGGAAACTAAATGGAGTAGTTGAACAGATGCTGTAAATGATGTGGTAAAAATTATTGGAAGTCGTCATTGCTCTGGAACAGTTCACAGAAGAAGGAGAAACTGCAACCACAAGGTCAGATGCATCTTTAATTCTCAACTTGGTATTGTCGTTTCTGTTTCTTTAATTTCTGAGCTTTTGGAAAACTATTCTCCCAGAAATCAATGATGCCCAGAAGTATCTTCAAGAAAAGGGTCTGAATCTGCAACAACGATCTGTCAGGCTGACGGCGTTGAGAGATGGCATTCTTCAGAATAGAGAAAAGATGTGGACATTGCATTAGACGAATAAAAAAATCTGCTTTGAAATGGTGACAAGCACGGGACATCGTATCCGCAAAAAGAAAGGATTGGATGGTGAACGGTTGACTGATACATCACTCGGGTTTGATACTGAGTTGAAACGGGGAATGCTGCCTGTCATAGACAGGTTTACTAAGGAAATATCTTGCAAATATCCACAAGTTCACAATCTTGCAAGTAAATATGCTTTTCTCACACCGTCAAATCTGCTTGATGATATGATTGTCAGCTTGGTGAAGTTGACGAAGATATAGAAAAAGATAACTTCTTTGCCGAAAGGAAAAGATTACAGTATTTTGTGAAAGCTTAATGAAAAGACAAATTCAATGGACCTCTTCGTATTTTGACCTTTATACAGAGATAACGCCTTGGGGATTCCGTCCCTAATATTGTGATCCTGCTGCGCATTTTCCTTACCGACCTATTAACGTTGCAAGCTGTGAACGCTCTTTCTCGAAACTGAAGCTCATAAAAAACTTATTTCGCTAAAAAATGAGCCAGATTAGGCTTAAAGAATTGGTAATCCGCTCCATACAGAGGGAACTTGTCGATAGAGTGAATTTTTATAGAGTTCTTGATACCTTTGCTGAACAAAGCGCTGAAAATATATTTTTAAATTTTCAACCGACTTGACGCCTTGCGATACTTCTCTCACAAAAAATAAATTTATGGTCTTTGTTTCAATTCATGAATACATTCATTAAAAAAATTAAAACTATTTCCATAAAGGATTAAAACATTATTAACAACAAATTTCTTAAATTTCCTGCTTAAACCGAGCGATTATACACACGGATTTCAAAAAGCACGGATGCAAGATTTTTTTTTCTCTTCAGGAGGCTCGACCTCTTAAAAATAACATTATGAAGAAAAAGAAAACTACACCGAATTATCCTCTCCTTGATACAGCAATGCTTTTGTGAAAATTCGGAAATTACAACAATAAAAAAGTAAATAAAATAATATTATCATTTCTTAACCTTTTCATGTTTTCAAATATCCTCATTTAAATTTATAAATTCAAATTTCAAATATTATTATTAAAATTTATAAAAAAATGTTTTCTAAAATGTGTGACTTTTCATTTTTCAAATTTTGCGCTGAAACCAAGCGATTACACACGCAGATTTTAAACAGTGTCGATACAAGATGTTTTTGCTCTTTGGAAGGCTCAAACTCTTAATCATAACATTATGAAGAAAAAGAAAAGAAAACTACATCGGACTATCCTCTCCTTGATAAAGCCATGTTTTGGGCGAAAATTCGGACTTTAACAACAAAAAAAGTATATAAAAATTATTTTATCATTTCATAACATTTTCAGGTGTCCAAATGTTCTCATTTAAATATATTATTATATTTGTTAATGGAGCCAATTAATGTAATTTAACATTTTTTATAATTTGAATTATACGTGTTTATTTCGAAAAAAATATTTGATTTCTTGTTTTGTATTAACGTTTACATAATTCCTTTCAGATTAATCTTTACATACTCATTATTATTCAAATTATTGAAATAAAATTGTTAAATTAAGTTATAATTTAGTAAAAGGGGAAGTGTGTAAATATTAATTAATTGTGTAAACATTAGTTCAGTGAAAATAAATATTTTCAGCGCTTTTTGGAATTTTTGATGGTTTTAACAGCTTGTCATATGCAAGCAGTAGGTTGGGGGGCCGCAAAACAAGTAATCATATGCCAGCAGGGTGGCAAAATATGTAATCATATTCCAGCGGGGGAGCAAATCATGTAATTATATGCCAGCGGGGGGGGAGGCAAAACAGGTAATTATTTGCCAGCGGGTTGGGGGGGGGCAAAACTGGTAATTATATGCCAGCGTAGTGGGGGGGGGGCACCAAATTTTCCGACTGCTCCGGGCGGCAAAAACTGATGCTACGCCACTGCTTAGAAGACATAATAAAATGAGTCCTCTCTCTTTCGCTGATCTGGAACGATCTAAAAAAAAAAAAAATGAAAAGGAAATAGAAATTGGCGCCAAAGACATGTGACATATCCGGTTAGATAAGACCAATCAAATCGATCGATGCAATGGCAGTTAGGGCTTATACGACGACTGAAAAATGTCTTACGCCACAGCCAAGCCATACGTTTTTTCACCTTCTTTTTCTACTTCATGTTACGGGTTCGAGCTTGCCAGCCTGCTTACTACCACTTTTCTTAACACCTCTCTCCACCAGAAGTGCATACTGTTGTTGTGATCCTATACCTGCTACTACTACTTTTTAATACCTCTCTCCACTTCCGGTTTCCTTTCTACACTACCTCGACACACGCTAGTAGAGGAATAAAAGGCGAATAAAAATGAGGTATAGGTAGTGTAAACAGTTACATTTAATTTAGCTTTAATTTGCGGTTTTTGAAAAAATGACGAGTGTAGACTTTCTTGTTGCCAGCACTATATATATATATATATATATATATATATATATATATATATATATATATATATACATATATATATATATATATATATATATGGAGAGAGAGAGAAAGAGAGAGAGAGAAAGAAATAATAGAATAATATTTGCTACTGTTATAGTAGCAGAAACACGCAATGTTTGGAAGAAACACCTTACGTTGAAGATATGTATATAATTAAGTATATCAGATTTTTTTACTTCTTGGGTTGTTCACTATGGTATCCAGATAATGTCAGGAAATCATGAGAGAATACACACCATTTCGAAGGACGGCTTATTCCCGTATGTGAGGGTGCATTACTTGAGTTTTATTTAGCGTATCCCAAAAAAAAAGGAAAACTAAAAAAATGAATAAAAAAGTAAACGAAATAAGTAAATAAATAAAAACAATAAAAATATAAATAACTAAATAAAATTAAATAATTATCTGCATAAAATAAATGAATAATTTAAGAAAAATAGATAAATAAAAAACATGCTCACACTGGATGTGCCATCTTCCGCTATCGTCTTTTTTATTTTGGTCGATCCTTTCTCAGTAAACAATGTAATACAGCATTCTTTCTTACTGTTTATCATATTTTGAGAGAATTTTGATTCTGGGTTGTCCTATCTCATCCACTGGACTAATTGCTTGGATGTCCTCGACACTGTGGGTTTCTTCCTTGCCTTCATTTTCCGACGATTTTTCTGTTATAAAAAAGAGCGTTGCGTGTGAGTCAATCACTAAGTAGCACATTCTATTTTTTATGGCGAAAATTCATTTCTTTTAGGGAATTAGATTTCTGACCTGAGATACATTTAAAATTTCGTAGGTTATGATTTACTTATTATTCTATTTTCTGTCTGTCTCGTTTTTCAATAGTTCCTGTTTAATCCATTAACCTCCTCACCCTTTTTCGATGAATATGTAATCCATTTTTGTTGCATTTATTTATTTATTTACTTTACATATATTTTATGAACTCAGAATTGCTAGCGCGGCGGGTTTATTTGGTCTTTCCTTGTTTTTCTGTATCCCTCCACACACACACACATAAACACACACACTCAGACACACACACACACATATATATATATATGTATATACATATATATACATATATAATTTTATAAATATAGATATATATATATAATTTTATATATATATTATTTTATATATATAATGTATTTATATAATTTTATATATATAATGTTTTATATATATAATATGTATATAATATATATATATTATATATATTATATATATAATATATATAGAATTATATATAAATAATTATATATATAAATAATTATATATATAAATGATTATATATATAAATAATTATATATATATAATTATATATATGTATATATATAATTATATATATAATTATATATATGCATGTATATATATAATTATATATATAATTATATATACAATTATATATATGTATGTATATATATATATAATATATATATATATAAACTATATATATAATATATATAATGCAATTTAGTTTAAGGACTGAAACAAATTTTCCTTAAACTACCCGGCACCATACTACCTTTAGCGATGCTCCTTCCGTTAATAAAGCAG
The DNA here is from genome assembly GCF_053919585.1 of Euprymna scolopes. Taxonomy (NCBI): domain Eukaryota; kingdom Metazoa; phylum Mollusca; class Cephalopoda; order Sepiida; family Sepiolidae; genus Euprymna; species Euprymna scolopes. The sequence continues at coordinate 42,702,959 of NC_136495.1, read as the reverse complement.
TTCACACCATGTTGTACCTATTTAACACGAACCCGCTCACATTAAATCTTACATTAACATCAGTTACATAGATACTAAATTTACATGCTATTTTTCATGAAATATATAAAACACCTATAAAAGGAAAGACCTAAAAACACTAGTCATATATAAAACAAAACATGTGTGTGCTTTGACGAAATATAACACCACATGTCGTAAAACTGTATTTATAAACCAACAAATAATAAATATAATAAGTGATAGATATACAAAAAATAAGGTTTACAGTATCGCCCGTAAAAAATAAAATAAAATGGAAAATGTGTTGTGTTATATATATAGAGGGTATAGGTATATGTTATATGGCTGGCTTATCAGTCACGTTATAATTAAGTACTTGCAATGCAATTCGCGGGCATCTTGAGCTCTTTTTATATTTAAGGGATTTTGTAGACGTGTGTCTATCTGCTTAAAATGAGAGTTGATATCTCAAAATAGGACTTACATCCTGTTAAAAAAGGAAAATATCTAGTAAAATCGTTTTGGAAACAGGGCAGGAAACGTGCATCAGCGTTCGACGGTCGCCGTAATTTAATCATCATGTTTCCATGGACAAGACCAATTTGATTAACGTGAAAACCAGAAACGGATAAATATCCTGACCTTTACACACGGGCGTGCATGTGAGCGATTATTGCAACTCTTTACGTATTATAACGCCTTTAATCGATACACATACCTTTGGCAACAATCATGTGTGTATTTAAACTATATGAATGCTTTTTAAAATACCAGAACATATTCAACCAAAACATTCCTTAGAGGCTTATTAATACGAGCTTATTCAATTGTTACTATAAACCAACGAAGAATCGTACTGAGATCCAAGTTAAAGTCCTCTCCACAAAGTGGTTGACAATATTATGATATGTAATTATTTAATATGGCAAATAAATCTACCCGTCTAAAATTACAGAGACAAAATAACCGAATCATTGTAACTTTCTATGTGAAACTCGAATTCAAGTATTTGGATCATAATTAATCGTAGTTTACCTTATTGTTATTATTGATAGTACTCTGTCGTTTGTGTACAGGTTCATCCGTTTTTGCCAGATAACTGGAGCAACTTTTCGGCTAGTTAATAATAAGAAGGTTTCCATTTTATATGAATATCTTGATATTGTAAACAGACACTATGTTCAGATGAATTAATAGGAAGAAGTCTTCCAGAAAGTTTGATTGACAGGAAATAGTGTTCCGTCATATTCTAACTACACTAGTGCTTTTTAATATCGCGACAAAAAGGACAACGACTAATACTAACATAAAATGGTACAACATATCTAGGAGAGATTTTTATTTGATGGCTAGTTATGTGTGCCATGCCCGAACCCAAAAGGTTTCAAATTTTTTTAGGATTAACACATTAACTGAAATCTATTTAGAATTTCGAACATAAAACTTCGACAAGATATACCGTAAGAAGACCGGGATTTACGTGTTAGTTCATACTTGTTCCTTCGATTTAAGCCAAGCAATTGTATCCATTTAAAATATTTTTCTATGTTTTCATCGTTTGCATAAACTATCTCTCATTGGACATCAACGTATTTAATTAAACAATGAGTGTTAATCAAAGCGCCTCCTTATTACGTCACGCATGTCCCTGAGAAAATTCTAAAGCTTTAACGCTAACATTGTGTAGTTGTATAGCAATTTTACTCATTCATTTATACGATATATAATATTTCGGGCTTCATTCTAATGTCGAACTCGGGAATTCGGAACCTTTTCTTTCGAACTGGAGAATCCGCGAGGAATTCTACACGAAACTCTTCATTTAATGCACAGGGCTAGAATTACATCTAAAGTCATTCGCGATTATATTCTTATTATCGCCCACACTGAAGATTGAACCTTCAAACTCCACTTTGTGAAAATCGATCGGGTAAATAGTGACATATTCAATAAATAATTCAATTCTAGGGGACTTATCGGTAATAGAGAGGTATAAATCTCAATGCAAGCATACAATAGCGAACAGCTAAAGACTTCCATCTGATCATGACTAGCGGGAGAAGCGAATGATAGCCGCGTGGATTAGATAAAGGTTTCTATGTAAAACTTTTTCAAGATTCCTGAATTTAACAGAAAGATATTCGAATTCGATAAGATATACCGTAGTTATACCGGGATTTACGTTCGCAGAATTATTATGCGAAAAACTCTCCAAATGAGGACATTATTCATAATAATCCAAATAATACAAATTACTAATCATATCTGAAATAATCAGAAACTTAAATTGCTGTTGTACGTTATTTTTTTTATTAATCACTTGATTTTACGTTGAATGAATCGCAAGACGTTTTTCATGATTATAGAGTTCAGTGAGTCAATTTTTATCATGCAATGCGCATGCGTCATAGGGTTGCTTTTTTTTGGAATAGATAATAATTATTGACGTGCAGTAGATAACGTTTGCTTTATTTGCCACCTTTCTTTATCTGATTGTTGAGTGTTACTTAGAAATACTACGTTGCCTTTGGCAGAATTTTAGTCGATGAGGATTGGAAAATATACTAAGTATTGGAATAGTTCGGGGAGATTTTCCTCGAGTGTCGTTTCCGATGCGGTAACAAATCTGGTTGCGTGATCGCAACTGTGCAGAGCATAATCAATATTCAGTTTAAATGTCAATATCGGTTGCATCACCAAATGATAACACTTGCGAGTAAAATAGAATATATAATATCCGCTATTCATTTTAATTCGATAAGTAGTAATGAATTCACAGGAGGTACCAAATGAATATGGAATTCATTTTATTAGTCTTATTGTTTTCTTCCAAAGTAGATTACGTCGTCTGGTATTTGCCACATCTTCGAGAGATTGAATCATACATTTCACATTGTCGACGTATAGCATCACTATTCTTTTTCATTCTAAGTTTTGGGCCATTGAGTACATATACTGCGACATTTTATTTTTTGTCTCATTAGAAAGTTGTTAAGAACTGAAATACATTCTCTTATGATCCGTAAAACTGGTCTACTCAACTTTTTTCTTTTTTTTAATTTCATCCGCTTTTAGTTGGGTAAAAATTATAGTTTGGGATTATCGCCGATCGTGGTTTACTTGGTTCGTTACATTTCTGATGTTCTTTCTACTGTGCATATATCGCTGTTTTTTTCAATTGTGAGGTCTTTTACGTTTACATATCTCAGGTACATTGTCGCCAGGAAATAATTCCATGCCTTCATTTAGTTTTACATACGTTCCATCTGTTTCTATTGGTTCATAATCTTAGGAAGACATTTTTTAATGATTTATCTTGATGCCGTCACTTCGCGTGGAACTTCGCAAATGTTTATCACCAGATTATTATGCCGTTTAAATATCTCATTCTCTGAGATTGTTTGTATGCAGATATTTATATATAAATATATTTTTCTTTCTAATTTTTAAAATTTCTTTAAGTTTTCTATTTGCAAGTTCATATTTAATTCTCCGCCTTTTCTTCATTTCTTCATTCTTCTTCTTATCATTATATTACTTAATAACTTTACGCCACACGACAGTTAGTGTTGAAATAGGTCTTTGTGACAAAAGGTCTTTTCGTATTACCAGCAACTGACAAAAACATTGCAAAAAGGATTCTATCTTATATCATTACTTATAATTGATTCATTAATGCTAGTAGTCGATGGGTTTATATTGATCTCGAGTGATAGTATGTATCGTGTATCTGTATTGTCCTCATTTTCGTTAACTTTTATTACCGTCTTGCAATTAAACAGCAAAACAAAATAAAATAAATACAATAAGCAAAAGTTCAGCTAGAATTCGTCACTGCAAACTTTCCTCTCAACTTCCAACACGTTTCTGCCAAACACCTCTGCCAACAGGCATTTTATAAGAAAACTGACCCCATTCCATTTGCATGTGTGTGTAGTGGAAAATGAGATCTCGTAAGAGTCCACGAGTCTACACCTTATACATCCATGGCTGCCATCTTTAATTTCTCTTGCTCTCAGATCCAATCCGAAAGTAAGTTGTATAACCGCATAATACACACACATGCGGGCGCTTTTTTATTATTACATTCAACTCAACACATCTTCAATCGATAACAGTTACATGAGATTTATTTGCTTTGTGTAGAAATTGTTAATGAGTAAATAATAATATTAATGATAATAATAATAATAATAATAATAATAATAATAATAATAATAATAATTCCCTCCTTGTGAGCCAGTAATAATAATTATTATTAACTCGCAAGGACCTTTCACACAGTCCATCAAAGATCTCTCCTTAAAAACAACATGTGGTGTTCCCTGGAAGCTGAGTGACAACAACGTTCCCCAGACTTTCTACTATTCCCGACGTCTTTCGATAACATTTGCAAATAAATTTGCGTTTTTGCAACAGCCGCTTACGACGGATTTCTCGCTGGCAGTGGCCATTGTTCTCCTAGGATTGGAGTGGTAATGCGCCTACTTAATGTCACAGTTCTTTTCGCACTTGCTCAGCGGAGATCAGGTCAGTGCTCTCTCCTCGGTCTTTGTATCCTCCTTGCCATTTCTTGATAATTTGGCATCACTTTTTCGAGAGGTGCAGTAATGGAGCAAGTAGAGGCATGGGAAGATATCGAACTTGTAGATATGTAGCTTGCATATTCTTGGTTCCATGTAATGCTTCTTCGTGTTTTACCTCTGCAGCAGTTTGTCTGGCCCGTGCATAAGGCTTATGTGTATTAGTCTCAGCATTCAAATATTTTCCTTAATATTTCAGTTGTTTTCATTAGTGTTATTCGTTGTATCTTTTCAGCCATGCCTCTGATTCCAACTTCTCTCATTCTGTTTTCATTTTTTGTTCAGAATTGTTCCTAGTGCTCCTACTATAATAGTCATTATCTAGATTTCTTAATCATCTATATCCCTTTGAGCTCTCTAGCTAGTTTTGTGTATTTGCTCCGTTTCTCATTTTCTTTGATATTCACCCTGTGGTCAGCTGAAACAGCATAGTCTACGAGTTCACAGGATTTTCTTGTAAATTTATTTAGACATCCTTTCTTCTTCCTTAAATTTGTTTATCTGTTTCAATGTGCAAGTCCCATAGGATTTTGTGATTCTCGTTTTCAAGTAGTGTTGCCGGCGTATGCTTGTACCATTTGTTTGTGCGTTCGAGATGCACCTGTTTGCATAATCCCCACTGTACTGCACTTCCCACTCGAACGTGTGTGTTATTGTATTTCTTTTGGGTCAGTTTGCTGCATTCGCTTACTATATAGTTTATCGTTTCGTCTCTTTGTCCATAGAGTCTGCATTTGCTGTTTTCTTGTGTTATTCGATCTTTGCTTTGATGTGATTGGTTATTATTGAGTTGTCTTGTGCTATAGTTATTAGGGATTAAGTTTTCCGGTTTACGTGTCATTTTCGAATCCATATCCATATGTTTTTGTTATTCTAATATTAAATCATCCTTATGGATCTTCCCTGTAGTTGTTTTTCCTCCCATTTTTCTTACCTCGTCTTACCCTTGTCTTTTTTTTTCTTTTTTGTTGATTTTTTAGTGTCTCTTGCTGCCGTAATTATCCTTTCAGTGTTTTGCATTATGTTTTTTTCTAGTTTTGTTGTTGTTTGTCATTCACAGTCTTCGAGTCAAATCAGTTCATTCCTGCTGTCTTTACTCTTCACGTAGAGTCTGTCAATATCGTCCTTTGTGTATAATGCATTGTGCATGGCCATGAGTTTCTTCATCTCTCGATCGAGCTGTTTCAGTTCTTCTTTAGTCTACCCTATGAACGGCCCAGAGTATTTTACTATTGATACTGCCTATGAATGTACACCTTTTACTAGAATTCTGCTATATAATTCAGTTTTCAGGAGTTTTCTTGTTCTCTTGATATATTCCTTTACAATTCTCTTCTTCATTTTTTTGATAGTATTTATTTCTATAACTCCCATAAGAATTTATAGGTGCCTTGTCCCTCTAGAGCCCTCATCTACGTTTGGTTGCGTAGTTACAGCCCTTCTGTAATCTCAAGTTTCCCCTTTCTTATAACTAGTAGTGTGCAGTTTCTCGTACCAAATTCCATTTGGATATCCTGTCTGTAGACCCCGGTGGTGTTTATTAGTTTCTCTAGTTTCTTTTCGATCCTTACAAGAAGTGTTAGATCATCCATGTACATCAGGCGTTCAGTTTTTCATCTGTATTAGATAACTTGTATCAGGGTTGGCACTTTCTCAGCATATTGTTCAGGGGAATCATGACTATGATAAACATTAATGGTGATAGTGAATCTATTTGGAAGATCCGTTTTTTATATTAACTTATTTTATGCGTTGTCTATCAGCTGTCAGTTCCAGTCTTCATGTTCTCATTGCATTTTCAATCACGTGGGTGATCCTGCTTGATATTGTACACATTTTAAGCATTCTATTATCCACGCTCGGGGGATCCTGTTGTAAGTTTTTTTGTAGTCTATATATGCCATGAATTACTTATTTCTCCTTTTTCCCCCCATCAGGATCTTTTTATCCATATATAGTAGATCATGTCTTCCTCTTTATTTTTTTTGGCATCCTTTCTATTCATCAGGAAGAAGTCCACTATTATTCAGGGAGTAGTAGATTTGTTCCCTCAGTTGTGCTGTAAGTATTTCCCAGATAGTTACTAACCACGTAATAGACCTATAGTTTATGGGGGGATGCTTTTTCTGTATCCTTCTGTATCAGTGCGATTCTATGTTTTGTCATTCAATCTGCCAAGGTTTTTTCTGTATAAATCTTCTCAGGTTTTCAGCTATCATTTCGTATAATTTTGTAAATTTTTAAAACGAATATTCATATATTCCGTTTTGACCTGGAGCTCTCGAGTTTGCCGTTTTTCCTATGGTTTTCTTTGCGTATTTCGTTCTCTGTCCCTTCCTCGATGTGTTGTAACTCTTCTTTCATGTCTTTCAGCCATTCAAAATGTCTGTTGTAATCCTGTTGTTCTCCCCCCCCCCATATTTTACTTGAGTAGAGTTTTGTTTCGTTCGGCTTTGGTCGTTCTGTTTTTATTTTTTCTCCATTCACATTTTGATAGAATTGATTTCCATTGTTTTCAAATGCCCTATTTTGCTTGCATTGTTAAGATTTGTATCTGTATCGTCTAAATCTTCTTTTGATGCTATTTTTTGGTTCAGATCTTAATGTTTTTGCTTAGCCTGTTCCCGCTGGTTACATTTCCAATTTTCCATCTTCTCCACTTCGCTTTCGACTTGTTTATCGTTTTGCTTTCTAGCCCCATTTCGCATCCAAGTTTTGTCGGTGCATCTTTCCCCGGCTGTTTTGTTTCTGATTTTAACTTCATACCTACATCTCTCTTCTTCTCTTAGTTCCTTAAGGATGGAAGCTTTGTTTTTCTTCGTTCTGTATTAGCTTTTCTTTCTATCTGCTTCATCATGTGTTAGGCTTTTTCCATTGTCCTCCATTTCCACGTTTGTAGAGGCCAGTGTTCGCAGGTCATCTGACTGTGGATTTTCTGCTGGTGGGTTTTCCACTTGTGAGGTTTCTACATTTGCATTTCCAGTGAGGGATTCTTTATGCTCAACGTCATCATTTATTTTTGGCTGTATTTCTTTTAGTTCCAGTTTGGAGATCCAGCCTTTCTTGAGTACCACTCTTGTTTTGTCGACAATTCTTTGGTCTCTTATCTGGTAGTCACTGTACAAGTCCTATAGGTTTTTCATTTCTTTCCGATGACCTCCCTATCTATATTTAGGGCGGCTGCTATAATAGCATTCCATTACGAGTTAATTCTCTTTCGTTGTCTATTTCTTCCTTCGGGTTTTTTAATGTCTATCTTGGTTGTGCTTAGCTTGGTCGGTTTCATTTTGCCCCTTAAATTAGAGGTTATACTCACTTGTTCAGCGTTCGTGTTGTTTGCGTTTCTGAAATTAGAAAGTGGGCCAATATTCGCAGGATGACGACGCGGTCCCCCATGTTGCCGATCATGACACCCAGATCTTTCTTCTGAGTCCCACGGTTCGTGTTATTTGTATTTGACATTTATTATATTGTGGTGTTTGTGGCAACACCAGGATCATAATTGTTTTACCTGTGGTTCCGACGCAGGGAGGGTGTATACCTTTCATGTATATGGTAGGTATCGTGCACTATCACACAGTCAGGGCATGAACAGACATAGTCAGGGCAAAAAAAGCAACCAATAAAACATCGTAAAAGGGCATTATTAATATCTAATTGTATAAGTCTGTTGCTCTGTTCCAAATTGAATAGGATATTTGCAGATAGCTTCTTAGTTTTTGCGCGAATTTGTAATGCGGGATAAACATCGCATTGTTAGTTACAGTTTTTATATATTTTGGAAAATCTAGACACATTTCAATTTTAAATACTAACGGCAAATATATTTAAATATAACAAAAAATCATTCTTTTAATTACCGTTCGTCCACGATGTTTCAAGAAGTTTTATTCTAAGTCTAATAAAGGACAGGTAATTTGTCAGTTTTCACCCTTTTGATTTTTTTTTTTAAATGTCTATTTCCGTTTTAAGACAAATCTATTTAAGAAGAAAAAAAGTCAATTTACTTTTACTACTTCAAAGTTTTCATTTTCAGAATGTAAATGTTTTTCAATGGTGGGGAGGATTATTATTATTTACTCACTAGGAGTATTCACACAAGCCATCATTAAAGACTGTTCTTTGAAAACAACTTCTGGTGTTCCCTGGAGTCTGAGTGACAACCAATCATTCCAGATTTCCAGTACTCTCCACCTCTTTCGATAAAATTTGCAAAATACTTTGCGTTATCGCAACATCCGCTTACTATTGATTTCTCGTCGGCAATGACCATTAGTTTTCACTGAAATGTGGGTGGCAATAAACCTTCCCAATGTCCCAGTCTTCTTTGTACATCTCCAACGGAGGTCTGACTAGTGCTTTCTCTCCTCTGTCTTCCCCTCCTTCTTGACATGCATTATTTGGTGTGGTGTCTGTTTTTTTGTGACACTCACAAAAAAAAGGTGGGCGTTTTTTTTTCATTTATACAGTTTCAGTTTCATGATTTCATGTGATGTTACTTTGTGTTTTGCATCTGTAGCCGTTTCTGTATCCGGTTTGTGTGGTGTTAGTCTCCGCAGTCAAGGGTTTTCTGAATATTTCTGCAGTTTTCATTATTGAAATTCGTTGTATTTTCTCGGCCTTCCCTCTGATTTCAATCTCTTGCATACTTTTCTAAAGTTTGTTGGTATCGTTCCTAGTGCTCCTACTATTAGTATTGTTATTTTTACTTTCTATATTTCCCAGATCCCTTTGAGCTCTCTGGCCAGTTTCGTGTATTTGTTTCGCTTCTCATTCTCCTTGACTTTCACTCTGTGGTCTACTGGCACGGCAAAATCTACAATCGTGCTGGCCTTTTAATTCTTGCTAACTATCATGTCATCCAGTCTTCTTGCTTGGATGGGTGTATCCGTTTGTATATTCATGTGCCATAGGCTCTTGTGACTTTCATTTTCCATTATTGCTGCCGGTTTGTGTTTGTACCATTTGTCTGTGTGTTCAAACTTCATTTATTTGATAATTACCAATGCACAGCGTTCATTACTTGATCGTGTATGTTTTTATATTCTTTTGGGGATAGTTTGCTGCATTCACTTATCTGGTTTATTGCTTCGTCTATTTGTCCGCAAAGTCTGCGTTTGCTGTTTTATTGTGTCTTGTGGATCCTTACTTTGATGTGGTTAGTTCTAATTGCATTATCTTGCGTAGCTCTTATTAGTGATTCATTTTGCTGTTAAAATGCCCTTTTCTGTAGCTATTTGCAAGTGTTTTTGTTAGTCTCTTCTTTTGTAATCATTATGAATCGTCCATGTAGCAGTTTCTCTTCCCATTTTTCTTTCCTCGTCATATTCCTCGTTTCCTTTTTATCTTGTTTGTTTCTTCCGTGTATCTTGCTACAGTAATTATTCTCTCGGTGTTCTGCATTATGTATTTTCTTATTCTTTTTTCGTGTTATAGACACGATCTTCTATGCAGATCAGTCATTTTCCTCCGTCTTTCCTTTTTACATATAGTCGATCAGTATGATCCTTCAGATGTAAATCGGTGTGCATCATCATTAGTTTCCCGGTCTTCTGGTAGAGATTCCTTAGTTCTTCTTTGGTCAAGTTTATGAAAGGTCCAGAGTATCATATCAATGACACTGGCCGCGTGTTTATTTCTTTTAATTAGGTTTTGACCATTTAGCTTGGGTTCGAGGGGTTTTCTTCTTCTGAGGAATACCTTTCAAATTTTCGCTTTCATTTCCATTGCTTTGATGGCGTCTGCTTCCAACACTCCCAGGTATTTGTAGCTATAATGTTTACACAGTGCCCTCATTTCTGTTTGATTGGGCAGTGCTATACATTCTGGTGCTTCTGGTTTTCTCCTTCTGATGGTGAGTAGTGCGCACTTTTCCATGGCGAATTTCATTTGGTTATCCTTGCTAAAGATTATGGTAGTGTTTACTAGTGTTTCTAGTTCTGTCTTTGTTTTTACAAACAGTTTCAAGTCATCCCTGTACATTAGGTGGTGTATGCTTTCTTCTGTGTTAGTGAAGTTATATCCGGGTTGGCATTTTCTTAGGATGTTGTTCAGGGGTATGATTGCTATAATGAATATTAATTGTCATAGGTCATCACCTTTGATTCCCCTTTGTATGTTAATTTCAGTTATGTATTGTCCATAAACAACTAAGTATTGTACTTAATATAAGTTGAAAGTCGGGCTTTCTCTTCTATAACAAAGTTTGGAAATAGGTCTCTCTTATACGATAATGTGTAGTCGCTAGTCGTAGCGGGAATGGGTAGCGTTCGTCTTTTTCCTCGAATAATAATTAGTTTTGCTTTATTTCCTTTTTTATTCAGGTAAGAATAAAATACTAAACCAAATTCAGTAAATGGCTTAACAACATTATAGATTGTACGACTCTGCCTTATACGTTCGCACGTAAATAAAATAAGAATTAATTTCGGAAGTTAATAGAGTGGTGTGCTTAAATACAAACCGAGTTATCGTTCTGAATGGTAGAGTGAAGGAAAGAATAATTAAAATGAAGTAAAATGTAAACTTTTTCTTATATGACTATCAGGGTAAGCCACACAAATACAGAAAGTAAACCAGCTAGGTGCGAAAAACATGGTCGTTTTAATCTTTACTGCTGACGTTTTGCATTCAACTATAATGAATTGGAAATGCGTTAGTGGCGACTCGCTAGCATTACCATATATGGTCTGATGGTGATATAGAGTTCTGCGTTTATACTTCACAGGGCCGTAGGAAAACAGTTACACTAGTTTTGTGTGTGTGGGGGAAGTTATATTAAGTTATTATTATTTAGGGTAACGTATCTTTTCTAATAGAATTTCCTATGACAGAACCATATTAAGTAAGCTCAGGAAAGAAAAACTGTTAATTAATTCATTTAGAAGAAAAATAAAATCAATAAATAAATTTGCTTTTTTTTCTTTCACGGGGTGAAGAGGAATTACAAAAAAAAGGTGTTACATTGGTTAATTAAAGGAAGGAACAACCCAAATTCTCTAAATAAAATATAAACATTTTCTTACTTGAGTATCTGGGCAAGCCACACAAAAGTAGACAGTATCCATGCTTGCTGCGGAAAACATGATCGTTTTAATCATAACGACAGGCGGTTTGCGTTCAACCATAACGAATTCGAAATGCCTTATTGGCGACTTGCTAGCTTGACCATATATCGTCTCATAGTGATCATTATTATTATTATTATTATTATTATTATTATTATTATTATTATTATTATTATTATTATTATCATTATTATTATTATCATTATTATTATTATTATTATTATTATTATTATTTTATTTATTTATTTTTTTGAAACACTATGAGTTTTCACACATGTCGTTATAGATTACTAACCGAGAACAACTGGTGGTTATTTTTGTGGTCTTGGTGAAAGCAAGGTTTTTCTTTCTACTTAATTGTTCGACCACTTCCCATATCACGGTCTTCATATGTATTGAATAATGTCGCCATATTTGGGCTGCTGAGTCTCTGTGATATCTGTGTGTTCATGATTATGTGCAGGAACGTGTCTCTAATTTGATTGGTCCCATTATTTCTTCTGTGCAACCTCTCTTTTAAAGATATAGTGTTGCTATTTGAAGTCCTCTGTATAAATATTATTATAACATATTTCTTCGGAATTATTTGATCTAATCATTTGTTTCCTATTTTCTACCTCGTATGATTCATTGGCTCAACAATTAACTGCTTTGATATCTCATCATAATGCAGTTTCCTATCTAGTAATTCTTTTTTTAATGACTGCGCGTTTGTAGAACTCTATTCTCGCTGATTGCTTTCCTCGTACCTACAGCCCTGGTCCTCCCAAAATCCAGTAAAGATGTATCTGTTTAGTTTTCTATAATCATCTCGTGATTTTGCTTGCTTCTTACAAAATATGTGCCCTTGTTAAGGGCGTTTTAAACAAAGCATATACGAAAAGGTAAAATGGTATTAATATGAAGGAACTACATCATAGCCCAAATATGTAAGTAAATATTTCATATCTTATCCTCATCTTTATAAAATCCTTCTCAGAGATAAAACAGTGGGAGTTTAGAACCGCTCTGTAATTATTTTTACGACACGTGATTGATTGAACTTTAATCTATAACCCATTTCTTTAAAATATTCACATTAACAACTCGTTTCTTACAACTACTTTCAGTTTTTTTATCCTAATTTCTATTATATCCAAAATTTTACGGAGAAAGTTTATTTATTCGACAACGACATTACAGCTTTCAAGTTCCATGTAAACAAATCCTTATTGAGCTGTGTTCTTAATAAATTATTACTAGAACTGATCACTATCCTGTTGTCTCACCAACCACCTAACGGTTTTAACTCTTATCCTGAAGTGGCCTTCAGGATTTGACAAGCCGATACTCCCTTGAACACAAATCATAATATATATAATTAAAATTTAAATTGTCCTTCCCCATACCAACTTCAAACCGGAAGTGTGTTGCTATAACGTCTTGTTATAAACTCTTAAAAACTACCATTACCGTATTAATCGATCTATAAGTACCCATTATCTGTTGGGATAAGAAGTAAGTAATTCGAGGCTAATCAAAAGATAGAGAATGGATGACAAATCCTTCGTAAACGCAGGCAATAACAAAACGTTGTAATTTCCTATAACGGAAAGATATTCTAAAGAGTGAATAGTTAACAAAATTGTTATCGTAAACAAAGATTTCTGTTTCCTTCTGCCAAGGAAACCTCACGTAAAACAAGTGTCATTTCCGTAATTTTCATTTCTTGTCCAATTGTCTTGAACTGAAAGTCTCTACTCCACCATCTTGAACCACGATGTTTTTTTTTCCTGGAAGAATATCCAATCAGATCTCGGTGGCGCACAGCTGTCGTGAATGACACATTAGAAAGTGTGTGTTTATTATTAATGACAAGTGTGTCTGTTATTCTCACAAGAACAAAATAAAATGTGAAAATAAGATTTCCCGGTGTTCGTCACATTTTCAAAATGCAATATATCTAATATTGCCAAAATTTAATATACATTTTGCATATAAAACTAGATATAAATATTAAAATAGATTTTGCATATAATATATATATATATATATATATATATATATATATATATATATAACTACTTCATTTACTCACATAAACCTAATATACGAAAGTATAGATTTCTGCGTAAACTTTAAGTATATACTTCAAAAGTGATCAATACGTAGGTAGAGCTAGATAGTAATTTATAAAATATATATGGCGATTAAGCTACACTGAATATTCTGCGTTTCATCCACTATAGGATTCGTCAGGCTTATGTATGTATATATATATATATATATATATATATATATATATATATATATATATGTATACATATATGTGTATGTGTGTGTGAAATTTTGAGAAAGTGAGAGATTATATAATTTTTCCATAGATAAACAAAGTCGCAGCTCACGAGAGCTGTTTTGTTGACTGCCATGGTTCTTATGAGCTGTGACCTTGGTTGGCTATGGAAATAATTATACATATATATATATATATATATATATATATATATATATATATATATATCGACATGCAAATTGTTCATTATCACATCTCTTTAGTTGGGTTAGACAAGCATCTTTGTAAGCATCTGTTCAAAGTCTTTATATGAATATTGCCCGATATTTTTAAAATGGCCTATTTGATCATTTGCATACACAGTTTTGTCTTACGTATTAAGTAAATAGCAGGTGATATAATTTAACAAAAGTGATCTACCCATAAAATGGAAAGGGCTTATATAGTCATCCAAACACAGACTGTTTAGTTGGATCATCGTATTTAAGACTAGACTCGCACCGATCCCAAGACAGAAATCGAACTTACAATATGTAGCTAAAACTTTAGAGATTGGAATTCATACTTTCAGGAAGGCATATACAATTATATAATATAATTTATATTCCCACTCGTATCAGTCATTGTCTCTATCGTAATGGAATGATTGAGTATTAGACTTCGTTTGATCCAGTACTTTTTTTACAACGAGTATCACATTAAAAGTATAGAAACGACTCACTCCAAAGTCGTTATGTAATATATCCCGAGTTACGCTGACTGTTGGAAAATGTGATTTTGCTGTGTAAGTTGTTCAGTGCAAGGGTGAAATTGTTTACATATGTCAAACTCGGTAGCTGGAGTCGACAATAACACCTGGAATAAGTCAATCGGTTATGTGTGAGAGAAAATGTGTCAAGAAAAATGAAAAGAGAGATCGCCTAATAGAACGAGAGGTAAATAATATTTCCCTCGCATGTAAGTTAGTGTGGTTTCCGATTTTGGAAAGTGCAAACACGTCGTGATAGCGCAAAGATGCGTTGGGGTTATAATCGAAAAAAGAGTTAAGAACGACCGATAAGAAAGAATGGAAATCGCGAAGACTCAGAAAGAATAAAACCAAGCATTTATTAAAAGAACCCTCCGGCTTGTTTTTTTGTGCAAGAGGTTCCCCTTTTTAGCTACGAGCAACGACGTGAAGAGGCAGAAAAAGGCATGCCAGCGTTTGGTTATACACATATACACACATGTACTAACTTATACAATAAAACATTATGCACACAGCCATATATAGACATTAAACATATCAAAACTACATACATAGCTACAAAAAAGAGACGCATTCATCCATAATTGTCTATCACACATATACATATCATACACATACTCTCACAAAAGATGCACGTAATGAGATATTTGCGCCACAGAAATTATTCTCCCCCCAACTACATAACATTTTAATCGATCTCCAATTCATAATTTGCTTGATCCTAGACAAACTGATGAAGCACTACACATCTTAAGGTATTTAAAATATAATTTTATCCTGTCGTATTCTTAGTCGGACATTGCTCAATCTGATTTCTACATGTGTCTGACCTCTGCTACACTCAGAGTTGACTTTTTGTTTTGTTATCCAAGTTCCCAGGAACTGCCGGGTGTTTTTACTAGTAAACCTATAGAATTTCCATCTATAATATGAAGCTGTAGATTCCAATTATTTAATGTATTTTTTTTTGTTTTTACATCTTTCAGGTTTATTATTCATTCAAAACATTAAACATTACATCCATTATTAAATTTAATGCATTAAATATTCAAAATCAGTTCAGAAACATGTTCAAACAATTCTTAATTAATGTTTATTGAAGACAATTTGATGGATTTCACGTAACGTAAATTGCTTTCAACATCATCGAAGATAAAAGTAATTAAATCGAAATCTCCAAGCACGAAACGTTTTAATTATTATTTAGAACAAAAATGGAATGATGAGAAAATCAATTTCGATATTTTATTTCATCAGAAACTAGGATGGAAGAAGGCGTTGCTTATGAATTAATTCAGAGACATCTCTGTTCTAATATTTACCCTACGCACTCTCTCACACACACATACATACACATATATACATACATATAAATATATATATATGCATATATATATTTAGTAATGTGATTGATAATTTAAAATTGTAGCTTATAAATGCACGAAATAAGCTACAATCAACATCCAAATGAATTCTTTGACGATAATTACGGTTTTCTAAAGGTGAACAATTAAATAATACATCTGCCTTACTTAAAAATGCTAAGTTTATTTATGGTGTCTTTTATATATAATAAATAAACACTTAATACTTTTACTGATGAGGAGATTTGTTAAAAAAACTATATGACAACATTATTGTCCATAACTATATGTCTATCGCAATAAAAATATCGTTTCCGAAACGGTCGTACAAATTATTGACTTTATTGTGTTCCTTCTTATGAAACAGATTTTTAATTTTTAATTTTAATTTGAATTTTAAATTATCAATCACATTACTAAATATTAAAGTAGCTCTAGAATATTTTGCTATCAAGCTTATTATATACCTGCATTACAACGAAAATTTTTTCTTGTATGTTAATTAGATTAGTAATTTTAATATCACATTAAAATACAATCTGTTCTTTAGACTACTGTTCTAACGCCCTTTAAATTATATATATATATATATATATATATATATATATATATATTTATATATCAATGTAGAGCCTTACTCGGAACCAATCCACGCACAACTAATCAAGAACTTGCTTCTGAATAAAACGTAACAGATATTGTGATTTCAAACGACTTGTTAGAATTGAGAAAACAAAAAAAAAATTGATTAATGGGTACCTCACGAATTCAACGACGAAAAAAAGTAACGCTGATATAAAGTATCATCTTTCGTTCTTTTGTGCAACGAGAATGGCCCGTTTTTCGACAGACTTGTGACTTGCGATATTTATGAAAACCTTTTTATGAAAATGCGGTCTTTATGAAAACTCACAAAGCTCATTCAGGGTTTAGACGCTGACGAAGCTCCACGGCACTTTAGGACCATACAGCAGTTGACGAAAGAAATATATTAACCTTATTGGAACAGCAGATTCCTGACATCCTTCAGGAAACAACCCCTTAAAATTGAAAGCAGTATCATAACCCAAAAATGCTTTGGTTAGAATTGATGCTGTCATTACTAAAGTATGTGATTCTTCCTTTGGTGTTTGCCTTGCGCTAGAGATGATTTTTTCGAGCCGTCTCTGAACATATGAGGAATACTCGATTTCGGGTGCCTCTTTCTTCTGTCATATGTGGGAAATGTTCAAGCACTCTGTCTTTCAGACGTGTGACGTTTAACTTCTTGAAAATCACATGTTGTCTCAACGTTTCTGTCATCATATCTGTTAAATCTTGGGGAGCAAAGATTGCATGCTTGTTTCATCTGGAATTTGGGTGAGGTGCGCCATCACCCTCTCGGAATTGATTTATAAGACTGATAATATATTTTCATGCTTCCCTTCCATATATTTTAACTAGGTTGTCAAAAGTACAGACAAGGTCCTCGTTTGTTTTTTCTTGATAGAGGATGCACAACTCACATTTCATCGTTTGATCCATCACACTAGCATGGAAAGGAAAGAAAATACATGTAAGTATTGTTACGAGTCGGATGCTTCAGTTTTAGATTATTAAGGACAGTCACAGTATATAATTAGCAACCATAACCGGTACACATGAAAATAAACACAACACGAGAATCTAACTGTACTATAACGTATGTCGAGTAATTTACCTTTTCAAGACAAAAACACTCTAATGTAGTAAAAAATGGATTTATTGGATTTTTTGACTATGAAAACCTAGGTATAGACACCAAATTTAAGTGTCTAGGTTGAATAGTTTCCAAGATATCGACGTTAATTAGATTTGTTTGGTGGTCATTTTGTATAATAACGGAAATGTATGAAGACGCAATCTGATCGTTGTCCACTTGGACTAAACATATTACGTAGACCCTAAGCTTCAACTTGGTACCAAAAATCAAACTAGTAGTAGTAGAATTGGCTGACCCCTCTGGCTCCCACTACTAGACAGACAAGATGATAAGTGTCTATCAAGGACAATTGTTGCCAGCCGAATAATGATGGTGATGTTGATGATAATGGTGATGAGCAATACAAGATAACTGATATTGATCAATGTATGAATTATCTTTTCTCTCTATCTAAATATATATATTTATATATGCTTATAGATTATTATTATTATTATTATTATTATTATTATTATTATTATTATTATTATTATTATTATTATTAATATTATTATTATAAATTTAAACAAGTTTGCATTACGACGCCCAGTGTCACAAATATTTTCATATAATTAAAAATATATATTGGTCTTCTTTTATTTCGCACCTTTAATAACCGCGTTAATTATTTATAGTTATCCCACTTGAACCTTTAACCTGATATATATATATATATATATATATATGTATATATATATATATATATATATATATATATATATATATATATATATATATATATATATATATTCACTAGGATTTTTAGCCAGTTGAAAACGGGCATAATGTATAGCTCGTTTTTTTTTAAAATAAGTATTTATGGCGAATTAAGGGCGGAGTATGATTTAATTTAAGATAATCTTTAAAAGAAATACTAACCCCAATAAACCTTTATTAGATTGCAGCTATGCATCGATCAGATACCATAATGCATAGTTTGCTGCACCTTATTATCACAAAGACTTATATCTTTAACCGTATTATATCCATAAGTTCGTATCGAACGGAGAACATAATATTAAGTTCGTTGTGCCTTATTATAATAAAGGTCAATGCAACATTTTTATAAGATCGGCTCAGAAAATTCCAATAAAAATTGAACGGGTAGATAGATAGAATAAAAGTCATATAATATACATATTTCTATTTATTTTTTCTTAAATAGTGGAAAACATCGGTTTGTAAAATTATCGAAGTCGGGCACGAACCAGCGTATTATTGTAAGAAAAGGATTATGAACAATGCTTTAAAGGAAGAACAGTAACTATTCACAGGTAGGAAGCAGCAAGCAACGTCACTTATGGAAATACACAGCAGATAATCAAATATACCCTCAGGTACTACAGTAATAGAAAAAGTTGTATTGAAAAAGTGCTTGAGAGATAGCGTTCGTCCTATCAGATGTCTAAAAGAATAGACTAGTGACTTTTCTTTACTTATGTTATCTATATCAAGGTATTTCATACAGAGAAATAAGCACAATTTAGTCTACAACGACAGAATTTGAAGAGTTCTTATCTGCATATGACATCTCTATATGTTATGAAATATTCCTGAAGTTACGACGTGAAACCGATATTATTAGGCTGAACATTTCATGATTATTATGTTATTAAAGAAATAAAAGGACATTTGGAGATTTCGTCAGAATTTTTATATTGACAAAGCTTTTATGTTAAATTGGCGAGGTCATAGGCTATGCGGGATTTAGTTGGTTAACATATGGGCCAATTGGCGATTCAATGATATGGATATAATCAACGTTTTCGCTAAAAGTTCATCTACGTTTCCTCTAACATTGATTTTTCTTTTTTTGATTAAGATATCCGCAAACGAACGCAGTTTTAAGTTAGGCTATCACTCATATTTTGATCGAATTTTGTGATTTGTGATCAGGCCTTGTGGACTTTTGCCTGCAAACAAACTTGTCCACACATATATTATCCATCATGGAAGTGATTAAAATATGGTTGTGCTCGTAATAACGTTTTCTCAGCATTGGCTATGCTTTGGGACGCTCCGTGATAGACCACAAATTTATATCAGTTTCACACTAATCTTTGGCGAAAGCCACGGATTCTAAGCGTTGATTTTATACCAAAATTTTGTGTCGTAACAAATGTTTAATATTTATTGTATGCGCCTAATTCTGTGTATATTGTTTTTAATTTAGCAATTTTACTATCCATTTAGTTATATTTCGGATGGGGTATCCTTTCCAAACATTCACCTGTTATTTACGACACAAAAAGAGATTATTTAGTAAATTGTAATCG
The DNA here is from genome assembly GCF_053919585.1 of Euprymna scolopes. Taxonomy (NCBI): domain Eukaryota; kingdom Metazoa; phylum Mollusca; class Cephalopoda; order Sepiida; family Sepiolidae; genus Euprymna; species Euprymna scolopes. Next base: position 42,682,926 of record NC_136495.1, on the reverse strand, counting down.
CTATTTCAGGTGCAATTATTTTTATCTCTCGTGCACTTACTTCACCGGAAATATTCATCAGGATTTTTTTAAAAAAAGTTTTCCCTTTCTCGCATTATTATTTAAACGGTGTACATGTTCCTATGATTCCTAAGATTACAGTTTGTTTTTGTTTATCCTAGATAAAACCTCGGTATGGATTTATCTCCTTACGTTCAGCTGTATTCAATCAATTTCGATATATGTGTTTCAGCGTATGATTCTATGTGATTGTGTATACGTGTATTTGTGTTTCATTTAGTTTGTACTTTATTGTGTGTGTTTCTGACGGTTGATGCATAGTTTGCGTGTGTATGCGCACGTCTATCTCTCTGTTTACGTGAATCCGTGTCAGCTTTCCCGTATTTGTTTCCTCTATTTGGTCTCTCTGTGACTAGAATTGCGTGTCTATGTATTTCTGTTTATTTATATTTGTATGTAGCTATTTGTGTGTTTTAATGTTCATATATATATATATATATATATATATATATATATATATATATATATATATATACGCTGAAATGTTTCTATTTGTTTGTTTTATCCATACATTTGTTTATTTTAAGGGTCGTTTACGTTAGAGAATTAATCTGTCGCCTTGGGTTTATGTATACGTTTTGTGTACGCTAATGTTAGCTTAACAATTTCGGTATGGCTGTGCGTGTGCGGATGAGTATGTGTTAGCATTAAGGTACGTGTACTTTCGTGTATTTCTGTATGGCAAGCGTACATTGATTTTCATTGAGAAATTTGGTAATAATAGAAACAAAACGAAATCGTCCGTGTGTGGGATTGTGTGGGATTTATAAATCTGTATCATAAATTTTAATCTTATACTATTTTGCTTTTTACTGCTTGGAGCGAACGATTAAATTTGTTATTAAAATTTAGTGAAGAAACATTAGAACATTCGTTTGAATACTGCTGCTTGATTATTGTTGCAAGCTCTTTTTAGGAAAAACTTCAATCGCTAATGGCTTTATATAAAGTGATTAAAGCCATATTATTATATAATTAAAAACAAAGTATAAACTGAGGAAGTTTTCTATATAAAAAATAGTATTAGAAAATCATTATTTACACATTGGCGTTTTTTCTTTGAGAAACCGTGCCGGCGTGAACACTCTAAGTATACAACACATAGCAGCGATATATTTGCTCACAATACACTTTTTTTCATTTATACAGTGGCGGAAACAGGATACATGGAGTAGCTTTCAGTTTAGTAGATTTTAGGAATATGATTTCAGAGTATAAGACGATTTTTGTTTTGGCATGCGTTCTTGGAGACGGTAAGAATAGATGGCCCTATTGGCATGATGTGTTTTCATAAATATTAAAAAAAACTGTTTATTCACCTAATATTAAACTATACACACAATTAACGACGTTTCTGAATTTTTTTAGATGAGGATTGGTTATTCGTATCATTTGGATTCTTCAGACTACTGTTCTCTACTTGAATGTGATTTTCACTTTTTCGCTCGTTGTAACCACTAAGCTTCTTTAGGTGCATCTTGTCGAACTCGGCAACGTTAATGAGGACCCGTTGCGTAGTGGTTAGATTATTTAGAAAAAATAGTTTTAAAAGTGATCGGTGAAAAGTTCAATTCTTATTGGGAATGACTGAAAATAAAATTGCGAATTATTTAGGACCTCTATGCAATTATGGCTGTCGGAACGAGGGCATGCTACCTAATGTGAAGTAAATAAAGGGTTCAATTCAAAATTCCGTCCAAATTTCAGATTCGACAGAAACTTTCCGTCATTAGACAAGACAGATCTGAAGAAAAGTTGTCGAAATAACACAAAATATCAAAACAGTAGTCCACAGAATCAAACCACGAATATGTAAAAGCTTGAAAAGTTAAAATTTGCATTGAAAGAGAGATAAATAAGAAATATAACTCATACTGAAAATAAACTTATTCAATATTAATTAAAAAAAAAGAATTAATTCAAATAGAAAAAAACTGTCTGTGTTGTGCGGAAAAAAACATTCCCTATATAAACACGTCGTTCTTTCATGAGTTTCAAATGGCATGGAAATAAAATAAACTTATGCTACACGATACCATTTATACCACGACTGAACTTTAAGCAATATAAATCTTAAGGGAGAAACAAGAATTATGAATGTAAAATTACGTATGTTTGAAGCAAGAAGCAACTATTAAATGAAAAACTGAAATAAAAAAATTAGGGAATAATCAATTAATAAATAAACACTTTAAATTCGGGCAATAAGTAATTATAAAAAATGAAAACAGATTTTGTCGATTTTAGTCGAAAGAAATCATTTAAATAAAAAGTTATTAGTGTAGAAATATATATTTTTCTGATATTTATCATACATTTTTTTATAATTTTATTAAACATGGGTTTCTTAATAACTGTAATATTTCACCACGAGCTGAAGACTGCATAAATACCAAAAACTTGTTAATTAATTACTTTTGGATTCTTATTTGGAATTTGACTTGATATAAAAAGAAAAATACAGAATATACAGAGAACACTTTATGATGTTCGTACCCTCATGGAACTAACATGTCATATTTAAAGTATCATGTTAATTTATAAAGTTTTCTTGAAATAAAAAATGTCATTTTATCCTGACCAAAGCAGTAAATCTGGTAGCAACCACGTTTTTCAGAATACGTTAAATGCCAAGATCGGACAACAGAGGCTTTCGAAAACCTAACTATTACGACAGTCACGATAAAAATCAATTCGGCTACCGAGATTTTGTTTGTATTTCAAATAATTCAAAAAAGTTTTGTTTCAGTAAAAATGGTAAATTTTTATTTTTAGTCACACAATACTTTATCCCTGTAGGTGATATTTAGAATATGACCTCTTCCTTCCACGAAGTGTACATACATTATAAAGTTCATTCGTATTTTTTTTTTGTTGACGGAATATACAATTAAAAGATTGGTCAATCTATTTTGTTTGCTGTATTATAAGGTACAAACTATAAAAAAATTAATTTTCAAATTATTTGAAACACATTTGCATTTTTAAATTAAAATTAAAATCACTTATAAACTATTAATTAAATATGTACCATAACAGTATTTTCCAGCATAATACTCCCTTTAGTACGTGTTCGAAATGTAAAAAAAAATTACCTACTATCATATAAAAGTAGGCACCGCCAAAACTGGGGGAGGCAGGTAAGTACTTTTTGACGGACCGTCTTTTTAAAAATCTACCAAAAATCAGGTAATTATCCGATCAATAGGATATTTTCAGCGATTATTAAGAGAAGAATGAACTTTATAACAGTGTACTAATTTTTCATAAACGATATTTATATATATTTTTTTGCTTACAACCCCCCTTGTTTTGAGGGGGTACAAATATGTTTAAAATAATCATCTGAAACTGAACACAACATATTGTGTTGTTGTAAGGGACAGAATTATAGAATATAAAAAAAATTTTTTGCATACCTTATTTTGACGTCTGAACATCAGAACTTCGATTGTGTTTAATTATCCCGCTTTTGAGTTTTGAAGTGTGAAATTCGGTGAATATGTTAAGTAAAATAATTAATTTAAGTTAAGCAAAACAAAAAAAATAATAATAATTATACGAAAAAAGCCATTTTAAAATCTTTGATAAATAAATTAACAATATTTTTTAGCGAGCCGAATAATGAATGACCATTATTAAACCGGGCATGCTTTGAAGAATCGATACAAAAAAATCGATAAATATTGTGCCCTTTGTGTTAAAAATAGTATCATTTTTTCGATCCCGTTTGAAAACGTTTGCCGCCTTTCGACTACGGTGGACCAAACGCGCTGAAATAGTTTCTTTTTTATTCTGCTTAAATTTCTCCCCCCCATTTTGGGGAGCCTGGCCCCCACACACATACACATTAAAAATCAAACTCATATAAATGGTCACCCATCTGGTACTGCCCAGCCTCAGCGTTAATAATACATTGACATTTTCGTCACTGAAAAATAAGTTTTTTTTGGCCTGTTTGGTCTTCCATAGTTTGCTTTTTATCAAATACAAACGTAAACATTGTCGATCTAGACTCTAGATCGACGCGAAGTAACTGGTTGCCTATATGAATAAGTGGAATTATTTGAAATCCAGGTACTTATAATATTTTTGCATATTCTCATAGAAGATCATCCTAAATCTTATTTAGACAACAAATAAATAGATCAATTATTTCAAAAACCTTTTTTTTAATATTTATGTAAATTTTTTGTGCAAGACAAAAAATGTCAATTGTTAACTTTTTGGGAAAATTAAACATTAAAATTTAATGAAAATTGTAGAAAAAGTTTTACATTATTCTGTTTTCTATATGGTAAAATGCAGGGTTTTATCTTTCGGGGAAAAAAGTTACTCAGAAATAATGGATTTTAATAAATGTAATTTCGTTTTAAAAAACAACAACAACTTGATTTTTCGGCCATTTTTGGCGGTGCCTATATAAAAGTCACTTTGTGTGCGATAGAAAGAGAGTTCCTTTCCCATAGACTCCAAAACGGCTGAACCTATCTTTTGCAAATTTCATACAAAGGTTACTTATATGTCTGGCAGTGTTCTTAGATATATCTTGTATAAAAGTTTATCTAATAAGTATCGAAAATCGAAAAATATCGATCCTAGAAATAGTCCTTGTTTATTTGGATAAAAATAATTTTCACAGGGGATTATTTTTGGTTCAACTGACAAGTAAGATAATAAAACCATTCACAGATTTATTCGTATTAGATCTCCCTAGCAAGGAAAAAAGTAAAACTGCTTGTTTATCAAGCGATATTATATTCCCCTTAAAAAATAGCTGTAGACAGAGGAAAACTTTACCGAACACTAAATTAAACGTCCTTTCTCGATATTCGGTACTGTCATTCATGGCAAACGGTTAAATTTTGTAATAATTTTACATGAATAGGTTAGAAAAAATAGCTTATTTGATTTTGATTAATTGTTTAGCATTTAAGAAGGGCGCTCTGTCTATAGCCGCCACATCACAAGAACATTTATTGAAGAGTAACAATTTAGGTTTAACAATGTCGTTGAATGAGATCTTAAAATTGGAATTAGCGCTGTTTAAAAATCAAATCTTTTATTAAATCATTGCATTGTATTTTCGCATCCTAGTTTTACTACGGAAACATAAAAATATATGATCCTGCAAACCCAACGTTTTCTTGTCTGTGACAGAAATGATAGCATCACTAGTGTAAATAAATTAGGTGCAATTACAAATCTTATACATTCAGCGTGGTCTAAAATGTTTAATTCATTATGAAAATTAAAACATATGGGCTTACTAAACGGTCATTCGTCCGAGCCAATTGAAAATATCATGATTGGTTATACTGTTGGTGAAACGCACGAATTATAAAGAGTTTATATAGGGGGTTCCCTCCTCAGTACCTGAAAAAAGACATGAACTGTGTACAGTCATGGAATTGTATGGCGCAATAATCGTTGATTGTAAGTTAGATACATTATTCGACCTCATTGCAGATCTTAACACACTCCCTATAGTATATTGGTCTCTACTAATTAAAAGCAAAGTTGTGATTCTATTAAACAACAGGATCTATAAATGGCAGCAACATAGAAGATTAATTCGTCAATAAGTTGAGCAAAATAGGCAGCGCACTGAGAGATATCATTGTCACTTATTTGTTGAAAAAGCTAAGGTATAAACAATAGAATTATGCTGAATAAGTCATAAAATAATTGCCACCAGATGTTTATGATTATATTGTAATTGGACGTACATAGGAATATATTATACAATAAATCAACGGAGTTGATTGATCGTAACTTTGCACAGGAGAGGGGATTCCTTAAAGAGTCGGATCCACTTATTTCATCTGCTACAAAATAAGTATCTGGGCGTTGACAGTTAAAAGTGAGAAACTTATTTTAAAATTGTCTAATAACTAGGGTTGTGACAACAGAATATTCTGTTAATTCTGTTGACTTTCAAGTATATATCCGACACAGTAAGACACAGCCAATTAACTGAGAACCACATCAGTCTATAGTATAGTATAGAAAAACATTAGTCAATAGTATATTATAGAAAAAAATATAAGCTACCAACGGATATATACTCAAGAGTCAAAACAATGAAAAGAATATGCTGTTGTCATATCCCTATTAATAACTAGCAACAATTTCTCTATCGACCACTAATTTCAAGTCGGATGAGAGAGAAGTAGCAATAAGTTTATTGTTGAATTGTGCATGCCCGTTAAACCTCTGCAAACGACAACGGTATTTCCTGATAGATTACATTTACAAACATATCGAAAATGTATCTGAGGTTTAAAGGAAGTTGCAATATATTCTATAGCTAGTAAATTTCTGATGCAGTTCATTCGAAATATCGAAATGTATTGTTTGCAAAACAAAGAAGCCTTAAAGATATGATTTAATATTAGGAAGATTCGAATTATCAGTCTTCATCATATCATACTAATCCAGGTTACAGATTAAACAAGGGATTAAATAGTTAAACACATAGCGTTTATATCCTAAATATAACAACTGGAACTATTAATTGAGAATGAACAGAAGACCACTGTTTTTATACTGAGCATATAATACATATAAGCATATAGTAAACCTCTGTTACCCATATATCATCATCGTCATCATCATCATCATCATATTTTTAATATTATTATTATTGTTTTTTTTATCATCATCATCATCATCATCATCATCATCATCATCATCATCATCATCATTATTATTATTATTATTATTATTATCATTATTATCATTATTATTATCATTATTATCATTATTATCATTATTATTATCATTATTATCATTATTATTATTATTATTATTATTATTATTAATCTTATTATTATTATTATTATTATTATTATTATTATTAATGTTGTTGTTATTATTATTATTATTATTATTATTAATGTTATTATTATTATTATTATTATTGTTATTATTGTTATTATTATTATTATTATTATTATCATTATTATTATTATTATTATTATTATTATTATTATTATTATTATTATTACGGAATCCGGGGGAAGAAAACAATCATGCTATCTTTTCGAATACGAATATCACCATGACAACGAAGTGTGTGCGTAAATCTGTATCCTCTGCAAGGAATGTTCAGCGTGCAAACAATTGTCGAGCAATGAATCACATGTTGTTATTATAAAAGGTTATTTCCGATGTCATTGTAAACTAGCTGCACGAAATTACATTTTAGAGGTGAGAAATCATTGTTTATAAATCTTTACAATGTAACATTTAATGTTTTTCATTTCAACATTCAAATATTTTGATATATAAGAGGAGAAAAGAGGGATTAGTCGAATTGTAATGTGTCATAGCAAAATTAATGAGATAATGTATTTTGTATTTAAAATAACACGGTGACTCCTTACAGCGACTTTCTTCCGGCATTTGTTCATTGCATCAGTGTATAATGTTATTAGACATAATGAAGGGTTTAAACATGGGTCATCCATAAATGGGTTTAATGTCAAAATAAAATATAAGTTGGTCGGAAGTGCAATCAGAAAAGGGACGGTGTTGTTTGGAGAATCTGTGGTCGGAAATCGGATCACAGCCGTCTCAGACAATGTTGATGTCAGAGGAATTAAATAACAACATTTTAAAAATGTGCATTTTTTATACCAGATAGAGTGAATAATCTGGCGGTAAACTTGTAGAGAAAATGTTAAATTCGAAGTGACCGTCACTGATTACGTTCGCGGCCCGTTTGTCGATTTGAAAATGAATTTACTTAATAAATATAAACCTAGAGTGTTGTAAGAAATAGAAAATTCAGGTACAGTTGATGTCTCCGTTCAGTCTCGAAAGACAAAGGTTACCCCCTGTAGGGACAGCTTCGCGTGTATTTGGGAGGCAAGGGTGGCGCAATCTCCAACCACGTCTCTCCTGAATCGGCACTGTTTGAGTACAGTGGCAAGAATACGTCAAGTACGACAGGAAACAATGCCGAGATAAGCGGAGAGCACATAAAGCACCTGGAAATCTCTAATTGTCACCCTTCTTGTACTGACAATGTTCAACGTTGCTTAACTTCGGTGATCCACTGTGTCAACGTGGTTATGCCGTATATATCATATACATTGAATATCTGTAAAAGATACAACCAAAATGATTCAGTTTTCTACATTGCATCAAGGAAATGCTACATTCACTTATATCGGGTGTTATGATCTTAAAAAGCATTGTAATTTTTAGCTAAGTTTTTGAATAGAATCGCAAGCCGTCTAAACGCAAGAGCATTTTAACAACAAGAACGGTGCAAACATATCATTCTGAAGCTACATTAGCCAGAATTTTGAATAAGTATAATAAATTTCGATCTAAGGTAGTAAAAAATACAGTGGTGACTGTGTTCCATTAAAAAAAAAGTGATTCATTTGTGATTTCATTTGTAATTTTAATCTTATTTAATTTCAAAATAAAATTAACAGATTAATAAGGGATTTTAGGTATAGAACATCACAATACATGAGTAATGATTCGTTCCCAGTAAACGCTGGATGTGCCTCAAGAGGCCTAAATCATACACGAGTTCAATTAACGCCATTGCATTTGCCATCTACTTTTATATAATCAATATTGAGCTCATTTCGGAGCTACACTTCGGAAAATAAGGAAATATTACAAAATATAGAAGAATAAAAATGGGCCCTATTCATTAGCTTTTAATTGTATTTTTTGCAGTAAAAATGGATCGGGGAAACAGGAGTTGTATCTCTTCACTTCTTCTCAGTGAGCTCATATTTACGCAAAATATTTCTCTATCTTTGCCTTTTATACTATCTTCTAATAGCAATATACCAGGTAAACACCGAAACGCATTAAAGAACACAAAATATAATTAATCAAACTGAGTTACACACACACACACATATCTTCATTGTCATTCAATGCGAAAATTATCAACCGTTGAAATCGATCTCCGGGTTATTAAAATGCAGATAAAATCAATCAAACTCGACATTAAGTAATTAAATTAATGATTAAAAACGGATGGCCTGGTAAATAAGATGAAAAAAAAAGTAATTAATGATGCACTATTAAGGAAGAACTAAAGAAACAATCGTTATGTTATCATCATAAAATCAGACAGTAAACAGTTATTTTAAACCTGGTCTAATTGAATCGTTAATTGCATCATTATAAGGATGTATTGCTCCAAAAATATTTTGGGGTTAAACGACACAAATATCTTGAAGTTAAAAATTGAGGATACGTTTTTACTAATCAATCTGGCAATAGTTTTGTTTCCCTCGGACCGAGGTGTGACTATATTTCCTCCTTTTAATCAGTGTACTTTTTCCCTTTTGGATCAGTTGGTTGGTTGGTTGTTTTTGTTTTACGGCATATCAACCCTTTTCGGGTTATTTAATGCCGAATCCAAAGATTTTGAAGAAAACATTTTTTAATAGAATATATTTGTTGTTTTCACGTCGGTGTCTATTTAGCCCATAGTTGGGACCCTAACAGGTATTACCACTCCGGGTCAGAGTTAACCTGGGAGCAATGGTATTAAAGGGTGGCTCCATACTCCCCAAAGCCCACAAGCTGGGGCCTCACCACTGGACATAGTTTAAGGTCATATCTAGGACCCACATTGAGGGACTTTTACCCTCTGCAGGGGGGCAGTCGGCGTATTCTAATGCCCCACCGACAGGGCCTTTGGATCAATTAGTCTATTGTTAATTGTATACGGGACAACGCCGACCGGAATGTTTAAGCCAAAGTGCATTTATTTTAGTTGACTGTCTTCTGAAAACTTTACCTGGCGCTGTGTCTTACATACCGCATAGAAGTTAAATGAAGACTAAGCTCATGCCATTTGTATTATTCTAAGTACAACCCCGATCCTTATATTTAATAATATATTTAATAACACCTTCTTAGCCTACATTTTTGTGTACATTTTTTGTAGCTTGGATATATTTTAATATGATTAGAGAACCCAGACGGGGGATATCTTACTGATATCCTGAAATAAAGTGCTTTCGTTCCGCGAGACATTATTAGGTGGAAGCATTGAGCACAGCGAATAATGGCGTTGATTCTTTCTGATAATCTTCTTGAGATGGATGGTTCAATATTTTTAATACTGTGCTGAAAATCCCCGAACGCAACCTGCTTTTTATATATGCATCAACAATATAACAATATTAACATTTAGTTTATATATACACACACACACACACACATATATATATATATATATATATATATATATATATATATATATATATATATATATATATATATATATACTAGCAAGGACAGCATACTCGCATAGGTAAAACGAATTTTCTACTCCACACTATCTTTATATTCATCTAATCATGAAAATCGCTCATTTTACATTCAAATTGATTGATTGCCTGTTCTAGTTCGGGACCCATCGCAATGCCCCGTGAGCAAGATTTACATGCCTCCCCGCAGTGACTTAGTCCACAATGCATCGTTGTTTACATTGCACTGTAGAGAACCTACTGTTGATTTTATAAAAAATATATTTGCCTAATTGCTTGTACTAAGGTTTAAATGCAAACGTCAGGTATGATGGTTAAATTGTGCTCTAAACAGAAACTATTATTCTAGACAAGCCCCTGTCATATCAAATGTTGATTTTATATGCGTTATCTTTTCAGCTTGTGCGGAAATAAATCTTCTCAAAGGCACTTGTGATTTTAGGCTGTAGAGGCGTTAACTTTTGTCGAAATCATATGTTCCTCTTTTTCGTCTAATTTTTTTTTTTTTTTGCTTATTGATACTTATCGTAAACATTCCGATTCCAACCATATATAAGAACACTGTCAAGAACATGAAGTATATTTGTGTGAAATTTCAAAACAATCGACCTAACCATCTATAGGAAACACACTCACACACAAAGACAAAGTTCCTTTTATATAACACTTGCAGGGAAACCCGACGTTGCAGTGGATTTAATGGTGAACAACGAATGTTTCTCTCCCCCATATATTAATTGTCATTGATATTGGTAAAATCGTAAATTTTTCAATGAAATCGATTGATTGTCTGCTCTAGTTGGGACCCATTGCGATGCACTGGATGTAAGCTCCTTATGCATCCCTCCACAGATATTAGTCCACAATACATCATAGTTAACATTGCACTGTAGAGAACGTACTGTTGATTTTATAAAATATATTTTTATATATAACTGGCTGTACCCGGCCACGCGTTGCTGTGTTTCAGTTTGTTAAAATGAACACATTCCTCAAGAAAAATTGCATTTTGTTCGTTTATTTACTTTTATTATTTTTTGCAATTTTTTTTAATCAATAAAAGTTATTTTTCCCCAAAAAAAAAAGATTAATTTTTTACCATAAATTGTTAGGTGGAAGTTGTTTTTTCAGGAAAACTTGCACTTTTTTTAAAAATAAATTTGTCAGTAAACGTTTCTCTTTGAAAACGGAATTTTTATTATAAAAAGAACAGATGAATACTGTAAATAGTTATGTGAAAGTAGAGAAAAATTTGATTCTTTTTTTCAAGAGAATGTACAAATTATTTTTTTTAACAGATGTTCAGAAAATAAACAGAAAAATACTTCCATCATTAATTATGCAAAAAAATAAATAAAATGTTGATTTAGTGTTTCAACATAATGCTTATAAAATACGATAAAACTTGCTGAGTATGCGCTGTTTTTCGGTTGTTGTATAATTGTAACGCAAGCTTAAATTTCGCTTCGTTTTAATCTTTCTTAATTTCTCAAACGAATATAATCAAAACAGTAACATTCAACATGTACTTTATGTATATAAAACACAAAATATGTATTTAAAAAAAAAGTTAATAACGAAAGGGAAATAATTCCATTTTTAAACGAAAAAGTCAGTTTGGTATATCTTTTTGTTATTTTTTACATAAGTCCAGCTTACCATTCACATTGGAAATGCCTACATTTATAGGTTGTAAGGTACGTTTACAACGAATAAACACTCCAATCTAGTAGATGTATCAGAATTTTTGACACCCTTATCACGAAACTGCGAATAAAATATAAAAATCTCGTAATTTCTCATTTAAAAGTCGGTTGTTTATTTTCTTTATGGATTATACTTCCAAAATAAACTAACAAAGTTGTATTAAAAGTAATAGAAATATTTTTTATTCTTTAAAAAACTAATGAATTTTACGAACTCAATACTTTTTCAATTTTTAAACTTAAAAAATCTATCAAAATCTATCTATTGATTCTATTTTTACGATATTTTCAGGGCCAATGTGAAATTTTATGCCCTTTCCAATAAACCGAATATAATATTTTAGACAAACGTTTTATTTTAATTGACGCCCCCCCATTTCCAAATGTCTATTAAAAAGTAAATAATTAATTTACTCACCAAAGTTTTATATATCACAAATTGAAGAGAAAAGGTCAATAAGTAATATATTCAAATTTAAAACAAAAAAGTAGTGTTTTGTAGAAATTTACCTGTAAAGTTCGAAGTTTAAAACCTGTATTTTTTAAACCACATTGTTTGTTTTTTCTTTTGTTTTTGGTTTTTATGAAACCTTGGTCCTTGCTCCTTTAATTGAAAAAAATTAGGGCTTGAATTACATTTGTCGAGGAGTTATAAGCTTGGAAAGAAAGGAGATCGAATAATTCAGGCCGCCTATTTTGAAATGTCTATTAAAAAGTAAATAATTTACTCACCAAAGTGTTATATATCGCAAATTGAAGAGAAAAGGTTAATAAATAATATATTCAAATTTAAAACAAAAAAGCAGTCATTTTTAGAAATTTACCTGTAAAGTTCGAAGTTTAAAACCTTATACTATACAAAATACTATACAAAATACTATTAAAACCCCGCCGAATATATGTCAAGCTATGTCACGGTAACATATATTGAGCGAGTTTTTAACAGTATTTTATCCGTTTTTTTATTTATAACACCTTTTCCCAAACTTACCGTGTTAAAGAGAGAATCAGACACCATTTTGAATGTTCCAATACATCGGTAAACACTGCATGCTTTTCGAGCTGAATAAACATGTTACATTGAATAAAAACACGAAAAATTTATCCAGTTTGGTAGAAAAGTAACTTATCTCGCCTTTGATAACATTTATTTGTCATATATTTGTTTTTTGACAACTGTTTCGAATCTATGTGTACAGTAATACAAACCATATTGTTACAAATTACGATGCTTTATTTATATAAAAAAAGCAAAAATAAATTCTTGCGTTTTTTATTTACTACTGAAAACCATAACTTTAGTAAAGGCATTTTTGTTTAAACAAAATAAAACATTTTCACTAAGAGTTAAGTAAAAATAATTAGTTCATTATATTCTGCGATCATTATTTGATAAATACTGCAATTTTCATTAAAATTGGTTAATTTCCTGATTTTTGGTGAATTTTTAAGTAAAGGGAGGGGTCAAAAATGTTTATACACTTTGAACGTCGGCATTCATTTTTCGATTAATATTTTATAGGAAAGCGACAACGTGTGGTAAATGTATCAATAATCATGTGATTAAACCCATTGAAAATTTAGCGATATTGTAAACACATTCTGTTTACATTAAGCTTGTAGTGTTTTTTTAGTGATGCAGTGTTGGCAACTGAGATTTAAAAAAAAAACCAGCGAGATCAGGAGGAAGATATGTCCAGAAAATCTCTATCATCTGAAATTTTCAAAAATCGCTAATTCCCCCCACCAAAAAAAAAAAACTCCCTATTTTCACTTCCTACCATAAAAAAATTATAAATATAGTATAGTCAATATATAAAATGTTCCGTGTTTTCTCACTATATGTTTCTGGAATTATATTGAAGCGGTTAGCTCCCGTATTTTATCAGCTAGTTTTACCTGTTTTTTCAGAGAGGTTATTATTTTTTTTTGCAGGAAACAAATCATAAACTCAAACTTTTTATAATAAAAGTTAAATTGAAATATACTGCAAATTAAACAGCACAATTAGAAAAAAAAAAAAAAAAAAAACTTTGTTTTAGCATGTTAAAAGTATTTAGGTGGGTAGATAATTAAATTCTACTGTATTGATATAGTTTTTTTTGCTGTTGTTTCTTGCTTGTTACAATTTTCGACTAAATACTTCTAAATTTCGTATTTTAAACTAAACTTCGAAGGTTGGAATGCACCCCACCTAAAATGTACTTGGAAAAATCGATTTCATAGCGAGATTTAAGAATTGTTAGCCGAAAAAAAGGTGAAAAACAAAACAAATAATCAATAAATAATTGTTACCAAAGGCAATAAATGCTACTTTATTTTTTACTTACATGAATGAATTTATTTTATGTTTTAAAGTATTTTCAAGCGCTTGCGGGTGTGTGGGTGCGAAATACCTCTAGATTTTCTAGAATTTCCCGCTAGATTGTAAACGAAATCTCCAGATCTAGCAGGAAAACCGCTAAATTAGAAACACTGGTCACGTGACAGGGAGCGATAATAAATAATTGTCCCTAAATAAAAAAAATCGCCTATCGGTACAAAGAAATCCACCTATTTATCATAGAAAAATTAAGTATAATGTTATAATTAAAAAGAAATATATAAAAACACACATGGATATAGTAAACATATTATACCAAAACGTGGAAGCCATCCGTCCAGTGTTTTTTCAGACAATTAATTCCGAACGAACCAACAGTTACATTTTTATATATATAGATAGCTAGAATTACAGTTTAAAATGCAATAGACAAGTATCATGTTACAATTGTGCTCTAAACAGAAACATTCATTTCAAACACGCCTCTGTCATATCAAAGAAGCTACTGTTGATTTTATATGCTTGATATTACTGCTTGTGCTGTTATAATGGCTTATATTTATTTTAAAATAGAAAAGTAAAGTATTATAATGCATTGCGCTTAAAACAGAAATTTTCATTTTAAACTCGATTCTGTCATATCGAAAAAAATGCTGTTGATTTTTATATGTTGTGCCTTTTGACTTGTGGGGTAATTAAACTTCTCAAATGCACTTGTGATGTTAGAGTGTGTTAGATGT
The DNA here is from genome assembly GCF_053919585.1 of Euprymna scolopes. Taxonomy (NCBI): domain Eukaryota; kingdom Metazoa; phylum Mollusca; class Cephalopoda; order Sepiida; family Sepiolidae; genus Euprymna; species Euprymna scolopes. Next base: position 42,667,838 of record NC_136495.1, on the reverse strand, counting down.
TAACTTTGGTCAATATCGCATGTCTCTTCTTTACTGAGATTATTTCAATTATTGATACTTATCCAGAACATTTTTATATAAAACCTATCTAAGAACACTGCGGGGAACATAAAATACTTTTGTATGAAATTATCTAAAAATTTGCTAAACGGTTTTCTAGCGACAGAAACCACACACACACACACACACACACACACACACACACACACACACACACACACATACTGACAAACAGCCACCTACCTTGAAAATGCTTCTGTTAAACCTGACATCGTTATATGGATTAAGTCAGAAAGTGTGACAACCTTGGTTGAAGTGGGTATCCATAATGATGGAGGTCTGAACAAGGGCTGAAAGAGAGAAGCATACCAAATATCAAGGTCTCATGTATGGCAGGAAAAGAAACTAGACTTTTCGGGCGATATCAATCATATCAATTATTATAGGTGCTACAGGGCTTATGAAGAAGAACCTGATGTCCTACCTTACTAATATTCCTGGTGAACCAAGTGCAAAAGAGATCCAGACAATTGCACGGGCAGGAAATTGTAGCTTAAGAAATGTATAGATTATTTGCAGCGTAAGAAGTTATTTTACTTTTTGTAGTGGGCTTGGTAGCATTTTATCTGTACCTATTCAGAGCCAACGATATTCCTATTTGAAATGTAAACGTGACAAACTTCGGCCATGCAGAAAATTAAAATATTTAAATGTTTGTCAGTTTGATTATTGTGTTTTGCACGGATAGAGTTTTCAAATGTTGTATTTAACCGTTTATTTTTTTCAATTTAAGAGCAGACGTTGGCATTAAGACCGAGCTCAAAGTGTAATATCTATTTTACAGATGCTGCGCTTCAATTTCTTGATCTCGGTCAGTGTGGGAGAAATCCCTCACGACTAAGTCAATTTGTAATTTTTCATTTTCTCCACGTTAAAAACCTTGATATTAACAATATATGCAAACATCTTAAAATGTGTTTAATGCATGTCCACAGTTTTCTAATATATACATGACGGGCTCCAACTCTAATTAGGCCCCGTTTCTTAGTGTTTTGTCCGGCTGAAATGAAACTTTGGTCATAACTAGTTTATTATATTAAAAACATCACATCAAAACACTAGGGTATTTGGCCTTTTTTTCTCCGTTCTACAGCATATGTTCTAGATGGCCACCAGTAAGCTTTTTTTGGGGGAGGGGGTCACCCTGTATTTCTTTCTTTCTATACTCTTATGAATTTGTTTCTTTTTGTTTATTGATATTGATATTAAAAACCTTTTTTTTTTATTTATATTTAAAACAAAATACAACTTTGTTTTATATGAAGCGTGGAATTGCATTCATCTGAAAAAAAATCTAGCTAATTAGCATATTCTTTTATACACTCATTTTAATTAATTCTCTATTAGTTTTTTCGGTTTTCTTATGGGATGATCATCTTTAGTTAACTATTACGTGTAATTATATTCATGCTGATATGCTACATGATTTATACTTGCATAAAAGTTCATAGAAAACACAATCCTCTTTGTATATATATTTATGTATGCATATATATATATATATATATATATATATATATATATACTTGTTTAAAGAATTTTGCCTATTAAACTCCGTTGTCAGTTTTTGATTGAAAGGCATGTGATTTAATATATAGAGTATTCGAACGCATGCGAAACCTTATATTTCTTTTTAGCCGGGGAAATCGATGTAAAATTATAAAAATTAAAAATAATGGAATTTGTCAGGCAATGGTCGGACGACGGCTTTAGCAATATGCATGTGTAACGTAATAGCTATTGGTAATTTTTTTTTATGTTTAGCCTTGCAGCAAACATGTCTTCATAGATCAAGCATTAACGTCAGAGGAAAAAAGTAAATCGTTAGCTAAACGTTTTGGTTTCGATTCTCAGTTGTGGCGCACGAGCATTTAAAAAAAAAAACTTTTTAAATTATTACTATATATTGGATCCAATATAATATATTAATATATACGAAACTGCATTAACTGAAATATCATATTTAAGCGTATTTTACGACCGGGCACTACCAGTTGGTTTTCTAGTATATATATATATATATATATATATATATATATATATATATATATATATATATATATATATATATATATATATACTAGCAGTTTAGCCTGGCTTTGCTGGGGCCTTATGTACTGTTCATATTCTTTATGTGCATATGTATATTATACAAAGTGTGCATATGTAACGTAATGCCTTCTATATTATAGGCTTCCTTAACTACCATAGAGAAAAGTTTGTAGAGGTAGTGGAGGTCAAGTTTTTAAAATTTCATGTCGATTTATCTTCCTTAAGATTTATTGTTTTGAACTGAAATAAAATTATGTTTTACCCATGTTCAAGTAACCCACATCTAAAATTTCAAGTGTTTAGACTCAAAATCAGAGGTGAAATTTGGTAGAGCCTGCAAAGGTAAACTCTTTCAACTTTGACCTCTTGGCAGCGAAACTTTCGCCCAACAACTGATAAAGAAATTTGCTGCAAATGTGAATACCCTTTATGTAAAATTTCAAATGTTTAGACACAACATTGACTGAATAGTTTGCTAGAGACTGCAAAGGTAAAATCTTTTTGAACTTTGACCTCTTGGCAGCTCAAATTGTTGACTCAAACCGATTAAAACGCTTGCCCTAGCTATGAATACCCTTTATGTAAAATTTCAAATGTTTAACCCCAAAATTGACTGAATAGTTTGCTCGAGACCGCAAAGGTAAAATCTTTTGAACTTTTACTCCTTGGCAGCCCGCTTCCGGCACAAAATCGAGTTAAAAATGTTGCCCTGTGTCTGAATACACTTCATGTAAAATTTCAAATGTTTAGACCAAAAATTAACCAAGGAATTTCGTAGAGACCGCCGAGGTTATTTTTTCTTTAACTTTGCCCCCAATTATGACCCCTCAGCATTTATTGTTTTGGACTGAAATGAAATTATAAAGTTAGATCCACGTCCAAGGAACTTTTATCTAAAATTTAAAGTGTTTAGACCCAAAATTGGCGGAAGAGTTTGGTAGAGTTCTCAAAGGACAAATCGTTTAACTTTGACCCCTTAACAGCAAAATTTCTGGCTGAAATCCGATTAAAAACCTTTCCCAAACTGCAATACCCCGTATGTCAAATTTACAGGTGTAGCTCGAAAATTGACAGTTTTTTGGTAGGGAAGTATACACAGACAGACGCACACACACACACACACACACACACACACACACACACACATACACACATACATGTTTACCTTTATATACTAGCGGGGGTACTCGGCGTTGCCCGGGTGTTTGGAGTGTGTTTGGGGGTAGATCAAAACAACCCTGTTTAAAAAAAAAAAAAAAACGTTGGTCGGGTGTTTGGACGTGTAAAAGAAAAAAAAGTTTTAGTAGAAAGGTAGGCTTGAACCCCGAACCTTTGACCCGGACGTGGATAGGAAATGGATAAAAAAGCCTGCGACCTAACCCTCGACCACGGGAATTGTTGAATTGATAAATGTGTTAAGTTGACGTTTATAAAGCGAAATAACAGGTGCGAGAACGTTAAGTCGCGTGATGTTTTACCTAGTTTTGCACTGGAAGCCTGTTTCTGTTTACCTCGCTACGAGTCGATCCAAAAATATCTCGAAAATAGCTTGTAAAAGTAGGGTAAATTAAAGATAGCTGCGACCCGAGTTCCTTAGGCGTAGATGTTATTATTTAGACAGCATATAAAACGTTTTAAGAAGGGACGAACCAACCGAGAATCACGACGAAAAAAAACATAAAGCATACACAAAAAGCGAACACACATACATACATACACACATTTTCGCTTTTATTTATATAGGCTAGCATGTGTCCCCGGCGTTGCCCGGGTGTTTTAGCGTGTGTGTTGAGCAAAAAATTTATGGTAGTAGGAAGGCAGGCTCGAACCCGTACCGCGAAGGAGGAAAGGAACAGGGGAAACCCTGACGTCTTTGCTGTTACGACCACCACCAAACCGGAAGTGACGTGGGTTAAAATTAAGGCTAGATAATCGAAAAGTGGGGATGACTTTCGAAAATATCGGTGAAAAAAGCAACCCCTCTCTGTAGAAAAGTGCGTATATACTTAGTTTCTAAATATAAATTTGAATAACTAAAAGCTCTTCCAAGAGCTCTATAAAGAATGTTTATCTATATATTAGGATATTGTATATAATAAAACAAAATATGAAATCAATGCGAAATATAACACTGTTTTGTCACAGGCAACATATTTTCTTTTTTAGTAGAACTAAGGGGGTAAAATAAAAGGAAATAAATGTATCATAGATTTTGAATATTGAAGATATCTTACTGATAGGCTGAAACAATTCTATATCATGACAATGAAATAATTTGCTAAATTCCCGTGATTTTATTACATTAAATTTGCAACAGTTTATAATATATATATATATATATATATATATATATATATATATATATATATATATATTCCATGAACAAAGCTTCTTTCTTAGAAGTGCACGCCTGTGAAACTCTCTTCCGTTTCCCTGTTTCCCACCTGACTAGAACTTGGATGACTTCAAGTCCAATATAAACAAATTCCTGATAAAGCGCATCTTTAAGTAATCCACTTTATCAAATCTCCATTACTAACAATTACTACAATATTATCCCATTGCTTTCTGTAAAAGCAATAGCCCTTATCCCCGAGTTGCCCCCGGGCCTTGTTAAGTAGTGACTACCATGTAATATATATATATATATTGTTTTAATCAATAGATGTGTATTATTTCATCATTGATATCAGAAGCAGAAAGTTTTTTTTTAACACAATCAAATAAAAAGCCAATCAAAAGAATCCTTTTTGGCACCAAAAATAGGCACACTTTGTCTCATTCATGGATATATATATATATATATATATATATATATATATATATATATATATACAACAATAACAAAAATCTAAATTTATAAGCGATAAAAATAAACAGTATAATTAATCTAGGGATTATGGCCTTACGGTTAAGGCACCGGACTGTGGTAAACATGGTCTGAGGTTCGATCCCTAGAAACAGTTGAACTACACTGACGAGAGGTAATGACATCGAAACACGCGTGTACGTAGATTACTGTTTTAAAAATAATAAATAAATAAAAACGTTATATACGTCCAAACAAATTAAAAAGGGCGACTTTCTAAGTAAATAAAAAAATGAGCTTCGAGGTGGAGCCAATATTTACCATATGTATCGCTTGAAAAAAAAAACAACAATAACAAATATATATATATATATATATATATATATATACGATATTGAATAATGTAGTAATTTTTAATAAATTATTTTTCCTTAAACATGAATCAATCAAAACGTATTTTATTAAAACATATTCAATAGAAAAATAATCATAATTTCTATTTAGATTTGTAAAAAATATATTTACACATAAATTGTTTTGATTTTCTTTTAAAGATTAAGGGAAACTTGCTAATATTGACTTACTTGTTCCAATTCGACACCATCAATCAAAAACCAACAGGTTTATTGGAAATGCAATAATCGAAACATGAAGTTTTGTAAATAATATAATTGATTACAGAAATTGATTTTCCTCGAAAAATTGAGCTGATTCAATAACATAGAAAGGAAATGGAGAATGAATAGTTTGTTGTTTCAGGAGACTCGTTTGCTTACATGTAAATAATAAGATACTCGTTTACTTGTAGTTATTCTTTCTTTCTTTTTTCTTTGGGTACTTCCAGCATAACTTCCATTAGTAGAGTTTTCTTCTCGTTTGAACACACTGCTACAAACTGTTTGCTAGCAGACTTCAACACCATTGGTTTCAATTCCAATGTTACCTTGCCCTTGTTGACCTGTACACTTAAATAAACACCCTGTACTGGTTTAACTATAGCCAATTGGAAAAATTATAGATCCTTATTCCTCAGTAGTTTTCACACTATTAACTAAAAACTTCTTTCGCACAAAACTGATGACACCTAAAAATACAACCTATGTAATACTTTATAAAATTCATAATCCTTTCTTCATTCATAGACTTTTACAATCGCCTGGCTATTATTCAACCTAATCTGAGAAAGGCATGTTAAACAGTCTTTGTTTTATCACCCTTAACTGAAATTTCCGAATGTATACTTCTGAATGAATAAGTATATGCATGGATTCTTGTGAATTTTAATGCACTTTAATCACATGAAGGTCTATTGTAAGCGAGTAACAGTCGTTTGAATAAGTTAGCGCGATTTCTCACAAGTCAACTGAATGGTAATCGGTTCACGTGTGGTAGGTATATTTCTGAATGGGTATTACACGCATCGCGTATAATCATCGAAATATTTATGAGCAAATTTATCTAAAAAGTAACATGAACTCAAACAATTTTTAGAAAATTCCTGAATTTAAAACACAGCCAAAACATGTCAGCATTCTGAGAGGATGCTGTCAATCAGATTGAAAATATTGCTGGTAGTACGCAGATATGCTTATTGACCGGTGAAAAAAACTGTGCGGATAGACATTCATGCGATAAACTTGGTTCAAAACAAAATATAGCCTAAAGTTTTATATATTATTAACTATTCAATACGTAGCATTTTGGGAAGCACTTGCACGTTGCTATAAGTGTTTAAGGAAAGAATGGTATGAGCAATAAAGAAAGCAAATATAGATACATAGAAAAATTGAAGGAAATACAAAAGACAGAGATGAATAGAGCGATAATTTTTACCAGATAAATATGTTGCACATTTGTAACTCTTCTATGTTACTGTTCAAGTCCCGGGCAACGTCGGTTTGCAGTATAGATGTGTCCAATATAAAATTGAAATAATTCAAAGAAACATATCGATCAGATAATGCCTTCACTTAATATGAATAGATTGTTATTAAAATTGATTAATTAATAGATTTATAGTTAGTTAAAACAACTGAACTCCACAAACCAATCATTTTAATTGCTATTGCAAACGTGAATGAAAAATCGATAATAAAATTGATATCAAAGGCGAGATCTAGATTTGCTCTTGTTAGTTGAATGCATAATATTTTGAATCTGAATTTTCAGTTTGCAGATCTGTATATCTAACTTTCTATATGTGAAGATAAAGAAGGCACTGCTACTTCTACTACTATAACTACTACTACTGCTTCTATTACTACTACTACTACTACTAATAATAATAAATAGCAGAGCACTATTGTAATACTACGGCGCTTTCTCAAGCAATCTCTATAATTTACTGTTAGTAGTAATAATTGATTTAAGATAATTTATATACCTTGCCCCATCTTAGTTGATGCACACCAAAGAGACCTTCTCTACCATCAGACTTTCCACACGTAGTCGAAAGGCTGCACGGACATTTTCTGGTGGGCATAGTGCGCTTACCATACGGCACAAGCTTTTCGCATGACCGTGAGGTTTACCTACCTAAGAGTTAAATAAAATTAGTTTTTTATCAGCTTAAGGGGCGTGGGTAATCCTCGTATAGTTAAGCACTTGGCATATGTCAATAATATATGTCAATAATATATGCCAATAATATATGCAAGAATCTGAAAGTCAAAACGGGGTTGCTTTTAGAATTGTAGTTTGTGGGATTCGATATGTAATTTTCAACAGTAACATGTTGTTGCTCGAAATGTTTTGTAACATACTGCAAATATATTTAATACTAATTAGAAGGGTAAATATGCAAATGCCAAGTGGTTTATTACTCTAAGTGAAACGGGCTAAATGAAGAAACACGTTACGTAACTGACTAGTAATTTATACAGGGAACAACTCGATGAGACTCGTAGTAAGGTTGTTATAATAATAGTGGCCGTGTACGTGTTGACATACTACTGAACAGAGCTGTTTGTATAAAAAACACTAGTTGCAAAAACACTAGTTGCAATACTTAATAACAGAAAGTAAAGAATATAGATGTATAAATATATATAGCATATAATCAAATATAGGATATAATAAATAATCTGATATAGAATATACCCTCTTTAACAGCGTATATAACCCTACTTTTTTGTAGGAGATAATTGGATAAAGTAACATGAATTCCAGAAGCAAGAGCACCGTGTGCATCGTTCTTCTATGTGTGATTCTGATTTATATAAGTTATAGATATGTACAACTGAATCATAGGCATATCTAGTGCTTACAGTTTTCAAAAAATGTTTAAATAAATGAATCTAAACGAGGAAAATTTAGAATTCAATTCCGTTTATAATCTAAACTTTTCTTCATATATACTTATACAATTACCTTATATAATCTAATATAAAATATACAATCTAATATATGGTAGAATCAAATACAGATTACATCTAGTAATTAATATCATACATAAACAAATACAAATACTATCTAATACATGATAAGAAGTATAATCTAATAAAGTAGCAAAACCCTCTAGACTTTCTCTAAACAACTAATTGTCACCACAAGGCATAATGAAATCCTTTGTACAAGGCGATGCTACATGCCACACATATCATATATCACTAATGCAAGTTCATGACGTGTTTACGGAAGAGAGAAAATGAGCAAAGGCTTATGGCCATCGCGTTCCCCGGACTAGTCATGTGATTTTTATCTTTGGAAGACTTTAAAACAAAAAAAAAGTTTATGCAAATAATCTTCACAATGTAGACCAACTAATAGAGGACATTACCAACGCTATCAGAAGGATCACCAGAGAAGATCTACAGGCAATATCTGCAAACAGTGTTAAACGTGTCCAGAAATGCATAGATGTCAGCAGTTAACACTTCTAGCAACTTTTCATAACACTGCAGGTAATTTAGCAATGCTACAGGTTATTTAAACAATAAAAGAATGCTCCTTTTATCTACTAAATGTTATAAGTTAATTTTACGTCGATCACCGTGTATATGATATATTATCTAATATATCTAATCTAATATATTTAATATAGCTTATCTAATATATAAAAATATACATAATCAAATATATGATATATAATCTATAATATAAATCTCACCTGTCTGTTTAAGTGTATGTGTGTATCTTTGTAAGTCCACCTAAACCTTTCGATAGATGTAAGGGATTTTCAGGATATCGGTATCGCTTTTCCGCACGATCCTTCGGACGACAAATATGGAAGAATTGGCCAAAAACATTAATTCCTTCACCCTCAACTAGGCACTTTTCTACAAGGAGGGGTCGCTTTTTTAGTCGATATTTTCGAAAGTGATCCTCTCTTTCCGATTGACTTGCCTTAATTGAAACCTTCCCCAGTTCAGGTTTGGATGTAAACGCATCGGCAAAGACGTCTCGATGTTTTCCTCCTTCGCGGTACAGGTTCGAGTCAGCATGCCTGCTACCACATTTATTTTACTCAATACACACCTCCAAACACCCGGGCAACGCCGGACACCCAGACTAGTCTTATATATAATATCTAATCTAATACAGGATATACAATCTAATATAGGATATATAATCTAGTATATAATATAGAATATGAGGTATAGGGAGCTCTGTAAGAAGTAGCACCTTTGTAACTCATCTGCTGCACCCTCTAGGGGTGGACAGGTTTAACTGGTCCTCAGCCATTTCCATATCTTAGGGGTGCACGTTGCCATACTTCGTTCATTCTACAGCAGGTAAGCTAAACGATGTAGAAATGCGCGACTGCCTATACACAATTCCGAGTGATGCACAGTAGGCAGGTTGGTGTCTTTGGCAGCTACTGCGATCAAGCTGGTTCCAGACTTACTTGTCCTACCATTCCTCCGGAGGGCACTTGCGTATTGACACTTGGGCAACTCAAATTCTCCATACCAGCCCAGGTTTGTGCCCTGGAGATACACTTCAGTATCACATCGTAGAACAAATCAGAGAAATGACAGTTACCGGTCATAAGCCTAAATTGGCGTACAGCTCGTCGTCAGAGACAATTCCTGACGGTGAGAGTGGTTATTCAATCGGACAGCTAACCCCCTTTTTAATATGAAAAGCCTCAGCAAATAAGGTGTTTTTCCACCCCTGGGCAGCTGCCTCATGGGATGCATGGGGCATAGGATCTCTTCGAAAAAGTGGGCAGATACCGATGCACCTAACAATCTAGCAGAACGAAAAAAGAAACCAGCACTCAAGCTCTAGTGTTGAAATGTCAGGACAATGCTGACTGGCTTGACAAACAATCTCCCCTCCATCTCTAACATGCGGGAAACCGCTGTCATCTATAAAGAATTACTACGCGTACAGATAGATATTGCTGCCTTGCAGGAAATCCGTATCGCAGATTGAGGGAGATTTAGAGAGCCAGACGACACCTTTCCTGGCAAGGGAGGACAGAAGATGAAATAAGAGAGCAACATGTTGGCTTAGCGATCAAAAACTCATTGACAAGGTCCAGCTATATCAAACCGCTATTGCCCGCATAATACCACTATATGTCAACAATACAAAAGGACCTATAACTGTCATATGTGTCTATGTTTCAACTATGCCAGAAACCGATGACACCAAGGATATATTCTATAGCAAATTTGACGCTTACATTCAAAATTTCAAGAATTATCAATTCCTGATAGTTATGTTTGATTTCACTGCTCGGGTTAGGAATGACAACGAAGCTTGGCCCACCTGCTTAGGGCACATCAGAGTAGGAAAGTGTAATATAAATGGGCAAAGATTACAGGAACTCTGCTTAATGCAGTACCTCTGTAACCAACACTATTTTTCTCTACAAAACCTTATGATAGTGTATCATGGAGACACCTACGAGCAAACCATTGGCACCAATTCGATCAGATTTTCGCCAAGAGAAAGTTTCTACCAAACTTCACACTTACTAGAACTTATCACCGTTCGACTGTGACACCGATTACTCAGTTGTGCGCTACAGAGTCAAACTACAAAAAAAGAAATTCTTTCACACCAAACAAGCTGGGAAACGAAAGATCGATGTAACTAAGACCAAACACCAAAACAGGGTCAGACAGTTTAAGGAAAATTTCCCATCAATTATATCAACTCAAGCGACTCGGCTAGAGAAATGTGGGAAAATCTGAAGAACGTCGCATACTCTACTGTAATCCCAGCTCATGTGAGGGGAAAGAGTGGATGAAACATTGACTGGTACGATGCGAACTCTGAGAATCTAGATCCTTTTACTGAGTGTAAGCGGGGGGGGCTTTTCAACTAGATCATTTTACTGAGTTTAAACGTCGGGCTTTTCAGGAATACAAGGATAATCCAAGTAAAGACACTTTATTATCCCTTTAACATCTCGCAACAAGGTAAAGTCAACAGTACGCGACTGTGTAAACGAATACTGAAACAGACGATGCAACTCCATCCAACAGACTGCAAATACTGGAAACACCAAGGCAATGTATGAGGGCATTAAGAAAGCAATCGGTCCACGCGCTATAAAAACTGATCCTTTGAAGTCCAGGACAGGGGAACTTCTTACAGACAAATCAAAACAACTTGATAGATAGGGCGATCACTACTGTGAGTTCTATACAACAGAAAACAAAGTACACCAAAGCATCCCACACTATGCACAATTACGTGAGCTGGACATACTACGCACTATCGATGATGTCTACAAGGCGATCGACAAGCTCCACCGAGAAAAGCTCTAGGTACTTATTCCACATCAGCCGAAGTGATCAAGAGTGGCAAGTCCTCTCTCCTCAAATCATTATACCTAAAACCAACACAAAGTCAAGTATCTCGATTCCTTTGTGTTCTTAAACCAAAGGAAATGGTTGATTGTTGAATTGCGCCCCCGTTGTATCAAAGTACCTGCAGAATGTCTTCTTGGTTCCTCCTCTTCTCTATTCTCTCTCCCAACAATCGAGCACAGCATATAATAACAAAACTCTAAAGCACGTCTGACAGCACTGACTTCTGCCAACAGTCTGCCCCTCCTCTTAACAACACAGGCTTTTTATATCGCCAAATCGTTCACCTCTATTTGCATATTCTTCTAACTCACGTGATCACTACTCTATAAATAAGAGTCTTGACCGTTTCTTTTCTTTCTTTTTATTTATTTTCGGTGACCGACCCGAACGTGGTCTATGCAGGTAAGTCACGCATTTCTCCACAATACCAACGCTTACTACGCTGGTAGGAAAGAAGGCGTTGTTCTCATGATATGAGAAACGCAAACCTAGTCACCCTATACAAAAATAAAGAGGATCGCTGTGACTGGAATAATTATACTGGTATCTTGCGTCTGTGAATCGTCGGCAAACTGTTAGCCTGTATCATTCTGACAAAATTACAGTGCGGCTTTCGCTCCCGACGATATTCTCACTACGTTAACTTAAGCGGAAATGCAGAGAACAAAACAGGCTATGGTAAAAGAAAAAAAATGGCGAAATAACTGACCCAGTAAATTATCGCCCCATTAGTCTCCTCCTACTTTTTGCAAAAATATTTGATTCCATAATAAACCAAGCTCTAGTCCATCACCTTACAGATGCTATACTTCTGACTGACTAACAATATGGATTTAGACAAGCCCTTTCCACAGCAGACATCCTAACTAATCTCTGTACGTATATACCATTCCATTCACTGTACAAAGCGGGGAAGGGCAGAGCGGTAGCTCTTGATATATCTAAGGCTTTTGACAGGATATGGCATGAGGGTCTCCTCAGGAAAATTAAACCACACGGTATTACTGGTAGAATACTTAACATAATAAAATCCTTAATAGACAAGAGAAAAATCCAGGTTGTCCTCGACGGTCGTACATCTAAACAATGTGATATAAATGCGGGAGTGCCCCAGCGGGCTATCCTTGGACCTCTACTGTTCCTGATATTCATAAATGACCTCCCCGGCTAGATTGCCTCTGAGATGGGTATATATGCTGATGACACCACACTCTATAACAGATACGAGAGGAAAGCAAATGAACACATATCTAAAGAAATGGCAGAAACACTAGAGGATGGCCTCCAATCTGTAGTGGAATGGGGACAAAAATGGATGGTCACGTTCCATGCCGCCAAGACTAAACTAGTTTCATTCAATAATTACAAGAAACCTTCTGTACCACCTATAGCAATGGCCAACGACTCTTTATCTGAGGGTACAACTTTCAAACTCCTTGGCCTAACGTTCACAGGAAACATGAGTTGGAACAATTATATTGAAAGCATTGCCAGGGCTGCTGCAAGAAAGGCGTGCTCTGTCTACCGTGCTAGAAAACTACTAAGACCCGAAAGTATCCTGTACCTCTATAAGGCCACTATTCGCTCCCTACACCAAAGTGGCAATGTGCCTTGTTTAGGGTGAAAATGTAATATATATATATATATATATATATATATATATATATATATATAGCTAGACAGATAGATAGATATGCATACATATATATAGAGAGATAAATAGATATGCATATATATATATATATATATATATATATATATAAGTGACGCTGTCTATGTGTGTGCGAAACGTCTTTGCCAAATTCATCTCTGAATGCCTAGTCTATAGATTGAAACGATGTATAGTGTATAGTGATTTCGAGAATACATTATATTTGTTTTTAAGCCTCTAAACATAGGTTCTAACGGGTCAAACCGTGGACTTTGGAAAGAGTAAAGCGACTATCATCTGAGCATGTGTACATATACACATTGAAGTAGCTTTACTTTTAGTTTTTCAATTCCATCTAGTGATAGACCAAATGATAACGTGAAATCCTGGAGCAATGAATGTTTTGATATTGATTCCATCTGATTGCATCGAAGTAATGTGTTTATTAACTGTTTAAACTACTATATATATATATATATATATATATATATATATATATATATATATATTGTAAAAATATAACACTGTCCAATGCAACAACTTATTGTCTACGTGGTTTTAGTTGATTTCGGACGAATCTCATGGGGTGGAACCAAAATGACGTTGATTTCTATCAACTAGATCAAGTTTTTGCGCTAGAGGACAAATACACAATAGTCTTTCTACTTCTGCACATAAAACTCGGCTTAATGAAGCAGTTCACCAAATATGTGGACAAGGTAATCACTGCGTTTATTACTTGTAACAGATTTTTCCAGCATTAACCATGGAAAAGTTAAAATCTTTGACGACGGCTCATCACAGATCCAGTATTCGAAAACTCAGTGAACGAAGTGGAACTGGAAGACATTGTTTTTTTTTATTTTAGTGAAAGAACTTTCTTGGCAACAATAACGCCAGAAACAACACAGAACTTGTTCACAACATACTGACTGCTTTCAGAAACCTGGACTGCAACATGCGTGTCTAGATGCATTGCCTACTTTTACATATGGACCGGTTTCCTGAGAAACTGGGTTCAATGAGTGACAAGCAACGGGAGATATTCTAATAGGATCTGAAAGAGATGGAGACCAGATATCATGCTCGCTGGGACGCAGTCATTATAGCCAACTACTGTTAGAATATGAAGAGAGACCTAACTGCCGTTGAACATTCCAGGAGTTCGAAGAAATAAAATCCTAGCCCTGAAGTTTGAACAAAGGTGAAGCAACATGCAATTTACGGGCGGTCTGCTAGTAAAACATAAACTCCCCGGCCTAATGCCCCCTATCAACAGATCAGTGACGTGATGGCACCAAATATAACTTTATCAGTCAGAGTAATTGCTTTTTTATATATTACAAATCTAGAACAAAAACGCTAGAAATTAAATTTTTTCCTGAATCTAATATTAGCAAGAATTTGCTTGGATACTGTTAAAATATGTTTAATTATTTCCGTTTACATATAACAATATCATTAAAATCAGGAAATAATTTAAACGGTTTCGGTGTTAAGACGACAGTAATTGAAATATTCACTAATCTTATGAACTATTGGGATGGTTTATGATGACATATGCCCTTCCATATTGAAACTACACTATTCCATTCAACAACATCTTAATCTAATAGTATGCTAAGACATGGAATATTAACCTTTTTCATAAACTATTTAGCGAACGTATGCTTGCATTTTTGTGTCAATTTATTTTGACTACACTGTTTATCGTTTTTACTAAATTATATAATTTTCCAAAAGATTTTGGATAATTTAATGTAATTTGTATTATTTTTATAATTTGGACAATTATTAAAATTTTGAGTTTTATTTTTACGACGCTTTGGTTTATATGACATTAAATATTCTTTTGCTGTATCTTATAAAATTTGGGAATTGTTCTGCTGAGTTCGGGAATTTCAAACGAAACACTTCATGTAGTCAGGCCAATAACATGTTCCAGTTTCGTTAGCTATAACAAGCTGGGAATCCTAAATAATTCAAAACTGACATTTGAAACTGGATTTTACAAGTACGTTATTAACCTTATTAACAGTAACGTAATTGTTCGTATATATGTTGACAATATTATCATTGATTGCCACCAATGTTGATAAAAATATAATTAACTTTGTTTAACAATTTGTTGAGTTTAACTTTATTTTGGGATTTATTGGGTGTAAATATATTTTAAAACTTACAACTTTGTAATAATAAAGGATTCGAAAAATATTTACACAAAAATCTTTAATTGCGTTCGTTTTTGTGTTTTAAATGAGTTTCAAACCTTTAACTTTTGAAGGATAACGAGATAATATATTCCGTTTATTGCTATTACAAACAAAACTTTGTGTTTTGTTTTTAATTATTAACAACAGATTAAAATTACTGGCGTGTTGTCGAACACAACAAATGCATAAAAATAAATGCGATTTTCTAATTAATATGCGTTTTAATTTTATTTCACGCTGCATAATTTCCCTTTAATAAATATTCGTTTAATATAAAAAAACATTATATATTAATTAAAATTTATGTTAGCCTTGGAGCATACGCATGAAGTTTAATTAATCGAGAGAGGAATTAATTCTAGACAAATTGAAAGCAACAACTAAATACATCAATGTTAAAAAATCAATTAAAAGTAAATCAAAACCGATTATTATTACATGTATTTTGGGTTATAATTTATATATTTATAAAACACATTGCATATATTTATAAAACACATTGCATGTAATACGTTTGATATGCATTTTAATGTTTTCGTCCATGATATAGAAAAAGTATCTCTATAAAATGGTGATCTTAAAAATGAATATTTGATGAAAGGTTATGAAAAACTTCTCAATAATGTTATTTCATATTTACGAGCGAATATGGTTGTCTATTTTTGTAACATATCCGCGTAAGAATTTTTTTAGGCGGATAACTATAATAAGATAACGTCAGAGACACTGCGATCGAATTATGGCCACGTAAAGAAAATATGCTAAACTCGTGCCGTATATTCTGGCTTTGAACGCCCCTTTTTGTGCATGTTGTAATTACTATAGAATAGTTTATCTCTCACGGTATTCAAGTAACAACATTTCATACTAATTTGTTTATATTCATCTAAGTTTTATGTTTATTTAAATTCCAATCACTGCAGTATACATTATCATTCTTTATCTCAACCGGTTTCTTTTTTTTTACATGGAGGTCACCACTTATCATGCCCCGGAAGCCACTCGAGGATAAGGGTTATGACGTGTACAGTAATTAATGGGATATTATCGTAGTAATCGTTAGTATTCGAGATTTGATAAAGTGTCTTACTTAAGGGGGCGATTCATCAGGAATTTGTTTATGTTGGACTTTCAGACATCCAAGTTGTAGTCAGGTGGGAAACAGGCAAACGGAAGAGAGTTCCACAGGCGTGCACTTCTAAGAAAGATGCTTTGGTCATGCATTTAGGCAGAGATAAAGAGTGGGGAAACTTACTGACAGTGGTTTCAGCTAGACGGGTGTTTTTCGTGAAAGATTGGCGAGGGGGGGACCAGAGATTGGATCTCGGACGAGCACTTGCCATGGAAATAACGATAAAATAAAGACAGGCCGGAACGTCTCTTTTGTGGGAGAGAGGTTGCAGGGAAGAGAAAAGGGCATCTCCCGCTAAGCCCCGAAGTCTATTTTGTACTTTGTCAAAGCAGGATAGGCTGTTTTTAGCAGCTCCTGCCCAGATGTGACAGCAGTACTCCATCTTGGACGCACTTGGCTTTTATACCGATAGAGAATTACATCAGTAGTGAGATATCTTCTGGAGCGGTAGAAGGATCCTACCATTTTCCTCGTCTACCTGGGCAACATACTTGATGTACGTGTTCCATTTCAGATCAGGAGTAAAGGTCAAACCAAGAAGCTTGTCAAAACATGGAACTTCCCCAAGACGAGAGCTACCCATTTCAATTGATGACATATGTGGTAAGAGGGTTGATGATGTAAAGATAGGTGATTGGTTTTAGATGTATTAAAAGGAACCAACCACCTCTTTCCCCAATGTACCACGCGCTCAGGATCAGAGGAGAGCGTATCAGAGAGAACTTTGTAATTTATGACCTTTGATGTGTTGCCATAGATTCTTCTCCATTGGGAGCTCTTAAAAAAAAACTTTTCCTACTCTCACTGACAAAACCAAGAGAGAGAGAAAGAGAGAGAGAGAAGGGGGAAAGAGAGAAAGAGAAAGAGGGGTGTCTTTGAGGACCACTTTATATTATTTAAAAAAAATAATGTAATAAAAACATAATCACAGAAATAACATTATTACATAAATAACATTAATAGTAGGGGGTGTGAGTAATTGGGAGATGATTAAGTGTCCACGAGATGATAAAAACATTTGATTAAATCCCTAGTGATTATATATCCGTAATAAATACTCGGGTGATTAAATTGCAGGTGATAAAATGTCGATAAAGTATTTCACTTATTATTTACTTCCATAACTCGATGTCATGTGTGCTATGTCACGATTTGTTCCGCAGCCACTTCACTTCGAATCACTTACCTATACTTGACGTAACCTATTATCTAATAGTAAGACTTGTGAAGTGTCTTATAATCTATAGTAAGCGAATCGAAATATTCCAGTGTGCTGTAATGGGTCATGTGTTCGGGACAAAATAATGATACCAATTCTCTCATATATGTAAACGTTAAAGAAAACAATTAAATATTTTTTTAATCAAAATCAAGGACAAATTGATTGAAACAATTTGGCTTCGTCGAAACGTAGAGTTAACATATAATTAAACGGTCATAGTGTTCTTTCGAAGGAAAATAGAAACACGTGGGTAGTTAACAAAAACTGAATACGAAGGTTGCACATTACTTTATATCTATCATGTTTAAAGCATATTCAACTAGATTAGACTTTTACGAATTTAAGGAAATTTTCATAAAATAACAAAACTTGAACGATTACGATTAAACTAAATGGCATTTTCTTGAACTCTGTAAAGTAGAAATGTGAATCAACAGCGCTCGAACAGCAGTGTGAAATACTAATTGAAAAATGTTATACACACACACACACATATATATATAGTTTAGTGGAAATGGTAATTAATAAAAACTGAAGAAAGTGCTCAATACTGTTGTAGAGCAAATATGCGATTTATTTTTTATTACCGTATCTTTCTGTTGAGTTACATTATTGTTTCAGCTACTCGGCCGTTTTTTGGCCGTCTGTAGCTTCCTCAGACTTTTACAGAAATTTCGCTATTTTGGTTTCTTTCATCCCAAAATAGCGAACATTTCTGTAAAAGTCTGAGGAAGCTACAGACAGCCAAGAAAAACGGCCGAGTAGCTGAAACAATAATGTAACTCAACAGAAAGATACGGTAATAAAAAATAAAACGTATATATATATATATATATATATATATATATATATATATATATATTGCTGTGTCTGTATCAATAACAACACGAACGCAGAAAGTAAAGGTAAAACAAATATATTAAGACGAAAATATAATACATATTTACAAAGGTGCAGTGGTACTGCAGTTGGAAGATTGTCCGGCAGAGGGCGTGTTAAAGTCTTTCATGGAGCAACCGGCACATGTGTCTTGCCTATCTGGCGTTCGAACACAGCTCTCCGGTCTTGCTGACTTGATACCTTTATCTATATCTTGTTCACCCACGTATGCTAATTAGTGGGCGTCTCCACAACATATATATATATATATATATATATATATATATATGTTGAGGTCATTTCCGGTCGTCACTCCCGTGGGTCGATAGGTAGAACTGCCGACTATCGACGCGATGGTTCTAGGTTTACTCCTTGGCTAAAGAGAGGTGTTAGTCTAGCCGCATTGATGAATTGTGATACAACGAAACAGTACTATATGCGGATTACTACACATGCCACACATACATCTATATATCTACATCTATTTATCTATCTATCTATCTATCTATATCTATCTATCTATCTATCTATCTATCTATATATATATATATATATATATATATATATATGTATTTAAAAATGCGATGAGAGTAATACTTAATCAAGTAATATTAAAGGCTATTTTGAGATTTGATAAATAATTAATATTTTTTCCGAGTATAATAATTGTGTGTCAATAATATGACTGGTGATGTGGTTAGTAATATTTTTGTAAAATATTGTTGAAAAGATGCACCACGCTCTGATAATACTTCATAAAATTAGCGCAGTTGTTCTAAACGAAATTTTCTGGACATAAACATTCGAATATTCTGATTAAGAATTTAAAATGAAGAGTAACAATACTTTATAAAATAAAACAACCTAATTTAAATACAAAAGATTAACGACTTCACGAAAGACATGTGATTTTATTAGAAATATTTCAATAATTATATTTTTACTAAAATTTAAACGACTTATCAAATGTTAATCGATGATGAAGACGCTTAGCATTTAAAATTAAAAAAAATAATTCCGTAAGACGATTTTTATTTTCCAAATTACATCTGTTTTAAACAAGCAGTCGAACGAGAACAAAATCCAATCGTTTGCCTTTTCAAACAAATAACAGCGCGCAGAGAAATTTTCAATGAAAGGACTAATAATCTTATCAAGTTTTAATTCATAATAGAATAATTATTTTACATTTTAATATATTTTCTCGATAGAAAAAGTTTATTCATAAAATTTATTTTTTTAAATTGGATTCAATAACGATTTTAAAACTAATTACAATATGTCGTTGAACTATTAGAAAGATAACATTTTCTAGCGTTTATTTTACATATTTTGAAATGAAATCAGCTAAATACAGAAAAGAATAAAGTATCGAGGTGTTTGCTAATTATTGTATAAAATATTTTAAAAATTTTATTTGTATGTTTTGTGGGGTACTAATCACTCCTATTTCAGCACTAAGTGGAATCAACCTATCCTATGAATACCTCTGGTTTCGGAGACTAAATGGAGACATTCATACCATGTTTAACCCCATGCTACGAACACGTTGCTCTCATACCACTTTAGTGGCTCCTGTATTCTTTATGATAAATACATATAATATTTTATACACTTTACACTACTCGTGGTTTCTTTCATATGTAACCCCTGCACTGGTCTACAACAACTGGCTGACGAGGACGATTCAAGAACTTTCCGGATCAATCTACAATAATTGCTAACAACTGCATGACGAACATTCGGGCAACGAATTCACTCTAATAATAAAACAGCCATTGGAAGACAGCATTTGACGACCTAAAGGATTTAAGAAAAAAGAATACACGGATATTCGAAATAATTTTTCCCTACTTCTCGGGGGAATTCGAAACTTTAAAAAGATGTATTTTTCAAAAGTTCGGGGAAGAACGCGAAAAACTACTTGTCTACGTTGGGAACAAAACCAACATTCGAGCGTAAAAATCCACAAAAAACAGGATAAAGAACACTTAGAAAGGAAACAAGGATTTTACAAAGGCGTCGTCAAAAAGCCTTATCTTGCTGTTAAAAAGGCTACTAAAACGTAAACTACGAGCTGAAACAGAACACATAAGATGAATTGCAGGGGTATTATTATTACTGAATTAATGAGACCAAGTTTTCAGTGAGTACAAAATAAAACTGTGTCGTTCATAAATGATGTCTTGCTAATACGTCTTATGGTAAAAATGCATTAGCGTTGGAGAAAAACTCCTGCAAAAAGTAAGTGATATATTTTATTACATTGGCTAAAGCTAGTATTTGCAACAATTAAAAAAGACGTTGGAGTTTAATCAGATTAAAATAAACGTTTCACTGGTCGACGGGACTGCACGTCGAATAAGAAAAAAAAACGATTTCCCTAAGCACGACAAATAAAGTGTTAACGAGAAAAGGACACAGAGATAAAAAAGAATAGTGATATTAAATAAATGCTATAAATTCTTCACAGATAAGTAACTTTTTCTTTTTAAAGGAAAATAGGAAAAAATGTATAGGATCAACGTGGAATTGAACCCAGTACCTACACATTACTAAAATTGAAAACTGACAAACGAAAAGTACTGCTTTCTGTATGAATGCAAACGCCGAATGTTTTTCTCAGAAAAATTGCCACACGAGGAAATAAATATATGAAAGACATATTCATTATATAAGCAGGTACGAATTTTGTAATGATTTTTTTCTTTATACTTGGTATTATAGGAAAATCAGATAAACTAATTGCGTTGTTTTGTCATATAAAATAATTCCACACCGTCCAAAAAATCAAAACTTGCAAAACAAATTTTAGAAAATGGTGAAAGTCCAACAAAGTCAACAATTAGGACTTGAAAAAAGGTTCAGAGAAGAGCAATTGGCAATACAGAAAGAAAGAGAAAGAAAACATGGGCAATACAGAAAGAAAACGATAGAAACAATTGGCAATGCACAAACAAAACGGAAGAAACAATTGGCAATACACACACAAAAAAACAAAGACAAACAGTTAAATTCAATAAAATATATCGAAGAAAAACGAGGAAGAGGAAAAATGAACGAAAATATATTGAAAAAGCAGTTAGATTTAATGAAATTCTTCGAGGAAAACAGGAAAGAGATAGGAAAGAAATGAATGAACAAATATTGGAATTGAAAAAAAAGCATTTAGAGCAACAAAACCAGTCAGATAAAAAGTGGGTTTGATAACGATGTTTTTGTGAATAAGGACAGCGGAAAAGAAACCAGCACAGCTTTTTTCCCAAAATGCGATCTGATCAGCTAGTGATACATTTCACTATGCTCCTGAGGAAACCCTAACGTGTGAAGAATATTTCAGAAGTTTTGAGGACCTTTTTAAAATTTATTGCAATGCATGGACATATCAAAAGAAGGTTCGTTTATTGCTACGGAGATAGGTACATACGAACATAAAAAAAATTCGTGGACCATATTTTACCAAGAAAAACTAACGAACTGTCGTTTGACGAGGCAGTCAACGTATTAATGGAGTTATTCTGTCCAAAAAGAAGCCTTCTTCATAAAAGATGGAAATGCATGAATCTTACACGTAAGGAGAGTCAGGACTATACGGCATTTGCGTCTATAGTTAATAAGCATTATGACGATTTCAAATTGTCATTAACGGCGGACAATTTCAAATGCTTAAGATTCACACAAGGTGTAATAGCCACACAAGACGCCGATATAAGACGTTGTGTTTTAAATAAATTGGAATTAGAACCTGATTTGACGCTTCAGAAACTGGCTGAAGATTGTCAGTGATTTGTGGCAATGAAGCAAGATTCCCGAAACATAAAGAGAACAGATATCGCTCACATTAAAAAAATACGCTTAAAAAATAAAGGACACCCGCCCGACAGAAATTACCAACTAAGAGGCAAAAATAATTTTCCACAAAATTATCAGGATTGACAAAATCCTACGATCCCTTGATGCAAATGTGGAGGACCTCATCGTACAATGAATGTCAATACCAAAGGAATATTACATGTGATCTATGCAAGCGAGCAGGGCACAAAGCTTAATATTGCAGAGAAAAAGTAGCAAAAAATAAAAAAGCTACCTAAAAACTGCAAAAATGAACCCTTCACCAACAGAGAACATAAGGAAATATGTTACGGTAAGAATCAGAAATAAAGAAGTGAAACTGCAGCTCGATTCAGGGTCTGATTTATAAATTATAGATGTTCACACGTGGGCGCGAGTAGGAAAGCCGACGATGACAAAGAGTCATAAATCGCAAGATCGGTAACTGGTGTAAAAATAATTTTTTAGGATGAAGTAGTTATAAATGTGTCATTAAAAAGGAACGACAAAAAAGCTAAAAGTTTTCGTTCTAAGGAACGCAACGAAGTTATTCGGGATCGTTTAGATTCAGGAATGTGAATTATAGGACTCGCCAATCAGTGATTTTTGTCACAAAATCTAAAATCTAAAGGCCTAAGCCGACAAGATCAAAAAGGGTATCAAAATATCTTTCCCAAGTGTTTTCTCCGAACAGCTTGGATGCTGCACAAAAATAAAGGCGAGATTCGAATTGCTGGACGAAACAAAACCAATATTCAAAAAGCCACAGAGCGTACCGTTCGCTTTTAGGGGAAAATTGAAAAAGAATTGGAAAAACTAGTTAACACTGGGATTTTAATCACTATTAACTATAGTGAGCGGGCAGCTCCCCTCCCCGTATACGTGAAAGAAATCTTAAGAGATTAAGGTATGCACGGACTTTTCGACCGGATTGAATGCGGCGCTCAAGAACCATCACTACCCGCTAGCAAACCCAGTTAAATGGCGGAAAATTAAAAAGAAAAAAAGAACTTAAGCGAAGCGTACCTAAAAGTACCAGTAGAGGGAGATAGCTCGAAACTTTTGTGTATCTCAACGCACAAATGACTTTATAAATTCAATAGATTAGCATTTGGTATAAAAGTAGCACCTTCAATTTTCCAACAGGTAATTGATACTTTGCTAAGCGGTTTGGATTTCGCAATAGGCTATCTGAACAATATTCTTATGCGTAGTCAAAATGTTGAACAACATAGAGATCCTGTATTTTAAGTGTTTGATAGAATAAAAGAATACAGCTTCATATTAAAGGAAGCAAAATACCATTTTTTTTAACGAATTACATACCTAGGTCATATCATAGAAAAAGACGGGAGGAAACCCTATCCAAACAGATCCACAGCTCATACTGTAACATCATAATGTAACTACATTGTAGAGTTTTTTATGGCTCGCGAACTATTATCAGACGTTCACTAAGAACATGCACGACTTGTGTGCGCAATTAAATATCCTATTTAAAAGGGCAAAATGGCACTGGACTTAACGTCAGGTTTATCCCTGACTCATTTCAATCCGAAACACGAGATTATTGTCGAAACGGACGCAAGTTCTTATGAGATCGAGGCGTGCATTCTACACAAGATGCCTGATGGGTCCACTAAGCTGATCACCCATGCGTCAAGAACTTTACTGCCTGCCGAGAAGAATTACTCCCAAATCGAAAAGGAAGTTCTGGGGTGATATTTGGTGTTACAAAATTCCACCGATTTTTACACGGTCGTAAGTTTAAATTCCAAACCGACCATAAGCCGCTTATAACCATCTTTGACTATAAAAAAGGTCTGCCAACTTACACAGCCAACAGGCTGCAAAGATGGGGGACCATTCAACTGAATTACGATTTCAGTATGGAATTCCTTACATCTGCGAAGTCACAAGAAGCATTTAAACAAAATTTGGAAACGTGTAACTGATGACGAAAGACAACCGCCTGCTGAACAAGAAGAAGTAATGGACCAGATATATGAGAGGTTCGACTTGGTAACACCACAAGCAGCCATACAACGCCGGCCTTCCAGGAAAAGGAAAATGACCGACCCGATAGAGATCAACCACAGGAAAAATAACTATATGATCATCCCAGGAGGAATGAAAAGCTCCGGAGGGGGTGTTGTGGGGTACTAATCACCCCTATTTCAGAACCAAGTGGGATCAACCAGTTCTATGAATACCTCTGGTTTCAGAGATTAAATGGGGACATTCATACCATGTTTAACCCCATGCTACGAACACGTTGCTCTCATACCACTTTATTAGCTCCTGTATTCTTTATGATAAATACATATTACATTTTATACACTTTACACTACTCGTGGTTTCTTTCATGTGTAACTCCTCGCACGGGTTTACAACAACTGGCTGACGAGGACGATTCAAGAACTTTCCGGATCAATCTGCAATAATCAATTTTTACTTTACTCTCTATCAGTGATTTACTCTGTAATTCGATTCCATGAACAAAACTTATTTCCAAAACTGCGCGCTAGTTGACCTCCTCTTTACAGATGACTATAATATTGTCGGCTTCAAGTCCGATGTAAACAAGTTCTTATTGAACAGTCCTCGTAAATAATCTAATTAGACCAAATTTCTACCACAAAAGATTACCACACTGCTGTTACAATGGATACGGTGCACACATTAACCCTCATCCTCGAGCGGCTTCAGGGCCTTGATATGTGGTCATAATAAGTATTAAAATTTAGTTCAAGCCCCGATCATTTTCAAGAATCTTAAGTATTCTGTATGATTCAATTGACAATTAACCAATCCCATTTATTCTCTACCACGAGTAACTTTGGGCCTTGATAAATAGTAGTTCTATATTAAAAAAAATATATATTGTAGATATTCCGTTGGAGAAAAAGCTTCCCCATACAAAACAATGAATGATGTGTAAAAGAAGTTTGTATACGTTGGTAACTGTAGCGGATATAATGTTGCGTTCTGCTCATTAAGTGTGTGTAGACATTCCTAGTTCTGTTTCTCGTAAGACCGTTCATCGTCTCATCGTATAATGGTACAACGACAGCCAATGTATTTTTATTATGGTTTTAATTATGCTATTTGTGAGTTTTGCCTCCTTCTTAAGTATTCGAATTCGACAATGTTGCATGATAGTATGAAAGAAACCCTGAAAGTATATTTGCTTCCACCGTAGACCAAAGACCCAAGACTTGTTTTTTAGTCTTAGAGGCCACATACCATACCCTATTTCCATTTTCTGTTCGAAAAGCATGGACATGTCATGGTATGACAGGCGAACGGTTAATCAAGGGATAATGCTTACCGTAAAGTTTGAAGTAACTCCTCAGATCGAATGGGTTAAATGACATCAGAAGTTTGAGAACCTTTTTCCAAACGCATTATTTAAAATAAACAATAATATTCGATAATTTAACACTCTTTTACAAGTTTAATAACGTCTATTATCAACTAATTAAAAAAAGCATCTTTGTAATAGTATGACCCTTTTATCTATTAGCAACGAAAATAAATGCATACATAAAATAATCCCAAATTGCGTTTAAATAAATCATATTCCGTAATCATATTTTATATTAAATTAAAAATTAAAATTTGATAGTTAGTATATGTATGTTAAAATAGCAGTATAATAAATCCATAAGGTGCGATTCAATTTAAAAAAAATTGTCTCGTTCCTTTAAATCCATAAACTTTTTAAGTAGGCTTAAAAGGCAAACTGTCGTTTTATCTATGGCCGTTGGGAGAGCAAACAGAATTAGTTCAACTATGTGTATACCATCTTCCAGGATTCGAATATCAAAAATAAACCTTAATAGTGCACCTTTTTTTCTGATGTTTTAACCTCTTGATTTGAAAGTATTTTGCAAATCACCTTATTGAGAATGACCGTATGGAAACCATTTTCTATCAAGGGCAAACAAAAATTGGGAAAATCGGCGTTTAGAATACATCACTTTGTAAAACATCATGTGTTACTTTTTTTTTGCTTTGTGGCTCGAACAAGCGGCTGCTTGGGGTCAATTTAGTATGAAATTTGTAATAAGAACAATTAGCGAGTTAATTGTTCAACTCACTAGTTGTTGTTACTCGACACCGACATCTATTATTGTACCTTCCGGAAAAAAAGTATTCTATCTTTTATATGTGATTTTTTTTTTCATTCAACGATACAACAGTATTGTATTTAGAAGATAGTTAAAAAAAACTAGGTGAAAAAGAGGGATGAAAAACAAATAATAATAATAATAATAATAATAATAATAATGATAATAATATAATAATAACACTGAAAGGATAATTATGGCAGTGAGAGACACTGAAAACAAAAAAAACCCAGAAAACAGAGAGACAAACAACAAAACGAGAAAAGAGAAATGGGAAGAGAAACAACTCCACGGAAGATTCATAAGAATGACAAAAGATGAGAATAACGAAAACACCTTGACATGGATGAGAAAAGGACATATAAATCGAGAAACTGAATCCCTAATAACTGCAGCACAAGATAACTTGATAAGAACCAACCATATCAAAGCAAGGATCGATAAAACACAAGAAAACAGCATGCAGACTCTGTGGACAAAGAGACGAAACGATAAACTATATAGTAAGTGAATGCAGCAAACTTGCCCAAAAGGAATACAAAAACAGGCATGACCAAGTGGGGAGGGTGGTACACTGGGAATTGTGTAAACGACTGCATTTTGAGCGTACAGACAAATGGTGCAAGCATAAACCTGCAACAGCACTCGAAAACGAGAACCACAAAATCCTATGGGACATGGACATACAGACGGACAAACCAATTTAAGCAAGAAGACCAGATGTTGTAATAATTAACAAGAAAAAAATCCTGTCAAATCGTGGACTTTGCAGTCCCAGCTGATCACAGGGTGAGTATGAAAGAAAAGGAGAAACGAAGCAAGTACACAGAGCTAGCCAGAGACTTAAAAGGGCTTTTGATGCTGAACAAAGTCCAAATAGTACCGATAATAGCAGGAGCACTAGGAACAATTCCGAAAAACTTCGAAAAAAGAATGTCAGAAATTGGAATCAGAGGAATAACTGCAAAAGTACAACGACTAACGATAATGAAAACGACTGAAATATTAAGGAAAACCCTTGAATGCGGAGAATAATACAAGACAATATAACGAATAAACGTTACAGGGAATGAAGAACACCGAAACTGCATATTTACAAGTTCTACACCCCCATCATGCATCCCCCCCATTGTTTCATAACTGATCCCCCCACAAAAAAAAATGATAACAAAGGACCGAGAAGGGTCAATAAGGACTAAAAGGCCGAGGAGCGAGCGCCAACCAGACCTCAGCTGGACAAGCGCAAAGAAAACTGGGACCTTGGGGAGGCTGAGTGCTACTCAAATTCCACTGGGGAGACATGTTGTCACTCAGCTTCCAGAGAATACCACAGGTTTCCAATCAGATCGTTTGTTGAATTGTGTGAAAGCTCCATGTGAGCCAATAATAATAATAATAATAATAATAATAATAATAATAATAATAATAATAATAATAGCTACATGGAGCTTGAAAACACCAGCTGGCTGAAGAAAGAATACTGTCGCCGTTACTGTTTGTCATAGCCATAATGCCACTCAACTACAAAGAGTAATAAGGAAATTTTTACAAACAAAACTATACGGTAAATACCTAATTAAAAGAATAAGCACCAAGACAGTATTCCTGCTAAGGTATTCTGGACCATTCATAGTCTGGACTAAACAGGAACTTAGGCATCTTGATCAAAAGCTGGTAAATAACAATACATAATGCATTTCACCCAGAAGACAATACTGACCGACTGTATTATAAAAGGAACGAACGAGGAATATGATTAATAATTGGAGAAGGCTGTGTATAAAAGACGTGGAAAAGTACATGATGCATAACACAGAAAGATTAATCAACGAAGCGAGAGACACCAGCAATAAATAAATAAAAACATAAATAAACAGATAATTAAAAAGTGGGGAGAGAAATCACTTGATATCTGATTCACAAGAAGCAGAGAATCAGGATACCATCTGAAAAGGCCAAGAAGAGAACACATAAACAGAGAAACGGAATCTTACTAACGGTGTCGCAGAATAACACGCATCAAACGAACCACATCCAAACTAAAACAGATAAAATCGTAAAACAGTAAATGTATACTTTGTAGATAAAGAGGTGGACAATGAAACATATAAGTGAATGCAGCACCTTAGCCCCAAAAGAACTTAACGACGGACCGAATCGTATAGTTAAAGCAGTCAATTGAAAAATCTGCAGATGGCTGCACCTCGAACTTGCTGACAAATTATTCAAACTCAAACTGGTAACTGTATAGGAAAACGAAAACCACAAAATCCTTTTGGATATGTCAGTATAAACAGAAAAAAACTATCGAAAACTGGACGTCATATCAATTATAACTAAAAAAGTATTTCTAAAACTGTAGATTTGCCTTCCAACAGGTCACAGAGTGAATGGCAACCATACAATACAATCGAAGCAAATATTAGTGAATTTTCCATAAAACTGAAAAGGATATGAAACTCGAAGAGAATAAATATAGTACCAAGAATTGTACAAGCAGTCGGAACAGTCGCAAAGAATTGAGAAAAAAGACTAGGAGAAATAGGAATCAAAAGTAAGACTCAGTAGATCTTAATGCTGAAAACAGGTAAAATATTAAAGATAACCCTCGAGTGTAGAAATTAATCTATATAAGTATCAAACGCTAAGCGTTCATATATGAAATGCAACAGAAGTAAAATAAAAATTCATAAAAAATTATACTTTAAAATTGTAAAAATTGAGGGTTAATACCCCCTATATATATATATATATATATATATATATATATATATATATATATATATATATATATATATATATATATATATAGTGTTGGCATTAGCTGGCATCAAGCGAATAGTCAAAGGGTTAAGGGGAATAGAAAAACTGCGAGATCAAAGCACTAACCAGTTCAGTATTAGATGGGTGCAAAGATGAACCGGAATCTTAGTGAAGCTTAATGCCACCCAAATTTCAGTAAAATCCAATGGTCATTGCTATCTAGAAATCAATATGAAATGCTTAGTGTGATAACGAAAGAAGTCGAGAGTAATTGTCACTTAAAGATACTCGTTGTCACCCAGACTCATAGGAATAATTCCCATTATTGTCAGTGAACTCGTAGTAAATAATAATAATAATAATAATAATAATAATAATAATAATAATAGTAATAATAATAATAATAATAATAGTAATAATAATAATAATAATAATAATAATAATAACAATAATAATAATAATAATAATAATAATAATAATAATAATAATAGTAATAATAATAATAATAATAGTAATAATAATAATAATAGTAATAATAATAATAATAATAATAATAGTAATAATAATAATAGTAGTAATAATAATAATAATAATAATAGTAATAATAGTAATAATAATAATAATAATAATAATAGTAATAATAATAATAATAGTAATAATAATAATAATAATGATAATAATAATAATAATAGTAATAATAATAATAATAATAGTAATAATAATAATAGTAATAATAATAATATTAATAATAATAATAATAGTAATAATAATAGTAATAATAATAATAATAGTAATAATAATAATAATAATAATAGTAATAATAATAATAATAATAGTAATAGTAATAATAATAATATTAATAATAATAATAATAATAATAGTAATAATAATAATATTAATAATAATAATAATAATAATAATAATAATAATAATAATAATAATAGTAAACGATCTGAAACTTTTCGCAAAAACTAAAAATGAACTAAATACACTAATAAACATTAGTATGACGTTCAGCCAGTATATCCAAATAGAATTTTGCATGGAAAAATGCGCACTACTAGTTATGAAATAGGGAAAACTTGAGACGACAGAAGGCATGGAACTACCCAACCAAACGGAGATGGGGCTACTAGGGGAACAAGACGTCTATAAATACCTGGGAGTTCTGAAGCTGACACACCCAAAGCATCAGAAATAAAAAAGGTAATTGGAAAGGAAATACCTCATGAGAACAAGAAAACTTCTGGAAATTAAATTATATCGCAGAAATCTATTAAAATGTATAAATACATGAACATTATTACTAGAAAGATACTCTGGACGGTTCATAGGGTGGACTAAAGAAGAAATGCTGCGGTTCGATCAAAAGACCAGGAAACTCTTGACCATACTTAATGCACTACACCCAACGATGTTGACCGACTCTACATAAAAAGGAAAGACGGCGGGAGGGAACTAGTTTGTCTAGAAGACTGAGTAAATTACACAAAAAAGACCTAGAAAAATACATGACACAAAACACTGAAAGGATAATCATGGCAGCGAGAGACACGGAAAAGACAACAAAGAAGAAAACAGAGAGAAAAAAATAAAACAAGAAAAGAAAAATGGGAAGAGAAACAACGACATGAAATATTCGCAAGGATAACAAAAGATGAGTATAATGAAAATACTTGTACATTTATGCGAAAAAGGCCGCCGATAAACAGAGTCCCTAATATTGGTAGCACAAGATAACTCGATAAGAACCAATCTCATCCAAGCAAAGATCGACAAAACACAAGAAAACAGCAAATGCAGACTCTGTGGACACTGAGACGAAACGATTAATCATATAGTAAGTGAATATAGCAAACTAGCTCAAAAGGAATACAAGAATAGGCACGACCAAGTAGGAAGGGAAGTACACTGGGAATTGTGCAAAAAATGCACCTAGAAAACGTTGAAAATAGTAGGGATGATTAAATTAAATCGATTTCATATAGAAAGGTAGGAACAGTTGGAAAACCAATGCTTTTTCAGGTGGGAAACTGTTAGGGACAGTTAACATCAAACGCGGAATCTTCCAAAGGGATGTTGTTCCAACTGTAATTGAAAACTTGTGAAAAAGTGTGTGTTAAAATCTGAAGAAAAGTTAAAGAAAGTGAAGAAATAATCAGCCAGGAAGTTAATGCAATAAATGAACATAAAACGAAAAACAAGTGCATTGAAAGGATGATACATGCTTAATTGAATAGAGATCTACAAGAGACTGTGAGCAAGTAGAAAACAGCGATGATTGTAAAAATTGGATTTGAAGGTTGGGGCAAAAACCTAATATGGGCTGCACAGGAGCAATTACTCACGACAAAGTATAGGAAGTATCGCATTGATAGCTGAAGTTCTGTGTCGACTGTGTGGGCAAACAGAGTAGAATATGTAACACTACAAAAAACAGTTGTAAGAAGTTCACAAAAAGTGTACACTTTTGCGAAAAAGGTTCATTGGGTTATATGAAGAAAAGCAGGATAGAATTCATGGTAAAATTGTATGAGCATTTTTCAGAAGGAGCTGTAGAGAATGATAATGTTAAATTATTGTGGGATTTGAATCTCCAATGTTATAATGTAATTGTATAAAGAAGATCTGATTTTGTTTTGTGTGAAAAAAGGGAACACAAGGCAATTGTCATTGCTATAGTAGTGCCGGTTGATGTGAATGCAGAGAAATCGAAAAGAAGCTGGTCAAAAAGTACCAATACTTTAAAAGAAAATTTAAAAAACTGTGGAAGAAATTGGAAGTTGTACACATTGTGATGGGATCCCTGGTGGGTGTGACAAGCAGGATTTTACTAGTGGATTAAAAAAAATTGGGGTTCATTGCGATGTTGTAGTACTTCAGAATTATGCCTTATGAGGGACCTTCAGACTCTTATGGAAAGTGCTGGAAGACTGAAAAAAGATGTTGATAGCCGATGGTCATTTGTAGAGCTATGACAACAGCATATTTTTTTTTTAGTGTTTTGACTATCAAGTATATATCCGACACAGTCAGACACAATTAATCAACCGAGAACCACATCACTCTACAAAAAGACATATAACATATCAATGGATATATACCTAAGAATCAAAACAAAGAAAAGAATATGCTGTTGTCATCTAATCATTTGTTATGATCCGCTTATTCGCATACAATCAGCAAAAACAATGTTATTATTATTATTATTATTATTATTATTATTATTATTATTATTATTATTATAAGTGATCAAATCTTCTTAACTTATTCATCACTAAACAGTACGTTTACAAATGGTTAAATATAGCGTTTACTGTTTTCATATTGCAAAATGCTTTAATTTTCATTGGATGTTATAATTGAAAGCAACGTTTCCTTCTTCATGGAAACAGAAAGTCAGTTGGTGTGTTAAATATCGATTAAAAACCGACGAAAATCAAATTTGTATTGATTTCTTGAATTATCTCAGCAGGTTTAAACTTTGAGCTCGGAAATGAAATTGGCTTTCTTTCAGTTTTTACACTAAAAATTTTATCTTGGAATAAAAGAAGAACAACATCAATCGTTTCACATGAAATAAAAACTATTCAAACTTTTCATTTCAACTAAATTACATCAACTCATTAAAACGTTTACATTCAATTTGCAAAAGACAAACACAATAAATCTAATAATATGAATTCAAGTTCAAATTAAAAAGAACGTTTTCCTTTAAATAAATCGGTTCAGATAAACATTGAATAAAAATTAATACTGCGGATAAACTATAATTAAAATAAAAACAGAGTAATAAGCTCTTCTTGCGTTGATTAAATTTTCGTACACAAAACGTAGAATTATTGGAGATCACAGAAACTAAACTTAAAATTAAAAAAAAAACAACTCAATTTTAAATATGAACAAACTAACTTTAAATAAGCAAAATAATTATAAATTAAATTTATTGGACTTCTCAGTTATAAAACTAAACAGTTACAGTTAAAGGTACCAAACTACTAAGAATATCGTTACACTTAAAATCCAAAAAGTTGCATTGAAATAGGAAGGGGATGGATATAAACTATTCTGCCTATAAAAAAATTAAATTACAAGCAACGATTCATAAATAACGTATAAACACAAATATTAATGGTATAACTTTAAATTAAACTTGCTAACTGTAAAATATGCAATTTACTAATAAACACGTTCAAGTAAAAAAACAAAAGGTTTAAATTCAACAGATTTTCAAGTTACAAGCCAAGTATCATGAAAGGGCATATGTTACTGAGTTTAAACAATGTATTACTGGAACAACAACGTAAAAGGTTACAACTAATAAGAGTAGTAAACTTACCGAACAGGCGAGGGTCGCTATGATGTTTTATCCACACCTGTGATCAAAATGTCTATGGTTTATATAATGGATAGAACATTTGGAGGGTGATTTTCCCACAACAGTTACATATCAACCACATCAATTTTATGATCTATTACATAAAGTACTTATACGTCTTTACATGCTAAGTATGTTTACCATTTACAAAAGTTAAGCATTCAGGGCAATTTCTCGTGCTTGGATAAAAATGAAAATCGATTTCGTAATCAAATGTGGGATGATCTCTTTCGTTTTTCCGCGGCCCTTTATGTTATGGTCTCCTCCACGCATTTTTGAATTGTCTAACACTTCTAGACTAAAATTAAAGGTTAATTTATTCTTTTCAAAACATACCTGGCTGGAAATAGTCTTTCTCTTTGTTGCAATATTTTGTACTGGTAATGGGGTAATTATTTATTTTCAGAAAAATACAAAAATATTTTTTAGAAAAATTTGGCACAAGGCCGAACATGGGGGAGGAGGAAGGGCGGTCTTCTTTGACTA
Source organism: Euprymna scolopes (assembly GCF_053919585.1). Taxonomy (NCBI): domain Eukaryota; kingdom Metazoa; phylum Mollusca; class Cephalopoda; order Sepiida; family Sepiolidae; genus Euprymna; species Euprymna scolopes. The sequence goes on along the minus strand of NC_136495.1, from coordinate 42,633,459 downwards.
AAGCTAACTAATCTAACCTAACTAAGTTCCTACATTCACTCTACTTTCACCGCAATACCACATTCATACTATACATCCATCAGCGTATACATCCTTCGTCGTTCACTATAAGAACATCATACCATGATAACCTAATTAAAACCCATCAGAAAAAGAGGGATTTGGGATAGAAACATTTTATAATACAGGAAAAAATTATATATATACAATGTTAGTAACAAAAGACCCCCCCCCTGTTACTAAACTGTGGCAGTTGCGCTGATTCGCCAGTCGAAAAGGTGATGCGGATCCGAACGCTTTATTGAAACACCTCTTACGAAAACTTCCAAAGGAAACCCGCATCTCTGGCGAATCAAGCGATCTGTAACCTTAATTGGTGAAGGGAACGGGGCTAAAAAGAACAAATAAAAACAAAACAAAACGGGGCAAACTTAAAAAGGACCTGATGGTCTCTATCACACACTAATTAGGTTATGAACACGAGCGCCTAGAAAATTGTCCTTATTTTGCCTAAACCGTGACCTACTCTGGACGAGTCAGAGCTGACGTTCGTTTTTGTTACCCAAAATTATTTACCTAAGGGGCATCCAAGAACCAGTCAAGACTTGCTTCTTTCACCCGACACACACGCGCAACTGACACCCACCTTTCAACAAAGTCTGACGAAGGGAGTCTAACTCTCTCGGCCTTTATACGATTCTTTAAATGATAATGGAAGATTCGTATAAGGTCGAGGGGAGCGAAGTCCTCAGATCCGTAGACCACTCTCATGTGTGTGTTCCAAATGACACCTCTCATTACTGCTAGCAAGTTAAAACACAATTCTTTTCTAATCATATTCATTGTCGGAACCCAATTGCTACGTAAATTGATAGGAACCAAAGTTAATGACGATATGTTCAGTATGCGGACCATGAGACCTGTAACAAACTCAATCAGCGGCACCACGATGCGACAGTAGACGAAGGCGTGGCATAAAGTCTCGATCTCATCGCCGCATCTCTTGCAAATCGGCGAAACCGCCAAGCCAGCTGAGTGAAGTCTCTTACCGACCCAGAGAGCATCCCGAATTACCAGCCAGGTCAAGGATGCCATGTCATTAGTGAGGCATCCCGGTCCAGGCGCCCAAGGCCAGATTGAGCGGAGCTGCCTCTTTGTCAAAGGGAGCCCCTCCCCAATAACATCACTTACGGATCCCCTCACTAGTACCCGATATAATGCCTTTCGGGACAACAGCAGAGCGTTGGAGAGGCTTTCCTTAACTCTTAAGAGGAACTTCAGCGCGCGCCGGCACTCGAGGTAGAAGGGGCATTCACCTCGGGGCAACCTCTGTGCCTCCCCCTGGGACTCGTGCTCCCCTCTCAAAGCCGGAAAGGCTTTCTTGGTGTCCTCCATCCAGAGGGCACCGTCTTCCCTATCCTGTGTGCACATTCGATCTAGGTAGTAGAACCGTAATGTGTGGAGCCGCATCTCCACGTTTGGCATACCTAGACCGCCTTCAGAAGGGTGTAGGTAGCAGACATCGCGACAGACCATAGGGGCCCTTCCAAGCCATAAAAAGTTGAAAAGAGCCCTCTGCAAATAAAGCAGTGTATTTGACTGGATTGGAAGCACTGATAGACGATAAATGAAGATTGGATAGATGTGGGTATTACACTTCCGCTCTCCCCTTTAATGAAAGGTTTCTACTGATCCACAGCGCAGCTGCGGATCGGACCGCTTTCAAAACCTCCGACCAATTTTTCTTCAGCTGGATGTCAGGACCTAACAGACGCCGAGTATCTTGCAAGGCCCGTCGCTCCAGCTAAAGGGCCTCTGAAGGGGCATACCCCTCCAGGCACCGATGCGCAAACCCGAAGACTTGTCGCAGTTAATTTTGGCCCCTGTTACCGTTTCATACAATCTGATTTCTACACCGACAACACTAATCTCAGCACTGCTCGTTACAAGCACAGTTATGTCGTCGGCATAGGCGGAGTACTTTACCTGGGCATCCGCACCTGGCAAAGTGATTCCGCGTAGGACCGGGTTCACCCTTAGCTTGCGCAAAAACGGCTCTATTGCGGGCACGTACAGCATGGGTGATTACGGACACCCTTGACGAATTGATCGTGACAAACTGAAGGGTCTCGACCTCCTCCCATTTACTTCTACCATCATCGCGGGGTTAGCATAGAGAAGATGAACCCACGAGCGAAATTGCGGGCCAAAACCGGCTGCCGACAAAACAGCCCACAAGTACCGATGATCAACCCTATCGAAGGCTTTGGACTAATCTAAATTGATCAGCGCGGCCTCAGTGTCGACTTTTTCTATCATCAGGCGTATCGTGTGCAAGTTATCCTGGATTGTTCTGCCCTTCACGGCACACGTTTGCTCGGGGCTAACAAGACCAGCTAGGGCAAGCTGCAGACGATTTGCGAGAATCTTGGCCAAAATCTTTAACTCTGCGTTAAGCATCGTTAAGGGCCTGAAATTACCTAACCCATCCCCACCATCTTTGCTTTTACGAACAAGTATTATAACACCCATGGTAAAGTACTTGGGGATTGAGCCGTTCCTAAACCATGAGTTAAATAAAACCGTCAGCAAAGGGACAAAGATGTGCGACAACCTCAAATACACTTCGTAAGGCAGACCATCGATCCCCGGGGACGTATTAAGGCCGACCCGCTTTACGGCTTCAATGACTTCATCCTCCGTTATGCCACCTTCGCACCTAGCCGATTCGGTCGTCGAAAGACGAGAAAAGTCAGCCAAATAGGTGTCGAACTGTTCTAATGACATACCGGGTTCCATGGAAAAAAGCTCCTGGAAATGAGATCTAAACGCCTCCAGCACACCCTGGTTTGTGGTCACGGTACGCCCGTCCGGCAATGTGACACGAGCGATGTGCCTATCGGCCGCTTGCCTCAGCTCCTCTGCACGCAGTTCAGCGGCCATATTTGTTGCTTCCTGGGGCATTCTTTTAACCTAGCCCTAATCGCTAAAGCTTGGTGCTCCTTTTCAGTAAGGGAGGCAAGCTGAGCCTTAATTAAATTAACGCTAGCACTATCCCCCTCCTCTACCGCCCGATCTAATCTAGATTCTAGTGTTGCTCTAGCTGCCCTAGATTCTAGGTTGAGTCTTTTGCTAAAATTGGCAGAAAAGGACCTAATGGCTTCCTTAATTTTTACCCACCACCTATTCCCTATAATGGCTCCCGTCAGTTCCTGCTGTATGGTTTGTAATAGCCCTTCCCGGAAGCCCTTCACATCGAATAACGACGTGTTGAGCTTCCAGTAACCGGCTAATCTAGGCTTAGGTCTATCTAAGTTTACCCCTACTCGGACAAGTCTGTGATCCGAGAAAACAATGTTGTGGAAACTTGGACAATTCAATTCTCCTACATCGACTCTCCTAACTAAGAACCGGTCGATATAGCTCGAGAGCTGTACCGGACCGGAGCCGCGTCTACCTGTCCAAGTTCACACTAAGTCACGGGGCTTTTCATTTCGGAATTTGTCGATAAGATCAAACTTATCCACAAATTCACGAAATAAAACATCATCCCGATCTCTGTTAGTACCCCTAGAAGGTAACCCTATCGATCTAACTCGGGATCTAGGACCGCGTTCCAGTCTCCCGCTAAGATAACCGTTCGAGAAGTACCCATGAACTGCTCGATTCGCCGAAAAAAGACAGCAAGCTCAACGTGGCTATTGGGCGCATAAACCCCAATAAAACGTAATGCCATACTCTTTATGGTAACATCCAAAACGCATAGTCTTCCCTCCGGATCCATATAGCACAGGTCACACGACGCATCTAGGGACCTTTTAACTAGCAAGGAGACCCCTCTAGAGTGAGAATTTAAGTACGCTAAATAATCCTTAAAGGTCTTATACAGCGCACGTAAATGGTCACCAGGAATAAAATGGGTTTCCTGCACACAGCAAATATCTACTCCGAGGTGGTGCAGGTCCAAACTCAAGCGCTATTTTCGCGAGTCGGCCCTTAGCCCTCGGACATTCACACTCGCAAGCTTGAGATCCATGATTGTGCCTTAGGGTTGAGAACCAGAAACGAACATCGCGGTCGTGAGCGTGCCGACAGCTCTCGTGAGGGAATAGGTACCCATCGCAGTATCGATTCGTCCGTCACAAGAGATACCGCCGACATGCAAAGGATAGGTTAGTTTAGCTATCCTATACAGAGAGGGGTGCATTTTTACCGGGACCCTCCAAACACAACATTTTTTAAAACTTCTAATATCTGAGTCCTTGAATATGACTAGGGGAGGGGAAAGATTAAATGTCTTGTTTGCCTCCTCCAGCAGTTGCCATCGGTCTTTGGTTTCCTCTTTTTTTCCTTATGATGTTTAATACCCGTCTTGCACTGGGGAAATTGGTGGGGGTGTCTATTAGCTTTCCCCCTACCTCCCTGACATCAACTAACTTGCCGATTTCTGCACCTTAAAGGTTCTTGCTATTGTTTATAGCGGCTGGGTTAGGATGCAAATGTCTTTTCCAGGGAGGAAGAGGGTTTTTTTCTTTTGATCAATAGCGGGGGTAGTGTCCATGTTAGTAGGGTCAGTAGGGTTTTTTTTCAGGAGAAGCAGGAGGAGTGTTGTGAGGGGACTTAGATGTAGCTGGAACAGGACTGGAGGATGTGTGTTTCTTAAGGGGGCTTAGTGGTGTTAGTTTGGGCGTTTTTGGAGAGATGGGAGTTGTGACTGAAGGAGGCATTTTGTAAGGGGAAGGAGTTTTGGATGTAGTGGGAGACTGAGTGATTAACTTGATGTTTTTGGATAGAGGTGATTTGCATGGGGATCGAGGTGTGTGTTTTTTTGTTGTGAGTCCAGTTTCTTTTTTAAATTGACGATTTCGATGTATTTTTCCTTCCCTGGGTCGTTTGTGAGCATGGCTTGCTCTTTCAGTTGGTCGAGGCTCAGGCGTCCAGGGGGTTTCTTTCCAGGGGCGATCTGCCAGGGTTCTCCTCTGAGTAATTCATCTGGGGGTTTTGTTTCATCGTTGGTAAGCTTGGGGAAGCTTGTAGTAGTTGTGCTTCCCAGGTGTTGTCCGGTGAGTCTTTTGTGGTTTGGGGTAGGTTTTTTTAAGGGGCACTCAGATGTCAGATGTCCAATCTCGCTACAGTTCCAACAAGTTGGTCTTCTGCCAGCAACTATGATGGGTAATTTTTCCTCTCCTACCTCCAGGAAGTAAGGAATGTTTACAAAATTTTCCTTATCAAGGTGGATGTCGAAGGACCATATGCCATGGAACTCGTCAACTTGCACCGACACCATTTCGCCGAATTTTAGGAAGACGGCGCCGAGATGTTCTCGTTGGATGTGGTGCGGAACATGAAAAACGGAAACCGTGGTTTGACGTTTCCCCATATATTCAGTCCTTAAAATGTACTGTGCTGTGATGATCTCTTTGTGCGAAATGGCTATGTATTCTTCAGGTGAATTGAGAAGTATGCTCTATGTGTTATAACCCTTACATTTTACAATGCGTAAGGGTCTAAATCCTGCTGTGGCCAAAAGGTTGATGACGATGTCAATACTCGCTCTTATGACTTTTTTTGGCTTTCCTGTCAACAACAAATAGTGTAAGGCAGTTTTTCCGGATATCCTCCAACTTTGGTAGATTTACAATGAGGCCTGTATCGGTGACGAGCTCCAGGCATTGTTTTGCCTTTTCAACAAAGTCTTTCACGTTGATGTCTATTTTTGGGGGTTTTGACCAAATGTAAGGCATGGAAGGTGTCACATTTTCCGGCTCGATCGTGTCGATAATAATGGGCGTCTGGCTCGCAGAAGGACCATAGCTGAACCGTTTAAAAAACGGTAAAAAAGTCCAAAAACTGTTATAAATAACAGCAAAACAGTAGGGGAAAAAAGCGTCGTGTGGAAAAAAAGAAAATCCAACTCGGTGAAAGAGAAAAAGAAAATGGCAGAGAGGAGAGAATTGACTTACAAAATAATGCACCACGGAATCAAAAGACTGGTAATGGGGTAGTTATTTAAATGCTGCCCACCTCAGCATTATTTAACACAAGGCCTAGAAAGTGGGAACCCTGCAGGCTCCCCTAAAGGAGGGGCACTCCTGCAATTTTAAAAATTGCCTGAGTAACCCCGTCGGCATTCCCCGGTCGGGGCGCCTCAGGCAGCAAGCAATAAACTTGCCCCACCGGAAAGCGCGGTGACAAGGTCTTGGAGGGTGGACCTCCTAGGTATTACCCAGGCGGTGTACCTCAGTCCAACAGGTGCTGGGTCGATCCCCGGCCCCTCACCTGTAGGGCTGAGTGTCAAGGGACGAATCCTTGACTTGTACTACCCTGTCTCTATGCAGCCGAAGCCGCTAGGAGACACACCCCATCACAATAAACGCAGTAATGGAGTATGATCCCACACAGTCGGACGATTCTATTAATAAACGATGCTGCTAAGAACTGACGAATCAAATTAATTCACGTTCTGCTACCAACCAATCAGAAACCAGAATTGCTTCATAAATATTAAACCTTTTCTGGAGCAATTTCACATGTTCTTTTCCCGGGTTTCGACACGGTAAGAATATTTTGTTCTGTGGAACTGTCTACTACAAACAAGTCACCTCACAGGACTTGTGTGTAACAGCGAACCATCTGAAACTGTTCTGAAACTCAAAATGGCTTACACTTCTAGAGGTTATGGGCCCAGTGTGCGTCTTTATTTCGATGGATCCGAATCAAAATTCGAATTGTGGCAAGTTAAATTTCTGGGATATCTACGAATCTAAAAGCTACACAAAGTACTACAAACACAACCTGAAAACAGAAACGACCGAGACTTCATTGAAAAGAACGCAACTGTCTTTGCGGAATTAATACAGTGGTTAGATGACCGAAGTCTATCACTGGTAATGAGAGAAGCCTTGGATATCGGCTGAAAAACATTAAACATATTGAGAGAGCGTAATTTATCTAAAGGAAAAGCCAAAATTATTTCTTTATACACTGAACTGACCTAATCACAAGAGTTTTCAATGTAGATACAGGACTCAAAATAGCGACTACATTAAAAATGTAGAGAGCTCTGTTAGCGAACATACATTTTATTTTCGTGTACATTTGATGCTTCAACATAATGATTTTCTTGTAGATTGTGGGGTCACGGCACATGTGATTACAAAGGAATCTGATTTTATCAATTTTGATCCCAACTTTAAGCCAGAAAATCATTTTGTAGAACTAGCTGAAGGGAGTCGAGTCAATGATATCGTTTTGAAAAGAGGCAATGCGAAAATCTCGTTAAAGAACAATAAAGGTGAACTGTGTTTCTGTATTCTAGAAAACGCTCTTCTAATCCCAAAATTTAAACAAAATATATTTTGTGTACAAGCTTCCACAAAACGAGGTGCAAATATAAACTTTAGCCCCAATACATACAAACTGGTATACCCGAATGAAACTGTATTCGACATTAAAGAAAATGGAAGACTATATTATTTAAATAGCATAGTCCCATCAAAAACCGTCTGCAATGATCTACAGACATGGCATAAAATTCCTGGACACTGCAATATTCCTGATATCAAAAAGTTGCCGACTGTAGTTGATGGAATGCAAATACAAAAATCAAACACCTTCAACTGCGACGTCTGTACGCAAGGGAAAATGACAAACTATCAAAACAAGATACCAGACAAAAAGGCAAAAAAAAAAATCCTATTAATGGTGCATTGTGACTTGAACGGTCCTGTAGAACCGATTGCCAGAGAACATTATAGATATGTGCTGAATTTCGTAGATGACCATTCAGGTTTAATAATGGTTTATTTTTTAAAGAATAAATTTGATACCCTGCTAGCAACTAAGAAATATCTAGCCGACATAGCCCCCTAAGGTGAAATCAAGTGTATTCGCTCTGACAACGGTACGGAATTTACCAATAAAGACTTTGAACTTTTACTAATTAACCATCATATCAGGCATGAAACATCATCTCCTAGATCGCCACACCCAAACGGGACTGCTGAAGTTGCGTGGGTTACACTTTTTGAAATGGCAAGATGCCTACTCATTGAATCAAACTCCCTAAAAACCTCTGGACGTATGCACTTATGTCGGCAGCCTATATACGCAACAGGTGTTTTTACAAAACATTATCTAAAACTCCATATGAATCTTTCTGCGGTAAAAAAAAAACAAATTTAAGCAGAATGCATATATTTGGTTCAACTTGCTTCGCATATATAGAGAAAAAGAGTAAATTGAATATTAAAGCTGACAGAGGTATATTTCTTGGACACGATAAAAGCCAATTTAATATTTTTTCCCGAAAAAAATAAAATAAAAAGAATCCGGTGTGTAAAATTCACAGACACGTTTAATTGTAAAGACGAAAACCCGTCATATGAAGAGGATGGAATTATATTACCTCAAATAATTAGAACAAACGAAAACAATAAAAATGACGGAGACGAGAGTGCCCATGATGATGATGATGATGATGATGATGATGATGATGATGATGATGATGATGACAAAGTCGAGAGATATCCCAAAAGAAATAGAAGACGACCCGATTTTTTTTTGTGGTCGACAATATAAAGGATTATCAAATCGACTATTGCTGTTCAATGGAAAATTCGCCAAAAAGCTTCAACGAAGCAATTAATTCAGAACATTGTGATGAATGGAAAATTGCCATGAAAAAAAATAGATGCCTTAACCGAAAATGATACCTATATGGTAGTGCCTCTCCCAAGAGATAAACATGTTATTTCTACCAGATGGGTTTTTACAAAAAAGGGTACAGCATCGGGCGTAGAACAGTGCAAAGCAAGATTTGTTGCTAAGGGGTGCTCTCGGATTTCCGGTAAAGAATACTTTTCTACGTTTTCACCGACCACAGTCCTAACGACAGTCAGAATTTTACTGCAAGTCGCATCACAATATGACCTAAACATCCATTAAATGGACGTAAAAAATGCTTATTTGAATGCCCCAATGGACTTTGAAATTTATATTACTCTTCCAGAGGGATGTATAATGAAAAATAAAAATAGCGTGTGGCGACTTAACAAGTCATTGTATGGTCTAAAGCAGAGTACTCAGTGTTGGAACACAGTATTCCATGATTATATTATTAAACAACAATTTAGACAATACGCTGTAGACCTCTGTTTATATACCCAACACAAAGACGATAAACTACTGACTTTGGTTTTGTGGGTCGATGATATTTTAATCGCATCAAATTGTGACATAATGTTAACCGATGTTAAGAACAAATTAAGTAAAAGGTTCAAAATGACCAAACTTTGCAAAATATCCTGGTTTCTGGAGACAGAATTTACTCAAAGCAAAGGACTTGTTACGATGACTCAATCGAGATACATCGACAAAATACTTTTAAAATTTGAAATGGGAGAGTGCAAGAAACGCTCTACACCGGTCGAAAATGATATTAATAAAAATATACACACAGAATCTGAAATAATAAATGACACACAATATCGCGAAATTATAGGTAGTCATATATATTTGATGACTGCAACTAGGCCCGACATATGCTATACAGTAACGAAACTGTCACAAAAATTATCACGACCGACAATAGAGGATTTAAACAGAGCTAAACAAATCCTACGTTATTTAAAAGGAACTAAAGATCAGAAGTTCCACTTATGAGAAGACTATTACTTTTTTGCGTGAATATCAGCGGAAACCCCTAGGGGTAATGCTCAGAGTATACAGATTTCTATATATCAAAAAAAAAAAAGAAAAAAAATGGTCCTGGACAAGACGTTAAACTGTATCCATTTTTATTTGTATTACTACTAATAATTTTGCTTAGAAAAAAAAAAGAAAAAAAAATCTTTGTAATTTTCCTTTTTGACATTTGAACCCAATTTAAAATGGCGTCTTTTTATATGCTAAAATTCTAAGATCCAAATGATTTCTAATTTTATTTATGTCTAAGTAAATATAAAAATATATATTCGTTTTTGGGCAGAACAAGCACAAGGGACTTCTCCATTATAAAATATAGGGAGGATGTTGCAATATTTTAGACTGCTAATGGGGTAGTTATTTAAATGCTGCCCACATCAGCATTATTTGGCACAAGGCCTGGACAGCGGGAACCCCGCAGGCTCCCCTAAAGGAGGGGCACTCCTGCAATTTTAAAAATTGCCTGAGTAACCCCGTCGGAATTCCCCGGTCGGGGCGCCTCAGGCAGCAAGCAATAAACTTGACCCACCGGAAAGCCCGGTGGCAAGGCCTGGGAGGGTGGACCTCCTAGGTATTACCAAGGTGGTGTACCTCAGTCCAACAGGTGCTGGGCGGGTTCCCGGCCCCTCATCTGTTGGGCTGTGTGTCACGTGACGAATCCTTGACATGTACTATCTTGTCTCCCTGCAGCCGCAGCCGCTAGAAGACATATCCCATCACAAGAGTGTTGTAATTGGGTATGATCCCACACAGTCGGATGATTCTATTCGCAGACGCAGTAATGGGGTAGTTATTTAAATGCTGCCTACCTCAGCATTATTTGACACAAGGCCGGAAAGTGGGAACCCCGCAGGCTCCCCTAAAGACGGGGCACTCCTGTAATTTTAAAAATTGCCTGAGTAACCCCGTCGGCATTCCCCGGTCGGGGCGCCTCAGGCAACAAGCAATAAACTTGACCCACCGGAAAGCCCGGTGGCAAGGCCTGGAAGGGTGGACCTCCTAGGTATTACCCAGGCGGTGTACCTCAGTCCAACAGGTGCTAGGCCGGTTCCCGGCCCCTCACCTGTTGGGCTGAGTGTCAAGTGCGAATACTTGTCATGTACTTCCCTGTCTCCCTGCAGCTAAAGCCGATAGGAGACACTTCCCATCACAGAGTGGTAATGGGGTAATTATTTAAATGCTGCCCACATCAGCATTATGTGGCACAAGCCCGGAAAGTGGGAACCCCGCAGGCTCCCCTAAAGGAGGGGCACTCCTGCAATTTTAAAAATTGCCTGAGTAACCCCGTCGGAATTCCCCGGTCGGGGCACGTCCGGCATCAAACAATAAACTTGCCCCATTGGAAAGCCCGGTGGAAAGGCCTGGGAGGGTGGACCTCCTAGCTATTACCCAGGCGGTGTACCTCAGTCCAACAGGTGCTGGACGGTTCCCGGCCCCTCACCTGTTGGGCTGAGTGTCAAGTGACGAATCCTTTACATGTATTACCCTGTCTCCGTGCAGCCGAAGACGCTAGGAGACACTTCCCATCACAGAGTGGTAATGGGGTAATTATTTAGATGCTGCCCACATCAGCATTATGTGGCACAAGCCCGGAAAGTGGGAACCCCGCAGGCTCCCCTAAAGGAGGGGCACTCCTGCAATTTTAAAAATTGCCTGAGTAATCCCGTCGGAATTCCCCGGTCGGGGCACTTCAGGCAGCAAACAATAAACTTGCCCCACCGGAAAGCCCGGTGGCAAGGCCTGGGAGGGTGGACCTCCTAGGTATTACCCAGGTGGTGTACCTCAGTCCAATAGGTGCTGACATCCACTTTTATGAGACATCCATTTTATTCATTACATTTACTATTTTCAGTCATCTGGTAATATTTGATATCCTTCCACTATCAGACTCTCTATCCCCTTAACTCTTGGTTTGAACCATGTAAACTTGTGACTAATTCGTAAGAATACATAAATTAAAATGATCCGTTTTAGTTTCAAATTAAAATATTTATGTTTTAGACATTGACAAACCACTTGATAATTTGTAATTGTATTTGCATTTATCTGCAGCTGAATATCTATTATTGATTGAAAGTTTATTCTTAATTAAGTTTCAACATTTTTCAGAGATATGTGAATAACACTTTCTTTATTAATTATCACTATCTTTTGTGCATATATATTATTGATCGCTGTTTTAAAACAATAATTATGTTCTTGGCGTCAAAATAGAGTTATTCATACACTCGATGCCTATATTCATGGCGAAGCGACTATTGCGTTACATTACTACAGCTAAGTGACGTTGAACCTTTTTTTATTATTACATTTTCACCCCAAACAAGGCACTTTGATGCAAGGGGCTACTATTAGGAACAAAGGATAGAGGGGTACTAGGTGGGGAGGTGGGCAGCAAGATGTCGGTTCCCGTTACACTTGAACTTCTGCATGTCATTACAGTTGGGGAAGAAACTACTGGAGTAGAAGGCTCTCTTACATCTAGAGATCTCTACTGTAAAGGGGTGAGATTGTACTGCTTATCGGGTTTGTCGGGGGTATTTACTAGAGGAGGTACAAGTGCTTGCAGTGCATCGGAACATACGCTGTTAAAGTACTTGTAGAACAGGCAGAGGGATGCTACATTGCGTCGATGGGACAGAGGCTGAAGCTTGAATGATAGTTCAGGACCTATTAGCTTGGCGATTCTCTTTTGAACCTCGTCTAGGAGTGAGAGACTAGTAGCAGATGCACCAGCCCAAATATGACAACAATACTCCATACATGGGCGAATGATGGCCTTATAGAGGGACAGGATACTTTCGAGTGTTAGTAGCTTTCTAGCACAGTAGAGATAACCTGCCTTTTCGCAGCGGTCCTGGCAATGATCTCAGTGCAATTGTTCCAGCTCATATTTCCTGTGAACGTTAGACCGAGGAGTTTAAAAGATGTGCTTTCAGATAAAGAACCTTTGGCTATTGCTATTGGTGGTAGAGAAGGTTTCTTGTAGTTATTGAAGGAAACATGTTTAGTCTTGATAGCATTGAATGTGACGATCCATTTTTGTCCCCATTCCACTACAGATTAAAGGTCATCCTCTAGTGTTTCTGCCATTTCTTTAGATATGTGTTCATTTATTTTCCTGTCGTGTCTGTTATAGAGCGTGGTGTCATCAGCATATATACCTATCTCACATACAATTTTTTCAGGGAGATTATTTGTGAATATTAGGAATAATAGAGGTCCAAGGATGGACCCCTGAGGTACTCCCGCATTTATATCATATTGTTTAGATGTACGGCCATCGAGGATACCCTGGGGTTTTCTCTTAGCTAAGAAGGATTTAATTATGTTAAGAATTCTTCCAGTGATACCGTATGATCTGATTTTCCTTAGAAGACCTTCGTGCCATACCCTGTCAAAAGCCTTAGATATATCCAGAGGTACCGCTCTACACTCCCCTACTTTGTCAAGTGAATGGTATATACGCTCGGAGATTACAGTTAAAATATCTGCTGTGGAACGGGCTTGCCTAAATCCATATTGTTGATCGGTAAGAATGTTAGAATCTGTAAGGTGATGGACTAGAGCTTGGTTAATTATGGACTCAAATATTTTGGCAAAACGTAGGGGCATGCTAATGGGGCGGTAATTTGCTGGGTCACTTCTTTCGGTAGAATTCTTGGAAACTGGTACCACAGAAGCAGTTTTCTAGCAGGCAGAAAAGCAAGATTCATAAAGGCATGTGTTGTAAAGTTGGGAGAGGATTGGAGCTACTTCGGATGAGCAGTTTTTTTTATAGCACAGCCGGGATGAGATCAGGTCCACATCGTTTTGCAGTGTCAAGGTTTTTATAATGGCATGCACCTAAGAAGGGGTGATTTTCAGATCATCAAGTGTGGCGTCTGTCCGCAAAGGAAAGTCTGGGGAAGGGTGGTTAGCAGGGTCTAGTGTGGAGTTGGAGGCAAACCGACTGGCAACATGTCAGCGTTCTCAGTTGCTGAGCAAACAACTTCATGATTGTTGGATAGTGGGGGAATTATTGATTGCTCATTATTTACTACACTGTTGTAGACTTTCCAGAGGTCACTGGTTTCGAATTTCTGAGCTTCGATGCGTTTTTGAGTGGTTTCAGTAAATTCTCTCTTAGCTGCCGCTGTTTCTTTCTTACAGGTTGCTTCTGGCGTCTATATACTTCTGTCTGTTTGAACTGGATTTATGTCGAATAAACCTGTGGTACATGTGCTGCCTTTGCGCGATGGCAGCTGCAAATGTGGAAGTAGACTATTGGGAAGAGTGGGGCTTGCTATAAAATTTCCGCGTGGAAACACGTGCTTCAGTTGCTGTTTTGAATCATTAAGTGGTCTCGTTTGCGCACTTTTCAGCAGGAAGTGAAAAGATATTTCGCCATGGGGCGTCTCTAATGAGATCCCTGATGGCTTCCCAGTCACCCTGTTTATAATATATCGTTGTATTGAGCAAAGGATCTTCACTTTTGGCTCTAGAGTTTAGGGTGATGTTAACTATTATCTCTACATGATCAGCATTCCCAAGTGGGCTACGAGCATTTGTAACACAATCATCAGGAACTGTGGTCAGAAACAGATCTAAAAGTGATGCGTGTTACTTTTGCTGGTCAGGGAAACGGGTTGGAAACGTAAGCATCTGTGATAGGGAATGAGATGTAGAGAAGCTATGCGTTGTGGCACCACTGCGTTTGTGTAATTAGAGAATCCGGTCTTCAGCAACACATGCTGTTCCGTGTTTCTTCTCTCTCTGTTCTGCTCCGCTCTGCTGATTCACCGTTTTTATTGGCATTTTGTCGCTTTGTTTTTTCTATCCACGCGTCCTGTCAATCGGTTGATAGGTAATAGAACATGCGTTCTTAAGTCACGTTTTGACCTCAGAAGATCATTCGATTTTGTCTTCAACGGAGCGACACGTGAATTACCCACTCATGCCAATATCTGTAATTCCAGAGCTTACGAGGAATGTCTCGTTTCTTTGTTTTGTAAACAAAAAAATCGTCGTCCGATTTCTCTGTTTATGACGTAAGCCCTTCCTCTTTTCAACCGGTAGACAATCGATTATTCGATGCCCACTCTTTTAAATCTTTTTATTAAAGTTTTTTCTTTTCAGTTATGTATGATGGTTCCAGCCATTCATTACATAACACCCCTCCATTAACCATTTTTTTTTTCAATCGTCTATCGGTCCATCGACATTTCCAATAATGTTTTTAATGTCACAATTTTTTTTTCATCCCTTTTACTGTATTTTTTTTTTCGTTTAACTTGGAAAAAAAAAATAAATAAACAGCAACACGAAAAGCATAAGGTCTTCTTCGGTATAAGTGCATCGGCCGCACTTAACAGCAAAATATACGCTGCAAATTTACCAAATTTACCGAAGTGGTCGATTTGTCCAATATTCTCCACTACCTCGGCTCTTTAATTAAAATGACTAATTAACTAAATACGAGTCTTACATTTTAATGACTTGTTTAAAATATGGGCAGCATATAGTACAAAAATTTCGACCAGAACGCCAGGATCCTAAATATTGGTGGCAACTCCGAACTCCCTATGATAAGGATGTTGCCTAACATCAACAGAGTAATTTTCTTAACCACTCCAAACATCCTGTTCCGCGCTCCCGACCCGCAGTTCGATTATAACCTGAGTTCCCAACCCCCGTGCTAGCCCTAGCTACGGGTGGCTGATCCCTACTATCATAATCAACTCTGCACGACCTGGGCACTAAGTTATATATATATCTTCCTTCGATATTTCATCAACTTCTTTAGCCCTTTCAGCCGTCATGCTACGTGTGATTATTTTCCGTTCCATCAACGGGACCCTGTTTTCCTGACTTGGGGATTCTCGTTGATGGCGATTGCTCTGTTGGGGATAATTTTCTTCCTCCCCACTAGAGGATTCTTGATTTGAACTACTATCCTCTACCGGTGCTGACAGGGTAGTTTTTCTACAGCCCTCTTGCTTGTTGGGGATATCCCATTCCTCCAGTTCTGCTTTCCGAAGGTGTTCCCCATGGGCTTTTGTTACTGCCCCCGTCAGTTGACTTCTAATTCTATACGAGACTGGCCCCGTCTTCTCTATTATTACGTAATATGGAGACCATCTTATATCTAGCTTTCCCTTTTTTCTATTATTTTTATAATAAACTAAGTCGCCAACTTGAAAATCGACTGCTTTTGTTTTCTCGTTGGCCCTATCTATCATTTTCTTCCTAGCTCTCTTTACATTGTTCCTGACTAATGTAAAGGTCCGATGCATGTCCTGCAGAGCGATCTCATGATCCTCTTCCCCGTAGTAAATTCTACGCGGCCTCAGTATGTTGTCTAACGGCAAGACAACGTCTCTATTATAGAGCAAATAATAGGGGGAGTACTTTGTTGTTTCGCTGACATGAAACCTTACAGCAGCCAGCATCTGGTTCAAGTACATGTCCCATGAACGGTCATTGTCCCCTATTTTCTTTGCTAGTACGTCATGCATCGTCCTATGGAATCTTTCTATTTTCCCGTTACTTTGCGGGTGGTAAAATGAGGTGGTCACGTGATCAACATTAAGCTCTTCTAAAGCCCTTTTCATGATCCCATTGACGTTCTCCGGTCCGTTATCCGTAAGTAACTGCAATGGTGCACCAAATCTGGGAAATATTTCCTCAATTAAGAGATGCACCACTGTCTCTGCCTTTTTATTAGGTACAGCGAAAGCCTCAGGCCAACCACTATACATGTCGATGAACGTGACTATGTATTGATTGCCTGACAAAGTCCTCGGATAGGGTCCGGAAATATCCAATGCAATCTTAGCAAAAGGAAAAGAAGGCATGTCGGTCTCCTGCATTTGAGGTTGTTGCTTCCTCAAATTTCTGGTCTGGCATGGGACGCACTTCCCTATGTGTTCGTTTACCTTCTTGAACAAACCAGGCCAGAAATACTTCTGTTTAATGGAGTGGAACGTTTTCTCCACACCCATATGACCATTCTCATCATGGTATTGTTTCAATACCTTCATCCTCAAATGTGACGGAATATATAATCTAACTAAAGGATCGTCGTCGTGTTGCGATAAATAATATACGATATCGTCCATTATGATGTACTTTTTTTCTTCCATCTTGGACGTTTTACCGCTCCTCATCCGTTTCTTTAATTCGACGATCTGACTATCGGCGTCTTGTTCTTTACACATATCCAAACCTGATAGTGTAGGACGCTCGCTTACTACCGGTGAGTCTTCGTCATCCTTATGCGATACAAACTCTCTTGGTTCAAAACGATTCGAGTTTATCGCACTCACGGTGTAATTCCTATCATCTATTTCTACTGGAGGATCGTCTTCATCCCGACTCGCATTTACCGCACGGGATAAGAGATCCGCACAGACGTTATCTTTTCCTTTTAGGTACTGTATGGTGCAATCATAGCCAGCCATACTTAATGCCCACGTCTGTATCTTCCTATTCTGTATCGGAGATTTCAGCAAGTACTCCAATGGTCTGTGATCCGTGTAGATGGTGAACGTAGCACTATGCAAGTAGTGATTCAACTTGTTTAAGGCATAGTGAATCGCATATGCTTCTTTCTCTATTGTTGACCATCTAGTCTGGGTATCAGACAACTTATGAGATAGAAAATAAATGGGTTTCTCTATCTCCCGACCCTCCTCCGGGTCGTAGACCATTTGAGACAAGGTTGCTCCGATCGCATAATCGGAGGCATCCGTGTATAACCTGTATCCTTTGTTAGTGTCCGGGTATGCCAGCATCACCATCTCTGCAAGCTTCGATTTCAATCGATTAAAAGCAGACTGACATGCATCGTCCCAACAGAAACGTGCATGCTTCCTAGTTAACCGAATTAACGGTTCGGCGATTACAGAAAAATCCTTGATAAATCGCCTGTAATAGGATGTCATGCCTATAAAGGATCTAACCTGCTTCACAGTGGTTGGGGTCGCAATTGCCTGAATTGCTTTAACCTTGTCCCCCTCCGGCTGGATACCTTTCTCACTTACTCGGAATCCCAGATATTGCACTTCCTTGCCGAAAAACTCACACTTCGCCGCCTTTAACCTTAAATTATGCCTACGTAAACTACCTAACACTTTTTCTATCTGCCTAACATGTTCCTCCTTTGTTTTGGAGAATATACAAATATCATCCAAATAAGGCACGGCGAATTCTTCCTGTCCCTGTAACACTACGGACATTAGCTCCTGAAACACTCCCGGAGCGTTAGCAAGTCCGAATGGCATTACATTAAATTGGAACAGTCCTCTATGACAGGTGAACGCAGTTTTCTCTTTATCTTTTTCGTTCAACTTTACCTGCCAATACCCTGATTTCAAGTCCAACTTTGAGAAGTATTTTGCTGACCCAAGCGAGGCCAGTATATCATCAATTACTGGTAGCGCTCGGGCATACTTCTTTGTTATCTTATTAAGGGCCCTAAAATCTACACAGAACCTCTTTGTTCCGTCTTTCTTTTTTACCAAAACTATCGGGAAACTCCACGGACTGTTTGACCTTTCTATCACCCCTGCCTGTAGCATTTCCTCTAGTGCTACATTAACTTCTTCTCGTTGTTTGAGAGGTGTTCTATACGGGTTTTTCTTTATCGGATCGTTTTTTCCTGTATCGATCCTCATCTCTACTGTGTCAGTCCGGCCTAAATATCTATCCTCTGTGACGAATAAATCAGTATTTCGTTGCAGGACTTTATTTAAAACTTTCCTCATTTCTTCCGGCACTTTTATGCCGTTGAGGTTACTTTTGTTTCCCGACTTCTTTTGTTTATTTGGCTTTGATATTGCCATTACTACTTCTGTTCTTCTACATCTACCTATCTTGTAACCTTTCTTTAATTTTACTGTCTGGTTCGTGTTATTCATAATTAGCAAGGGAAAACTTTTCCTACCTTTAATTTTAACTACCGTGTTCGCTACGGATACACCACTTAGATCACTTAGGAAGCCCTTATCTATCTGCACTACTTCGTAATCTAAACCCTGACCGTTTCTCATTTCGGCACGAGCTGTGCACGCATGTAAATGCTGCGGTTTCAGGGTGACATCGTGCCTTAATCTAACTATACTCGAAATATAAGCCTCCTCTTGCAGCGCTATGTACTCGCTGCCTAATCGGATTGCTCCTAAATCAAAGTACATTCTAACACTATTTTGGTTGAGCCAGTCTCGGCCCAATATGACGTTCCTTTTAAGGTTTTTCGTCACTACAAAATCATGTCGAATGTACTGGCTTCCTACTTTAATTTGTAAACGCGCCACTCCTTGCACTATGAGAGGTGACCCGTTTGCAGTCCTTAAATTCATCTCTATTTTCTTTATCTCAGGCTTCTCTCTGAGACCTTCTAATACAGTACTTTTTATTACAGAAATTTCGGCGCCAGTATCTACTAAAGCCCTAAACTTATTTTTCTCTATCTTAATAGGGATGCAATTAGCGGCGCCCATATGTCCTACGATCTTTGACTGTTCACCCCTCTTCCTCTCGCTGGGCGTCTTGCGAGTGGGGTCTGCTCGTTTCCCGACTTAGGGAAGGTGTAGTTCCTGGCTATATGGCCTTTTCTGCCGCAATTGTAACACTTAATCCCCGGCCAAGGGCGCTCTGTTTCTCTTGCCTTGAAGCCGGGTCCCCTATTAAATCCTCTATAATTCCTCTGCCCCCTATCTGGCTCTGGGAATCTTTTTTCCTTATCGCTTCTATATTCCTCTGGCGCCCACTATAATTTATTTCCATAGGTTCTTCTCGGTCATTGCCTCTTATGCGGGTTTGCCACCGTTCCTCGATTAGGGCCTTTTCATAGGCTACCTTGAAGTCCGATGGTTCTTCCCTCATGACAGCGATTTTGACTTGTCTGTCATATAGCCCCTCGATGAAGAAACCTATCACTTGGCTTTTTATTACTTCATTGTTCGTATCTAGACTACCATACGAACCTATAGCCAAGTGCACTAACCTCTGCATGTAGTCCTGCACAGTTTTGCTTCTACCCTGCTTAATATTTGCTAACTCCCTAACAAACTTGGTAGGATCTGCCTGGACTCCAAAATAATTATCTAGAGCTCGCTTCAAGTCTACCCATGCCACACTCTCATTGTTGGCTAGTAGTCCTGAAACAAACTGTCCTATTTGGCCAGCCGTCGTAATTAACGCTAATTGGCATTTTTCTTCCTCTGTTTGGCTAACTATTCTAGTGTATTTATCTATATCATTTAGCCATCTTCTGTATTCCTGCGATCGTCTAGTGTCTAATGGTTTTATTTTTGATAACAACGCCTCCCCCCTCAGAGAGTTCGAAATGGCCTTCCCTACATTGTGTAGTTCAGCCCCTAGGATCTGAGCGAAATCTGTGAAAAACTGCTGTTCTATCTTTTACAATTATTTTCAAAATTATACAAGAAAGAAAAAAGAAAAGAAATATATATAACTTTTTTTTTTTTAACAAAATTTTTTAAGAGCCGAGGTTTAGAAAAATATTGAAAAAATCAACTAACCTTTGCTTTTCCTCAGGTCCAGTGTTCTTTCTTCTTCTCTTTCTTGCTTCTGCGTTCGCGTTTCTCTTCGTCGATTGATTCACGTTGTGTTTTTTTTTCTTCTTCTTTGTTGTTGTGTATGTGGTAACCAAGTTCTTTTAGTGTAAGAGTTCTTTTTGTTTAGTTTTGTTTTTGTTAAAAAGTTCTTACTTATCACTCTTGCGGAGTGAACTGGTCATCAAGGCACCAATTAATACTATGTTGTATTATGGGGTGGCTCCCAGGTTGGGAAATCGTAATAGTGCGTAGGACTTTCTGGCTGTGGTACATAGCAGTTTTAGTTACGTCGGTCGTCCGTAGGTTCACTTGTTTACTAAGCGGTTGTGATGACAACGAGTTAAGACTAGTGAGTTATCTCACCTTAGACTGGCACTTTTTCCTTATCTTGCCTCTCGTCAATTGTCAAAAATGTCATAACAACGTTGAACCTGAAAACAAAGCAGTTGATACTTAGAACAATCAGCCGTAACTTAAAAATATGCATTAAAAGACGTAAGTCACAATTGTGTTTGTTTTTGTATAAAATTATATTTTACAATATAGTTACAATTTAAAACAGATCGTCTTTTTTCTTTTGGTGGTTCTGAAGTTCACAGCGATAGTAAGTTTTCTCACAGTGCTCTGAGGAGGGAAAATGACGCTTCAACGATCCGGTCTTCAGCAACACATGCTGTTCCGTGTTTCTTCTCTCTCTGTTCTGCTCCGCTCTGCTGATTCACCGTTTTTATTGGCATTTTGTCGCTTTGTTTTTTCTATCCACGCGTCCTGTCAATCGGTTGATTGATAATAGAACATGCGTTCTTAATTCAGGTTTTGACCTCAGAAGATCATTCGATTTTGTCTTCAACGGAGCGACACGTGAATTACCCACTCATGCCAATATCTGTAATTCCAGAGCTTACGAGGAATGTCACGTTTCTTTGTTTTGTAAACAAAAAAATCGTCGTCCGATTTCTCTGTTTATGACGTAAGCCCTTCCTCTTTTCAACCGGTAGACAATCGATTATTCGATGCCCACTCTTTTAAATCTTTTTATTAAAGTTTTTTCTTTTCAGTTATGTATGATGGTTCCAGCCATTCATTACATAACATTAGGATACAGTCCTAGGTCGAGGGAGAGCGGTAGAGAAAATAAAAGTAACTAATATTATGTTGCATATTAGTCTAAAGCACATAAAGGTTTGATCGTCCGATTCTAGTTTTCTTTCTCTAGTCAGGGGGAGGGTGTTTCGAATATAGACTCAAAGCCCGTGCATATGTCTGTCAGAATCCCTACGGCAGAGTGGGATATATCCGGGCATGTTAAAGTAGTTAGAGGGGATGGAAGGGGTGTAGGTTAGTCTCACTTAGTGCTAAGATATCCGGGGTGTTTGTTAGGAGAAATGCTTCAACATCATTTAAATTTGTTCTAAGCCCACGGTAACTGCAAGCCTCAAGGGAGGGGGCAATTTTGTTTTCTTTGAGTTTTCTCCTGGTTTAAGCGTAAGCATATTGTACTGTCATTTTTTAAAAAAGTTTCAGTTACGTAAGGGGTGCTGAACAAATGGTTATGAAGAACACCAGGCATGCAACCCAAGTAGACCCGCGGCTGACCTTCCACTACTAGGACTGTGGCCTCAGAAAAGCTCACCGGGGATGAGTGCAGGGTCCCTTTCCATGCGCGACATCGCACTACAAACATGCGTTTGCCTTACGTTAGTTTTTTTTTTTTTTTTTTTTTTGATCGCCGCGTAGCGGGGAAAACAGAAACTGGCTTCCGCAACTTGACGTTGTCCCACCTGCTAATTTCGGTTTATAATCGTCAACTTAACACACTTATCAATTCATCACTTCCCGTATTCGGGATGGTTAGGTCGCAGGTTTTTTTTTCATTTCCTTTCCACCTCCGAGTCAAACGTTCGGGGTTCAAGCCTACCTTTATACTAAAACTATTTTTTTTCTTTTACACCTCCAAACAACCGGCCAACGTTTTTTTTTATTAACAGAATTGTTTTAATCTACCCCCACCAACACACACCTCAAAACACCCGGGCAATGCCGGGTACCCCTGCTCGCGGGGTTCGAATCGTTCGACTGGTAGTAATCGTGACACCTTGCACTGAAGAATCCCGAAAGGATGAAACACTAGTGTCTGTAGGTATTTAATTATTATAGTAAAAAAATAATTATGACAGCCCCTTTAAGAAATTCGTTTCTTATCGTTGAGCACTTTCCGTTGAATTAAAAAGTCGGTCAATTTAGCTCTTATGCGTAGATCATCGTATAACGATTTGATCACTATCTGTCTGACGTAATGAACATTTAAATTAAAATGTTTAAAATTCAACGCTATTTCACACGGTTAATAGTAGCCGAATGGATACGGCCTCCGCTAATCGAGCCAGAGATGACTCGTGTCGCGGGGTTCGAATCGTTCGACTGGTAGTAATCGTGACACCCTGCACTGAAGAATCCCGAAAGGATGAAACACTAGTGTCTGTAGGTATTTAATTATTATAGTAAAAAAATAATTGTATATATATATATATTCTTACAGGCCACACCACTGGCCGGATCATGACCAATCATGACATAATTGGGTTAGTGCACACTTTTTTCAGTGTCAATACTTGAAGATTAAGGTCGTACGCTCGGGTACCCATCTGTTTACTTAACGATTGAATTAAATAAATATATATTTTTTCTTTTGGAAGTTGTTAACGAAAATCGTGACAATATTGCGTTAATTGACACGTAATATGGACAGATACGGTGTACAAAATATTCAAATACGTGCTTTCCGGTAAATATATGATATACTTTTGCCAGAGATTGACGGATGGAACAAAGCAGAGGATGTTCTCGCCTCTCGCAAGTAAGTTTAATCGCTGTCATTCCCGATAAGTTAACCGTATGTATCCATTTTTTATTCCTTTATGGCCAACATTCCAGAAATATGCATTTTAATGATTTAACTACCGATTTTCTTGTAGATTAAGCTGCTAAAACAATGCTACATCGTATTTTCCGATGCGATCAAATGATAAAGTTACACACTAGAATCCCCAAGCAAATCACGTGAAAACTTATTGATTTACAAGTTTAAAAACATTAGTCTAAAGGCAATAAAACATCGAACTTGGAATTATAATTTAATGATTATTTTTAGCGTGACCTACTTATTTCGCGGTAAGATTTATTACAATATGGCGTCTTAAATTTACGCTTAAATTTTGTTTTAGTATAGGATGAATAACTGTCAGTTACTTTAGTACTAGGTATTTTTTCTTTTATATAGTTTAGTTCTTTCTCGCGCTGACATTGAAAGTAAAAGTTTACATTTTCCATTTAATAGTTATTAAAACGAATTTCTTAATATACTCAGACATGCTTATGCGATTCACTTTATGAAATTAAACAAATCTACACAGTTCGTATACAAATGTACATTAATTAATGAAGTATAACTTTTTAAGTTTTCTTATTAGAAGGTTTGTTTCATTTCACTAGTACGTTGAATTCTATTTATGCATAGTTTCCACATTCTGAATAATTGCATAATCTTAAATTAAGAAGAAAACGTTTTAGCGCATGAAAATATGTATATATATACAATAGTAACCTTGTCGGTATGTGTATGAAACTTCTCTCTGAATAGTTGTTCTACAAAGTTAAAATTTGATATGTGGCCACATTTGATTTGATATTTAGCTGGTAAAATAATGGCTAAGAGGTTGACATTGAAAATAAAGATTGACCCTGACCTTTCGTAAGTCGAGTAAACCATTTTATTCTGCATATCCGCTATTTAAAAGTTATAGGTTATATAACTTATATTATACTTTTTGTATAAGGTCATTTATATACTTTTTAAATATTTTTTGTAGTTATTTTTTTTTTTGTATACGTCTGGATTTAGATCACACACAAACGGATAAGGCTGGAGAGATATGCTTTGGTTTCGATTGTAGCTGATAATACATAAATCATTTTTACGAAATCATTACCATATATAAGGTACAATATAATAATAATCGAAATAGCGTTGGCTTATGATAATATATAACACAGACTCGCGAGGAAGGGCGCCTGTCTTTGCCCAGTCGTGAAATACGCTTAAATATGATATTTTAAGATGTCCAGATTTCGTATATTATTATTATTATTATTATTATTATTATTATTATTATTATTATTATTGTTGTTGTTGTTGTTGTCGTTGTTGTTACAAAGCCGTGATTTCAAGAGTAAAAAAAGACATTTGGTGTCATCAGCTAGAATCGACATCGAAAGCTAAACACTGTAGTATTGAAAGCTGTACCAACGTGACACGCATATTAAATGTATACTAATTTAAAATTAAAAATAAACTAAGATTAATGTACAAAATGTATAAGGATTTTTTTTTACAGATTTGAACCCCTTAAAACTTTTTCTCATCCAGTAAACACTAACAAAATAAATATCCATAAAAAATCAAACCCTTTCAAGCCCCTAGCGTCGGTCTGCGACTTTTAGATTCGTAAGATATAGAATTTGAAAATATGGAGGCAGAAAGACAAACAGATATATAGCTTTTTATATATTAGGTCTGCATTAATTGAAATATAATATCTAAACGTATTTTACTACCGGAAAACATCAGACCTCCGTCCAGTATTTATTATTTTCATTATAGCTGTCATTATGTTTCCGGTTGTCTTTTTTTTTTGTTTTGTGCAGCCGGGCATCGACAGTTATCAAGCGTGATAAAACTTTGTCGAGGTATTTATTATGATCTAACTAAGAAATGATTTATACTGGAAATCTAGGTGAACAGACAAGGTAAATAACATATCAAAGCGAAAATCCCATTTTTTGCAAGAACCGTTTGATCGTAAAGAGAAACTATTGACACGTATTGTAGATGACTCCGAGCAAAACTTTGACCGATTTTAATCTTCAGCCTTTTTCGGATTTTTCAAAGAAATATCGCTTAAGACTGTGCATGATTATATATATATATATATATATATATATATATATATATATATATATATATATATATATATATATATAAAGAATAAAAAAAAACAACGGCAAAGTCAAAGCCATGTTAACTGTACATGGTTAAATAGACAGATTCTAACCTAGAAAATAGTATTTTTTTTCATTATCAGATACATCACTGAAATAACGTTAAGATAAAATACGGAGCTGCCTCAATTAAAATCAAGGGTCACACTCTACCTCTTTTGAATTACAATTCTGATATTATTTGATAACAATAAACATATTCTTTGATAACAATAAACATACGGAAACATCTCAGTTTGTTCAGTTAAATAAGGATAACATCGGGAATACGTATTGCAAAGCTCATATAACATATCGTATGGATAATAAACGACGTCATCGAGATATTTGTCATAGTAAGTACTGACGAATAAGCCAACTATATTGCAATAATGGCGAAGGAAATACGGAAATACACAAACAATAATGCATTGTGCATCCATTTATGACGAATGGTCCTAGCAGTATAACTTCATTATTTTGACTTCAATATTTTATCAGGTCAAATCCACAGTAAAACTAATTGACTCTAGTCGTGTTCACACACACACACACTCACACACACACACACACACACACACACACACATACAACGTTATAGAGAGCAATCATCCTTGGCATTACATAATTTTTGTTTAATCTTTCAGTCCTTAATTAATCGAGTACTAGTCCACTACCTCATAGATAATGAACTCTTTTTCCAACCGACAGTATGCATTCTACTGGAGATATCCAAACTGTTTTCTCCGAACATAAATACCATACACTGTATAAGACAGGAGAAGCTAGGACAATAGTCCTAGCCATATGTAAAACGTTTGATAGAGTTTGGCACGGGGGTCTTCTCATGAAAATTAAATCATATGGTATTACTGGACAAATACTTAACACAATCAAATCTTACTTAGAGAAATGAAAAATCCAGTTTGTCCTTGAAAGTCGTGAGTCAAAACCACACAATATAAATGGTGATGTGTTACAAAGGTCTATCCTTAAACTTTTTTTTATTATTTCTGATATCTCAAAATTACTTATACAATTGTCTTTGGGGTATGCATATTTGCTGATGTCATTATACTCTATAATAAACTCTAGGCGAAGATGAATGAAAACATATCTAAGAAAGCGGCTAACAGCTTAGTAGAGGACCTTCTGTTTGTAGTAGAATGGGCCTATGAATTTATGGTAACGTCCAATGATGCCAAGATTAAGCTACTTTTCTTTAATAACTAAGGAAACATGCTAAACTACCGATTGCCATGGCTAATGATATATTACCTGGAAGTACTATGTTCAAATTTATAGACTTAACGTTTTCCTTAAACATGAATCGGAACAAATACACTGAGATAATTGCGAAGGCTGCTGCTAAGAAGGCTAGCTCGCTCCCTATCATGATATAAATTTACTCACACCTAAGAGTATCCTGTACCTCTACAATGCCACCTCTGGGCTAGTGCATCTGCTACTAGTCTCAGGGTCTTGGACAGAGGTAAAACAATGTCGTCAACCTTATAAGTTCTGTACTTTCAACCAAACTCCATCCTCTCACCCATCGTCGACTTATATCATCTCTGCGTCTGTATTGCAATTATTTTTATAGAATATGCTCTGAAAAACTCAAAACATTTTGCACCCCCACGATGTAGATACTCCTGACAAACCCATCTAGCAGTAAAATCACACACCTAAACTGTAGAAATTCGTAGATGCTGTAAAACCTTCAATAGCTAGTTTCCCTCGAACTGCTAAATATTGAAATTACTTTTCTGAGACCTGCTGCCCCGATTGTACTGACATGTAGACGTTCAAATATAATGTAAACAAATATCTCGCTCTCCAACTCGCTAGATAGTATCGTAAATGTATTTTTCAAATAGTAGACCCTTACGATAAATGCTTTATTTTGAGATGAAATAGCAGTAAAAAAGGGAGTCGATTTAATGCCGTAGACTGGTTCACAATATTTTGTGCCATTCTTCATTGCATCCTTAAGGATGTTGTATTTCTCTGCATCTAATTGACTTCATGTCGTATCGTATGGGAGGAACATAAAAAAGGAAATGGTGTTACACCAGTAATAAAGTTGACACATTATCTGGTTAGTAGGGAGCAACCGCTTGATATGCCCGCACATGTTCCAATTAAGAAATATTAACCATTTGTATACTTGCTCTAAGATTGAGTCGATTTGTTTTGTTATTATTGGATGAATTCACAGTAAAAAATTATTAACCCATAAAAGAGAGCACTGCGATGACCTTGTGTTATGAATTCATCATATAACGAGAAATCTAACTACAATATATGATGTTAGATTCAACTAATAAGATCAAAAGGACAGCTATACAAAAGCGCGATATTTATGTTGTATGTAATAAATCAACGGCTATTCCCATCCGTATTCCAACCAGATAGATATCGAACATGTGAAGACGAGGAGCAGCACTTCGACAACAGTAAATAAAAAAAAAGACGGGAGATAGATGGAAAGAGACGGATTGTGTGTTTGTGCGTGTATTCCTGGCGGGTAGGTGATATAAACTTGTAAAAAGAAAATGAGCTTAGAGCGTTGGATAGGAATGAATCCGAGCTAGATTTGATTTGTTGAAGGTCATCTCTTTATTATAGCTGTGCTTGTTAATGTTGATGTTTTCTCGTTGCGATAGAAAAAAAGGAACATCGTCTTTGTTTTGATTTTTTAAGAAGCGATGAAAGTCAAGGCGTCGTTTTGGTTGTGACATTCGGAAATAATCATTTGACATTTCCTTCTAACTTAAAAAAAGACAAGCTATTTTGTGATTTTCTGAACTTTAGCGTAAATTTCATGTTTTCATTTGGAATCTGTATACACATATTATACTAGTTTACGTACACTGTTCTTTTAGGTGAAAGGTCATACGTTCAATGATATAAATTAAAATTTAATTAATAAATGCAACCTTTTAACAAGACTTGAACGTTTATAAAAATAAACTATCATCAAAAGTATATGAGTTATATCAAAATCATTATGTAATGCCGATTCTAAAAACAATATTGATTATGATTAGTTTTAAGTGTTTAAAAGCAAAGAGAAAATAGCATTTTACTCTTTATAGCTGTTTTCATATTTCCGAAAAGAAAAGTACAATAAGGTATTTTAATCACCCCATCTCCAGATTAGGTCTAAGTAGATGCAGCTTTATAGTCAAGATATATCCACCTTCAGCAAGATGCAACATAAATGTCTGCTATTTAGTTGCCCACAGTACGATCAAACAGTTCATATTCTGTATTTATTAATAAGTCTAACAAAATAAAGCATTATCATTGGTGGGTGATAAAATGCAAAAAAGATATTATACAGCACATAGAGCTGAATAAATGAATAAAACTAAACAGTATAAAACTGCAAGTTATTTTGCATAAAAAAATATTTGAAATACAACAAAGTGGTTGCTCGCTAGGAATTAGTATAAAATTATCCGAGAAGGGATTATATCTAGAAATTTAGAAATGTAGATTATACCGAATGAAAGATTTGAAATTCTAAAATTTAAAGATCTACAAAACCAACGATAAATGTCAATTAGTAAAAAAAAAAAAATCAATTTCATGAAACAGTAAAATCTAAGTAGAAAAAGAAAAAGTTTATGTGACAAAATAACGTAACATATTAATTCGACATATTCACCGCAATAGAAAATATAATTGTTTGATATGTATTGATGTCAGTTTACCGAATGTCTTACAAAACATGTTCTTTAAAAATTTTGTTAACAACCTACAAAGATAAAATTCTCGGAGTAAGTAGCGATAGGAAGATAGAAATTATAGAATTAAAAACTTTAAATATATATATATATATATATATATATATATATATATGTATGTATGTATATATATGTATATATATATATCCATATGTGTACATATATGTATATATACATATTGCATAAGGTTGTATCAAATATGTTCTTCCGTGTTGAAAACCTTACTATATAAATCATACATTCGACTCATATTTATAAGAAATAGCTAAAACTGGATTTTATACCCGGTTAAAAACAAACAACTCTTGTTCGTACACTTAAAAGTAATGCTTTATAAAAAAATTATGGCTGAATATAGTCAGATTTGTGCTCAATTCTGCATTAAATAGTAGTCCTTATTACTCCGTACCCGTGCATAAATCAATACGCTAATACCTAGGCTCTCTGCGGCTAATCATAATAAAAGGCAATGAAAAAATCCACCCCTGTTGGACAACTAATTTATTAGGAAAATTCTCTAGCAACTGTGTTATTGAGTCGTCTGAGCTTTATCAATCCTTTACTCTAAATCGAACGAGCACTATATGTACATACGAAGGTGTGCAATAAGTAATGCCCCTGACCCACTTCCAGTTGTCTGATCAAGCTGAAATTTTGCATGTACAATGATTTATATCTCTACGGGTTATGTGGCAAATTGCAGCTCTGAACTAATTGTGGTTTCTGTTTTACAGGTGTTTGAACTGAGTCTGATGTGAAATGGAGCCTGCTGAATGTCGAGCAGTGATTGAGTTTTTGTATTTGAAAGGACGCACACCACAGGAGACTTTTTATGAAGTTAAATAAACTTATGGTGATATTGCCCCATCATATGACCTTGTAAAACGCTGGCATCGTGAATTCAAACATGGCCGGAAGTCTGTGGAAACAGCTCCCAGATCTGGTCGCCCCCCTTCTGCCATTGATATAAGCATTTGTTCGTCAAGTTGAGGCTGCAATTTTGGAAGATCGGCGCATTACTATTCGCCAAATAGCCCAAGATGTAAAGATTAGTACATAATCTCTGGAAACTGTCATTCATGACCATTTGCATATGCATAAGGTGTATGCCAGATGGATTCCCAGGTTTCTCATACCATTCTAGAAGCGAGAACGCGTCGAGTGCTCGAGGAATAATTTGGAGATGTGCCAAGAAGAAGAGTCAAAGTTTTTCAAAAGACTGATTACACAGGATGAAACCTGGGTCCATCACTATGATCCAGAGACCAAAACCCAGTCAATGCAGTGGAAGCACTTGGATTCACCACCTCCAAAGAAGGCAAGAAGCAGCCCTCCGCTGGCAAGGTCATGCTTCCAGTCTTCTGGGACCAGGATGGAGTAGTAATGAAAGATTTCCGGGCAAAGGGTACAACAAATATAGGAGACTATTATGCTTCACTTTTGAGGAAATTAAGGGAAGCTATCAAAATCAAGAGGCGGGGAAAGATCAGCAAGGGTACCCTCCTCCTACAGGAAAACGCTCCGATCCACATCTCGCATGCGCCAGATCAGAAGCACGGGCGTGTGGTTATGAAATTTCCCCAACCTTGCACCCTCTGACTTTCACCTCTTCCCAGCCATGAAGTTGTTTTTGAAAGGAAAGCGTTTCCCAGATGAGGCAGCCTTGATTTCTGAAGTCACGCTGTGGTTGTAGGAACAACCTGGGTTTTCTACAAAAACGGTCTCCAGAGCTGCATCAAAAGATTGGAGAATTGCATGAATCCGGGTGGTTCCTATGTAGAGAAAGACTAATAAGTTTCTTTGGTCTACTGCTATATAAAGTGGGTCAGGGGATTACTTATTGCACGTCCCTCTAAGTTTGTTGCACTATATCATAACAACAATTTATGTAAAATTTCAGTCGTTTTAAATAATGTGTGTGAAAGCCTCACAAACTGATATATATATATATATATATATATATAGATAGATAGATAGATAGATAGATAGATAGATAGATAGAAATAGATGGATACATAATATGAATTATATCTATACATATATTTATGTACATATTAAATAATCTTTTTTCTATATAAACGAGTGCATATATATATATGTGTGTGTGTGTGTGTGTGTGTGTGTGTGTGTGTGTGTGTGTGTGTGTGTAAAATATATTAAACAATCTTTTTTTCTAGAATTATCATTTAGCTTCACAATTTAGCTTTACTTTTTTAAACCACATTGCCCGATGTTGACATCCGGTTCAAATATTTTATTTGTATTTTTGATTTATAATTGACGTTAAACGCCAGCGGACAATACGTTGGAATATTTTCTTGGATTACTTTTTTATAGGGAACTCTCGTCGTTCGTTATAACATCGAAGAGCATAGCAAGGAAGTTTTAACAATAATAATAAAATAACGTATCGTACGTATGAATTGTTAAAAGTGTGTATATCAAATAAAAGAAATTACAGAAGATACATTTTTTGCGAGTTATACTATTTAACCCGATGGAACATATAGAACGCACAGATATAATAGCTGATTCTACTCAAATATACACACATATAATAAACATGTTGGGTTGATAAGTGTCATCTCGCCGCCTTCAATCTCTCTCTCTCTCTCTATCTATCTATCTATCTATCTATCTATCTATATATATATATATATATATTACTATATGAATATATTTGTAGGGACTATAATAAAATTTACTTTCTTTAAAGTATTTTTGGATCACGTGTTAAGGAAAGTGGTTACAAGATATTACAATGCAAGGAATGGAAAGTTATCAATGTCGAGGAAAAAGATGTAATCGAATGAAATTCAAAAATTGTTCTGTTCATGCATTGGGAAGTGATATACAAATTACCATTAGCGTATTAAGCGATGCTCTTTGTGTAAACAAATTCAGCTTAGTTATTTGGACAATGTCAAAATATTGTTAATTCCCTACCCACATTGCAGCAGCCGATGGCGCAACGGTTAAAAGCTCCGACTGTCATTTTGGCAGTCGATTTTCAATCCTGGCTTGAGGTAGTTCCTTGTCTAGCCGCACTGGTGAGGTATGAAACAGCGAAATAGTACTGTATGTGGATGACTATGTATATATATATATATATATATATACAGATTGTAGAAACCGACGTTCCTATCGTCAATAATTTTCAAAAAGAGAGGCTTTTCTTAGAGAAAATCCCTTACAGTTGTTTCGGACCGAATATCAGCACACGAATACATAATACTTTATACATGAGATTTTCCCACAACTCGGCAGCTTCTTAGTCTATAAACAAAATCCAATTGCTAAATTCTCACAAACCATGAATAGGAAACTCTTATTAATATGATTAACAGAGAAATTTGTATCATTCCTTTATATGTAACTAGCAGTTTAGCCTGGCTTTGCTCGGACCCTTTATCGTCTTCATAATTTTATGTATATATGTATGTTTTATTAAAAATTTGACTCATATCAAGGTAATTTGTTTATACCCATAATTAGTGGAGGAGTTTGGTAGAATCTGCAGTGGTCTACTCTTTCAACTTTTGGCAGCAGAATTTTCGCCCTGAATAACCTGTATGTAATATTTCAAATGTTTAAACCCGAAATTGGCTGAATATTTTGCTAGAGATCGCAAAGGTCAAATCTTGTAAAAATTTACCTCTTGGCAGCCAAATACCAGACCCCAAAACAATTCAAATGCTCGGCCTGTGGCTTAATACACATCATGTAGAATTTCAAATGTTTAGAGCAAAAATTGGTGAAGTAATTTGTTAGAAACCGCAGAGGCCGAGTTTGTTTTAAACTTTGCCCACAATTCTGACCCGTTAACATTTATTGTTTTGGGCTCAACTGAAATTAAAAGTTGGATCCATGTCCGAATAACTTACTTCTAAAATTGGAGTTTGGTAGAGTTTTCAAATGTAAAATGGTTGAACTTTGACCGTTTGATAGCCACATTTCTGGATGAAACCGAGTAAAAAGATCTTCTATAATCATAATACCCCTTATGTAAAATCTTGAGTCTGTAGACGGAGTCTGTTGACGGAGTAGTTTGGTAGGGAAATGTACACAAACAGACACATAGATGAACACCCAATTTCACTTTTATGCACATAGTGTTTGGTAGGAAAACCTACACACAGACACACAAACAGACACACAATTTCACTTTTATAGGTATATAGATGTCTCTCGTAAGTAATAAAGTTATATGGAAAGCATATATGCTTTTACATATATATATATATGTGCGTGTGTGTGCGTGTGTGTGTGTGTGTGTGATTATTTGTTTGTTTGTTACGCTTTATTCCTCATAGATGATAGAAATGTCATTTTATATCGATGTTTCAAAACTGAATTTTTACTTTGTATGGTTCGTAGCGTTGTTTCTTCAGTAAATAGAAAATACTATTGCTAATAGTCACATGAAATATACCGTTAGACCCCTCTTCTTACCAGCGCAACCATATCTGAATTTACTAAAATCTCGAGAGAAAATGAGGTAATATACACAAACACGAAGATACAACTTTGAAAATACCATTCCATATGTTTAATTCGGAAAAAAAGCTGAGGATATGGCCGAAACAAATGTACTTGTTTACTTTATTTAAAAGATCAAGACAGCTGAACTTCAAGAGACTGAACTTGTACGATGAAGAATGATAAAGTGAAAAAGAAAATAATGACCAATAATTTAATCTTCCTATGTGTCTGCCGAACATTGAAATATATGGACACATTTTATATACGAATATATATACAGGGGGATGCAAAAGTAGGTATACAGTAGTAAAAAAAAGAAAACACGTATAAATTTTAAGGCATTTATTATACAGACAAACAAATGTTGCATAAACAAGTAATAATTAGCACGTATAATAAGAAACACATGTAATAGGAAGCCCTATTTCCGCAGGTATTCAAATTGCTTGCCGTCAGCGTTAACACATTCCTCTAATCGAGAATGAACACTCATGCACACCCTAGAACAAAGATCTTTACAGCATCAATTTCCTGACAAGCTTCCAAAATGAACCGAATCATGTTTTCGACAGTGCGAGGCTTGCATGTAAAAAGCTTATCTTTTACTGTGCCCCCAAAAAAGAAATCCATAGAAGTTAAATCTGGCGAGTGTGGTGGCCAGTCGATGGCGCCACGGCGTCCAATCCATCTGTTGGGAAATTTTAAGTCAAGTAGTGCTCGCACAATGAGTGCAAAATGAGGTGGGGCCCCGTCTTGTTGACAATAAAAGTCATCATTTTGGTATTGTTCACGTACTTGGGGTATTATTGTATCCTGCAACATGTTTAAGTACACAGTTTGATCAATGCTTGTGAAATTTAATTAATGAAAACACAAGACTAAAAGTATATACATTTTTACTTTAAGGTATGTAGCTTTCAGTTCAATAAAATGTCAATAATTTCAATACTGCATACCTACCTTTGCATCCCCTTATATATATATATATATATATATATATATATATATATATTGTTCAGAAAATGTGAGAGAATATACAATTTTTCAAGATCTTTAACCTACATCTTATCTTTTACCTACATTTCATTTTTAGGATGAGATATAGGTACAATATTTTCTCATGTTTTCGTTTATAAGGGAAATGGACTCCATATTGTTCATTGGAAATTGTATTTTATTCTATACATCTGATGAAAGGCTGTTCCCGTAAAAATTTTCAAACGATATGAGGTTTGAATTTGTCCGAATAGTCTTGAAACAATTGTAACTAACCACGAAATACACTATTTGTTGCTATCAATCTATTCCCTGATGTTTTGATTTTGCTAAAACAATATATATATATATATATATATATATATATATATATATATATATATATATATATATATGGGGGGGTTATAAATTACGTGTTCTAATAAGACATTTTACTCTCTGAATGTGTACATATTTCTGTTTCATACGTTATCCACTCTGAAATGGTTGTAGCCGCGGGTGTAATACCAATTTTGAAATTGTGATTCTGTCATCAACTCTTTTGACGATTCTTAAAATCCATAAATATCAGTTACGATAAAACTGAATATCACTGACAAGTACAGCACTTCTCAGGAATAACAAATTAACACTCTGGTAATTTGCAGTGACATAAGAAGGATTCTTTTGTAATTTTTAGGCAATACTAAGATCATACGAGGCCTTCTGTGACTGCTGCTTATATTATTTATTTAAATGCGAATGTTTTTTCTTTTTAACCAATGTAAGCCTATGCT
Source organism: Euprymna scolopes (assembly GCF_053919585.1). NCBI lineage: Eukaryota > Metazoa > Mollusca > Cephalopoda > Sepiida > Sepiolidae > Euprymna > Euprymna scolopes. The sequence continues at coordinate 42,598,146 of NC_136495.1, read as the reverse complement.
TTCGTTAGCAAACTTTAACGGACTGCGAACTTTTCATATTACTTACGCACACTAGTTCAAAAACCATAATAATTCTGTCACAATATGTAAATCGACTGATAAGTTGATGAACAACGATGAAATACACGTTGTTCAGGATAACCTATCCTAGCATACGAGCTCTTAATAATGTCTATGCTAGCAAAGAATGTAGTATCCACACAGTAAAATGCGCACAGGAATACAATTCCACGATGCAATGACGCCGTCCAAAACGAACTCAAGACGACAAGCTAACAGTACGTCTCTGTCATCATTACACGGCGTCACACAAACATAATGAATTGCATTTTACGACGACTTGATAAAGAATTTTTTTCTATTACGTCCATATCCTTTCAGTTAGTCAGTCGTTTGAAAATCGATTCTGCGCCATAATATTGATCTAGGAAAAATACATAAACGGCTCAAGAGATTTATTCCGTTTAGTCAGAGAAATACAAGAGAAAGCTTACATTTATCAGTGATTATGCATAATTCGTTTGTATAATCTTTGCATTGGCTTTCAAAATAAAATACCTGGGTAAAAGGAAAGATAGTTTAAGCATAAAACTATCGCATGTACTCCCCCGGTGCTAACATTGCGCAACAATTCCTTTTTTGTTTTTTGTACTTTTATAATGTTGTCTCAATGTCTTCAACTATTTTACGGTATTTTTGCTGAATAAGGAAATTGCGATTGTTTTTCTCCATCAGATCATTTTTTGTGCTAATCATATTTGAAACAAAGACGGATCTTGTAACAAAATCGATTATATTTTTATTGAATTATCAGCTGCTTTTGTCAACACATACTATCCTGAATACGTTTCTAAGAGAAAAATGATTTACTAACAACATATATTGATTAGCTTATAGAAACATCCATTACTGTAAACTGAATGGTACGCATTTGTTCATTGCATGTTGCTTGACTATTGCTCAAACTTCAGGGATTAAAACTCCTGTGATGCGAAGCGATAGCGAGGTTTAAGATTGCAACATATTCTACCGTTATGACTGCAACTTAGCGAACTTGATACTATCTCTCTAAGGTCTTGATAAAGTTTCTTACCTTGATCGTCACTCATGTAACCCAGGTTCTCAGAAAACTGATTCATATGTGAGGATAGGTTGTGCATACGGACGTTCATGTCTCTGAAAACAATCACTATATTGATGACAATTACTGCATAGTTTCTGTCCTTATTAATTCCACCGAAGTTGTTCACAACTAGTACAAATGCTTTCTACGCTTTCCGTCCCACTTCGTTTATTGAGTTTTTGAAATCACAATCTAAGCTGCTAGACCTGAGAATCATCAAAGATATAAATGTGTGTGTGTGTGTGTATGACTATACAAGGTCTTATAGACATATGTATATATTTTAATATGTAGTTGTCTCTATATAACTATGGGCATGGAATGGTATATAATATGTTTAAAATCAAATACCTCAACCTAGAGTGGTAATTAAAGCGTTTAATTTCCATAAAACTACCCTAGACCCCTACCCAAAATCTATAATTATATCCACCTAGGATCATTATATCACTAAACTACTAATCATATAATCGTTTATACCCCGCACTCCCGTTCTACTAAGAATATAGCCTAATATACTCCTTAATAGTTGTAATTGATTATGTAACCAATTCACCTACTTACTTATTTGGCGTACCCCATTTCGACCCACTATCCTATCTCTTTACCTATTCAACTTATCCTATATATTTCTATATTTTTTAATACTTTCCTCCCTCTTATACCATTATACCTAATACCATATTTTATTTTACGTGACTTTATTTTCATTATTATTTTTATTTTACTTTAATTTATCTTATATACGACTATCTTTCACCCTTTATTCATTCACTTATCTTTTATCAGTTACACATTTTTATACACAAGTACTCGACTATCCCCCTTACTTATTAATTACTATTCTAATTGTTTACATATATAAATATGTATAGGTAAGAATATGTGCATATCTGTGAATGTATATATGTATGCATATGTGTGTATAAAATACTATTACTACTGAACTTACCTACTTACTTATCTTTTACTTACTTCTGGCTACTTATTCAGTCCCCATATTTATGTTTATGCGTTTGTATAGTATGTGCCTGTATTTTTGTGTGTATATGTATATGTATGTATAGATGTGTATTTGTGCATATGTATGTGTATATATGTGCATGTATATATATATATATATATATATATATATGGACGTGTGTATGTGTGTATCATGTATATGTATGTATATGTATCCTTATGTACGTATGTATATATATGTGTGTGCATGCATGTGTGTGTGCATGTCTGTGTATATATATATTTATATTTATATATGTATATATATATATATATACATGATACATTTGGCACTAAATTTCTAATACCTGAAACTAAAGTAATAAACCACGTAATTATTCTTCAAAACAACTTCTTAGACGCCTATTCCTTTTATATCTAACCTTAATGAAACTACTAGGACTCCTGACTCATTATAACTTAATCTTTACTTTAATAACTTCTAACTTTAAGACATGGATGCCATCTATATCGGTCCAACCTCATTTAAACTCCTAAATAGTCGTCTAACCATATAACTAAGAATATAACCTAACTTGCTTGTGAATACTCTCGCCTGATTAATAACTTTACCTTTATATATATATATATGTGTATATATACATATATATATATATATATATATATATATATATGTATATATACATATATATTTCGTCTGCTATATACTGTGAACCACTATATCTATAAAATTACTTAGAAAATTATACTTAATTACTATACTTACTTTTATTTTTCCTACTTTTATTTTTATTTTATACTCATTATTTCTATTATTACTTTGATCTTTATGATCATGGCTCAGTGTGTTTATATATATATATATATATATATATATATATATATATATATATATATATATGTGTGTGTGTGTGTGTGTGTGTGTATGTGTGTGTGTGTGTGTGAGAGAGTTTATATCTGCATATTTGTGTTTTATATATGTAATACGAATACCAATTTCTAACCCTAATAACTCTGATGCATTTGACCCTTAATATCAAGTACCCCGAACTAAAGTATTACACCAGATAATTACCCACAACACATTATCCAAGGCATCCTTATTTCTCTCTTGTTTTTAATCTAAACTTACCTGAACTTTTAGGACTTCTAAGTCATTATAACTTAACTCCCACCCAATGAATTCTTATATCCACTCAACCTCATACAGACTCCCACATATTTAACCAATCATATATTTAAGAACATAATTTATCATACATCTGCCTTATGTGGCCTAAATAATAATACTTATTTATATATTTAATTTTATTATTTAATTCTCTATCTTACACCTAGTGTATTTATACACCTATTTAGCGAATCTTAGTCCATATCCTTTACTTTCATTATTATTATTAGCAGCACTTTATCATTATTATTATTATTATTATTATTATTATTATTATTATTATTATTATTAATATTATTATTATCATTATTATTATTATTATTTTATTTTTATAATTCTATATGCATATTTTCATAGTTCAATCTTCATTTATATGGATTCCATTCATATCTGTCAATTTTATTAATTTACTTAGTTACATACCTTTTTATAGTCGATGCATCTAATCCTTCCTTTAAATAGATAAATTAACTAAAGTTGGATGTAACTAAACTTACTTCAAGGGTACGCATCATAGTTATTGCAAACAACGCCCCTCTCCCAGGCCGCATGGATTTTAACGTGACAAAATCCATATGACATGTATTCAATGACTAACCGCTATGTCTCTCGCCGTCTCTATTATTTCCCATCCCGCTCGTTCTCTCTATCTATCTCTGCCTTAGTTTTATCCATCTCATGCCACCTTTTCCACTCTTTCTTTCTTTCTCTCTCTCTATCAGTCGTTTTATTCTTACCTGTGTCTGGTTTAATATCTTTACCCCACTTCGCATTCTACTACTTTCCAATGTTTCTTACAACTTTATTACTGCTGATGCCGCATCGAAATTCTTTTTCCTTTTTTTGTGTTTTTTTTAATATATTTTTTCTTGATTATAATTATTATTTCTGTAAAGTCTGATGAACTTATCGGATCATTGATACGATTCGGTAATCGAAACATGTGTTACTCAGCAGATAAAACAGTAACATATATATATATATATATATATATATATATATATATATATATATATATATATATACTCGTCTCTTTATTGTATTGATAATGTAGATTCCATTTGGGTGATTTTATTTAGTAAAAAGCTTATACGCGATTTATTTTTATTATGTTTTGTTTTATAGTAATATTGTCTTCAAGTATGTCCTTAAATGATCTATGACGGTGTGTTGAAATGGTTCTTTAATTGTTTTGCTTATGTATTGCATTTACTTTAACTATATATAAAACATTGACTAAATCCCGAACGTACCTTCTTTAACTGTACGTTAACGTTTACTGTAATTTGAAGGAGTATTTCAAATCATAGAGTTATGCATTCGAGCCAGGAAACACGTTTCCAGAGAGATCGTGTCAAATTTATACCTGAATATTATGCTTGTAAAATCGGCATTATCATCTAATCGATCTCCAAGAACGGAGTTATTTGCTTTTACGTGCTCTTTGTCGATCCTATGAATCATAATAATTTTGTTGGTAGCTTTGAATGATCTTCAAACAAACCCTTTACTTATGTATCGTTGCTGTTACTTATTAACTGAGTATTATAGAACATTATACAAATCATAATTCATAGGGACAAAATCTGGTATCAGTATTACCTAACGCTAAGCACGATTTAAAAAAAAGTTTTTCGCTAACCATGTGTCAAGTGTATTTGATAAAAGCACAAATGCACCACAACTGTTTTAAATTATTTAACCGTAACTCTGGCAGATTGTTAGCTTTTGGGTGTTATTGTCGCTTAAAAAAAGTTATGTGCTCTTTGTACGGTGCATGGCGTTTCCAAATGTTCACCTATCTTGAACTAATTTAAGCGAACACATGTGCAAAAATGATCATGCAGTATTTGAAATAATATCGAAAGAATCAGAACTTAAATATATCGTACTTCTTATTTGCTTGCGTAATGTGCTCGAAAATATCAAGGTGATGGATTTTTTTTACATAGGCATCACCACATTATCAAGGCCAAGAGGCCACTCAAGGATAAGGGTTAAAGAGTGTACAGTAGAAATTGGACAATATAGTAATCATTAGTAATGAAAATTTGGTAAATTTGATAACTTATATGGAACGGCTCATCAAGAACTTATTTACGTTAGACTTGAACACAACCATATTGTAGTCAGCCGGAAAGCAGGAAAACGGAAGACAATTCCACAGGCGTGCAGTTTTAAGAAAGAAGCTTTGTTCATTGAATCTACGTTTAGGTTTAGGCACAGATAAAGAGTGGGGGAAATTATTGATAGTGTTTACAGCTAGACGAGTGTTTCTTGTGAAAGTTTGGCGAGGGGGGACCATAAATTGAAGCTCAGTCGAACACTTTCCATGAAAATAACGATATATCAGAGACAAACTCGCAACATCTCTTCTGTGAGATAGAGGTTGCAAGGAAGAGAAAAGGACATCTCCTACGAGGCTACGAAGTCTATTTTGAACTCTATCAAGGCAGAACAAGTCCTTTCTAGCAGCTCCAGCCCAGATGTGGCAACAGTATTCTATCCTTGGACGTACCTGGCTCTTATATAGATAGAGAATAGCATCAGCAGTGAGATATCTACTGGATCGATAGAAAGATCCCACCATTTTTCCAGCGGCCTTAGCAACAGATTTGACGTACGTGTTCCATTTAAGATCAGGAGTAATGGTCAAGCCCAGTAGCTTGTCAAAACTTGAGGCCTCCTGAAGACGAGAGCCATTCATTTCAATTGATGCTAGATGGGGATCAGAATGCTGATGATGTAAAGAGAGAAGTTTGGTTTTAGATGCATTAAAAGTAACCAGTCACTTCTTTCCCCATTGTACTACGTGCTCAAGATCAGAGGAGAGAGAATTGGAGAGAACTTGGTCGTTTACTGTCTTAGATGTGCTACCATAAATGGTAGTGTCGTCAGCATAAATGTCTACAAATGATGTAAGGATATGATTTGGAAGATCATTAATGTAGATCAGGAAAAGAGTTGGGCCCAGGATGGACCCCTGAGGGACACCGGCATTAATACTGTGAGCTTCTGATTGTTGCCCCTCAACTACTACTCTTATGAACCTATCAGAAAAAAATGATTTAATAATTGAGAAGACGTTTCCAGCTATACCATAGCTAGCGATCTTATGAAGTAAACCTTTATGCCATACCCTATCAAAGGCCTTTGATATGTCAAGAGCAATTGCCCTAGAAAGATTGCCACCGTCGAGAGATTTGCTGATCCTATGCGATATAACTGTAAGCACATCTGCTGTAGATCTAGCAGAACAGAAACCGTATAGAGTGTCACTAAGAAGGTTATTTTTGCTGAGATGGTTGATTACTTCTGTATTTAACACAGATTCTAGCAACTTACTCATGACGCACAGGAGACTTATTGGCCTGTACTGAGAGGGGTATGAGCGATCACCTGAATTCTTAAATACAGGGCATACTGATGAAATTTTCCAGGGAGATGGAAAACTATTCTCCTTAAGACAACGTTTAAACAGTTTTGTAAGTATGGGCGCTAGTTCAGGTTGAAGTTTTTTGAGTACTATAATTGGAATACCGTCAGGGCCAGTTGCTTTACTCGAATCAAGGTTTTTGATTAGCTTGGCAACATCACGTACAGATATACGTATATGACATAGCGTGTTTTCTGATACAGGAAGAAATATTGGGGGTTGGCGGCCTTGGTCGCAAAGAGTAGATTTAGCTGCAAAGTTCTTGACAAAGAGTTTGGCTTTGTCTGATGCTGACGAGATTACCTCAGGTCCATTGATAATAGTTGGGATGGAGCACACGCTTCTGTTCAGAATTCTGTTTGCTATTTGCCAAAACTGGTGGGAACCAAGCCGCTGCTCAGCTACTTTGGACTTAACAGATTGAGCATACAACTCTCTTGCGTTCTTTATCACTTTCTTACAATGGTTTCTGGCAGTCCTGAAAGCGGCTTTAATTTCCATACATCTATTACGTTTGAAGCAGTGGAAAAGGTGATTTGTGTGCGCAATGGCAGCAGCACATTCTGGAGAGAACCATGGCTGGCTGTTAGGCTTTTGCTAAAACTTTTTAGAGGGTATGAAACGGTCAATACCTACAATTAACCATTCCGTTAGGTCTAATACTATAGAGGACACATCCTTTTTAAACATGGAATGCAGAGGTAGATCAGATATAAATGTACGGAAGCTATCCCAGTCAGCCTTAGTGTATCGATATGCTGTACGCTGAAGAGGTACGTCTGGGGACTTATTACATTTCATTTTTATCTTAACAACAAGTCCAACATTATAATTACTTATATGGAATCAGAACTCAAATAACAAATAATATGCAATTTATAAATCAAATCACATAACTGTAAAACTATTTTTAAAATAGTACTTACACCTATATAAACATAATTGCAGCTTTGAACCATATATATTAACATTTGTGTCATCTACGTCCATATATCTATAAAAGTGAACGTGTCTGTGTGTCTGTGTGTGCGTTTCCCTACGAAAATAATTCTGTCAATTTTTAGTCTACAGACTCGAAATTTGATATACAGGATACTGACATTTGGGAAAATCGATGTGATCGGTTTTCCGACAGAAATTTGGCTTGTAAGGGGTCAAAGTTCAACGATTTTACATTTGAGAACTCTACCAAACTCCTCCGACAATTTTGGGTATAAACACTTGAAATTTTACATATAGATTCCTTGGATATGTATCTAACTTAATAACTTGATTTGAGCCCAAAACAATTAACGGTAAGGGGTCATAATATGGGTCAAAGTTTAAAAAAAGTCACAGTTTTTTTTTTGCTCAGCATACACCTCCAAACACCCGGGTACCCATGCTAGTATATATATAAAAGTGAACTTGTCTATGTGTGTGTGGGTGTGTGTACATTTCCCTACGTAAAAAATTCTGTCAATTTTTAGTCTACATATTCGAAATTTGATATACAAGGTACTGAGATTTGGTAAAATGTATGTGATTGGTTTTCGGCCAGAAATTTGGCTGTTAAGGGGTCAAAGTTCAACAATGTGACCTTTGAGAACACTACAAAACTCCTCCGACAATTTTGGGTATAAACACTTGAAATTTTAGATATAGGTTCCTTGGATATGTACCTAACTTAATAACTTGATTTGAGCCCAAAACAATAAATGTTAAGAGGTTATAATAGGGATCAAATTAAAAAAAAATGACCGCTTTTATTTTTTTATTTTTTTATTTATTTTTGCTCAACATAAACCTCCAAACACCCGGGCAACGCCGGGCTACAATGCTAGTACTATATAATATATAATTTGTACTTTTTTGTGTAAGCCATTTATTTATTTACTTCAGCCGTTTTATGCCGTTACTCCATTTATACCGTACCCTCCAAAACTTCTCGACTCATTAACCTTTTCTGACACCGTTTAAAGTACTCAATATGCAAATAATTAAACTATACTATCGGAGATTCATAGCGTAATCTTAAGGATCGGTCTAATTTCAAAGATCCAAACAATAAATTACACATTATTTTATTTTATTTTCATTTTTGACTGCTGTAATTATCTACATTTTAAATCATATTCAATCCATTAGACATGAAATCCACAAAAGTGAAAAGACATGATATCTATAAAAGTGAAAAGACATGGTATCTATAAAAATGAAAAGATATGATATCAATAAAAATGAAAAGACATGATATCTATAAAAGTGAAAAGACATGATATCTATAAAAGTGAAAAGACATGATACTTATAAAAATGAAAAGACATGATATCTATAAAAGTGAAAAGACATGATATCTATAAAAATGAAAAAACATGATATCTATAAAAATGAAAAGACATGATATCTATAAAAATGAAAAGACATGATATCTATAAAAATGAAAAGACATGATATCTATAAAAGTGAAAAGACATGATATCAATAAAAATGAAAATACATGATATCTATAAAAATGAAAAGACATGATATCTATAAAAATGAAAAGACATGATATCTATAAAAGTGAAAAGACATGATATCTATAAAAATGAAAAGACATGATATCTATAAAAATGAAAAGACATGATATCTATAAAAATGAAAAGACATGATATGTATAAAAGTGAAAAGACATGATATCTATAAAAATGAAAATACATGATATCTATAAAAATGAAAAGACATGATATCAATAAAAATGAAAAGACATGATATCTATAAAAATGAAAAGACATGATATCTAGTAAAGTGAAAAGACATGATATCTATAAAAATGAAAAGACATGATATCTATAAAAATGAAAAGACATGATATCTATAAAAGTGAAAAGACATGATATCAATAAAAGTTAAAAGACATGATATCATAAAAAATGAAAAGACATAATAGCAATAAAAATGAAAAGACATGATATCTATAAAAATGAAAAGACATGATATCTATAAAAATGAAAAGACATGATATCAATAAAAATAGAAAACATAATATCTATAAAAATGAAAAGACATGATATCTATAAAAATGAAAAGACATGATATCTATAAAAATGAAAAGACATGATATCTATAAAAGTGAAAAGACATGATATCAATAAAAATGAAAAGACATGATATCTATAAAAATGAAAAGACATGATATCTATAAAAGTGAAAAGACATGATATCAATAAAAATGAAAATACATGATATCTATAAAAATGAAAAGACATGATATCTATAAAAGTGAAAAGACATGATATCTATAAAAATGAAAAGACATGATATCTATAAAAATGAAAAGACATGATATCTATAAAAGTGAAAAGACATGATATCAATAAAAGTGAAAAGACATGATATCTATAAAAATGAAAAGACATGATAGCAATAAAAATGAAAAGACATGATATCTATAAAAATGAAAAGACATGATATCTATAAAAATGAAAAGACATGATATCTATAAAAATGAAAAGACATGATATCTATAAAAATGAAAATACATTATATCTATAAAAGTGAAAAGACATGATATCAATAAAAGTGAAAAGACATGATATCTATAAAAATGAAAAGACATGATAGCAATAAAAATGAAAAGACATGATATCTATAAAAATGAAAAGACATGATATCTATAAAAATGAAAAGACATGATATCTATAAAAATGAAAAGACATGATATCAATAAAAATGAAGACATGATATCTATAAAAATGAAAAGACATGATATCTATAAAAATGAAAAGACATGATATCTATAAAAATGAAAATACATTATATCTATAAAAGTGAAAAGACATGATATCAATAAAAGTGAAAAGACATGATATCTATAAAAATGAAAAGACATGATAGCAATAAAAATGAAAAGACATGATATCTATAAAAATGAAAAGACATGATATCTATAAAAATGAAAAGACATGATATCTATAAAAATGAAAAGACATGATATCAATAAAAATGAAGACATGATATCTATAAAAATGAAAAGACATGATTTCTATAAAAATGAAAAGACATGATATCTATAAAAGTGAAAAGACATGATATCTATAAAAATTAAAAGACATGATATCAATAAAAATGAAAAACATAATATCTATAAAAATGAAAAGACATGATATCTATAAAAATGAAAAGACATGATATCTATAAAAATGAAAAGACATGATATCTATAAAAGTGAAAAGACATGATATCAATAAAAATGAAAATACATGATATCTATAAAAATGAAAAGACACGATATCTATAAAAATGAAAAGACATGATATCAATAAAAATGAAAAGACATGATATCTATAAAAATGAAAAGACATGATATCTATAAAAATGAAAAGACATGATATCTATAAAAATGAAAAGACATGATATCAATAAAAATAAAAAAGACATGATATCTATAAAAATGCAAAGACATGATATCTATAAAAATGAAAAGACATGATATCTATAAAAATGAAAAGACATGATATCTATAAAAGTGAAAAGACATGATATCAATAAAAGTGAAAAGACATGATATCTATAAAAATGAAAAGACATGATATCAATAAAAATGAAAAGACATGATATCTATAAAAATGAAAAGACATGATATCTATAAAAATGAAAAGACATGATATCTATAAAAATGAAAAGACATGATATCAATAAAAATAAAAAAGACATGATATCTATAAAAATGCAAAGACATGATATCTATAAAAATTAAAAGACATTATATCTATAAAAGTGAAAAGACATGATATCAATAAAAGTGAAAAGACATGATATCTATAAAAATGAAAAGACATGATATCTATAAAAATGAAAAGACATGATATCTATAAAAATGAAAAGACATGATATCTATAAAAATGAAAAGACATGATATCAATAAAATTGAAGACATGATATCTATAAAAATGAAAAGACATGATATCTATAAAAATGAAAAGACATGATATCTATAAAAATTAAAAGACATGATATCTATAAAAATGAAAAGACATGATATCTATAAAAGTGAAAAGACATGATATCAATAAAAGTGAAAAGACATGATATCTATAAAAATGAAAAGACATGATATCAATAAAAATGAAAATACATGATATCTATAAAAATGAAAAGACATGATATCTATAAAAATGAAAAGACATGATATCTATAAAAGTGAAAAGACATGATATCAATAAAAGTGAAAAGACATGATATCTATAAAAATGAAAAGACATGATATCAATAAAAATGAAAATACATGATATCTATAAAAATGAAAAGACATGATATCTGTAAAAGTGAAAAGGAAAATATGTCGTTATATGAATTCTCTGGTTGTGGTTGTAAGTGGAGTGCATTAGAAGGTAATGAAATATTTCAAACTAGTCTAGGTCAAGGTATCAGTTCCATGCATCTGATAGCGTATGGCTAAACACCTGTTTTTACGAAATCAGTACAATAATGTGACCCTGATTCCTGATTATATGAAAATGACAAAACCATTTTTATAATACAACGTGCAAGCAGCGAACATTTCCAAGTTTTTCATTATTTTAATTTCTAACGGACTTTCCAGAAGTAGTAGCAACGAAAAGCCTAAAATTCCTTGGCCGCATATGAATATCATTTGAACACTGTAGTGTTTGAATATATGCTTAAGTGACAGTTTTAGTCATTTAGAACTGATTTATGGCTTCACCGCTCACTCATTTTTCGACCAAATTTCAACAATTATTCGAATTTATAGGTCCCCTTCTCAGCTTTATTGTGAAAAAAAAATCAACTTTCGTTCACTGAATCAAGGGTTATGAGATGTTTACTTGTGCTCAAAATCTAAAAAAAAAAAAAACGTAAGTCGATGAGCGACGGTTTTAATGACTGGTTTCCATGGCAAGCGCGTCGCTTTACCGACTACTGTTGCTATTAGTTCACTGCTCTCGAGAAAAGAGAAGTAACAAGTGAAACAGAGAGAATTAAAGAATGAAAGGCAGATAATTGTGGGATTTTATTGAAAGCGGACGAGTGCCGTACATTTTTTTTACATATGTGTATCTTATGTTTATGGGGGCAAAAATATAAGACTGAAATTAAACAAAGAACGCGTGAATTTACTGGAAGCATGGAACAATCATGTATTACAATAGAAAAATGCGAGAATAAAAAATAATATGGTTAAGCTTAAACGTGGAAAAGTAATGAACTAGTTTTTAAAACTGGAGAAGAAAAGTACAAGATCTAGTAAAAATATAATACGTTTATAACTTAAAATTTTGCAGCATTTAATTCAGTTTATAACATTATATAATCAATTCTTAATGCTGCAACATTTTAAGTTATGAATTTATTCTACTTTTTACTAGAATATCTTGTCCTTTTCTTCACCAGTTTTAAAAACGAGTCCTTTACTTTTCCATGTTTAAGCTTAACCATATTCCCTTTTATGCTCACATTTTTCTATTTCAATATATTATGGATAGACGTAGTAAGTAATTTCATATCAGAATTCGTATCCGAATCGCAGGACTTCAACCTAAATCGATAAACAGTCAAAGGTTTTTATCTTTCTGTTTCCAAAAATTTAAGAAACGATAATATTTTTTTCCTCTTACTTACTAATTATTAGGGGATGACAACAGCATATTCTTTTCAATTTTGACTCTTGAGTATATACCCGTAGTATATACATATGTATATATATATATATATATATATATATATATATACATATCTGTATGTATATATATATATGTATATATATATATATATATATATATATATATATATATATATATATATATATATATATACAATAGTTAAAATAAATCTTTATGTTTAGCTCAAAAGTTGTCAATTTAAATTCGTCTCACAGACATCCACTGTTTTTGGGGATACCTTATATGTTTTTATAGGAACGGATGTGGTTTTCGGTTGATTGACTGTGTCTTACTATGTCGGATATATACTTGAGAGTCAAAGGAATGAAAAAAAATATGTTGTCATAGTCCTATTAATGAATAACAACATTCAGTATGGAATAAAATACATGGTGGAATGATAAAATTCTATTTTCGATTTCTGAAAAGCAGATTTTACTTTTGTTTCAAACAACCAAATTGTTGGCCAGTTTGTATAAAGCCTAACGGCGATAGGAGCCTTCTATCATGTCTGACAGTGACAACATATTCAACGAGCGAGATTGAAGATGTGCCGCTGTACAACTCACGCCCTCTGCCATGTCCATGGTTTGATAACATAACCACTCCCAGCACCCTCAAAATGTATCGCTGGATTGCCAAATAAAGGAAAAAAAAAGACGTGTCCAGCTAATAATGAAAATAATGTTTCCGGCTTAGTCTTTGCTGTAGTTATATTTGAGGGACAAATCATGCCACCTCACATCTTCGAAATTCAACGCCAAAATGTACCTGAATGAATTAGAAAAGTGTGATAATCCCCTGGTGCAATCAGGTGAATGGTGGCAGACGTTGCGCGTGGCAGCAGCGCTCTGCGCATGGTCACAAGTCTAAAGAGACTGTCGACTTGGCTTCAAAAGAAGTGCAACGACATTCTGCCTTTTTTTTTATAACTGTCCCCTCCCCTCTCCCAGATTTGAATTCGCTGGAGTAGTTCATTTAGTCATACTGCGAGAACATCACAAATATGACCTCTCACAACACAAAAGCTAGCTTGGTTGGCGACATAAACAGAGTATGGCCGAGCACACCGGCGCTTGTAAAAAAAGCATGCTCCCAGTACCGGCGGCTACATTAGATGTCAGTTCTACCACATAATCAAATTACCTGAACTATTATTTTTTAAAAAATTGAATAAATTTTTTATGTTGTTCTTTTATCTTTTTTTTTTTACAGCTACACTTTTATCTCTTCACCTTGGATTTAGTAAATAGGAAATATGAGAGTTTTACAGTAGCGCATTACATTATAAGAGACTCGCCGCTGCCACTGCATACCTTCTAACTCGCCTAGGTTTCTTAATGCAAAACTTTTCCAAACTTTGCTGAACTATCTCGGCTCATCCAGAAACTTTCGCTTATATGACTCATCATTTTCCCTAAACAATCAAACGAAATTAGCATCACACTTTTTTCTCTTTCCTAACCTTTGGTTTTTGGTGTATAAAATCCCACGAGAAGCATTATAGCGACAGTTGTATTCATTGCTTTCTTCCTCACTAAATGTGCATCTATTTTTTTCCAATATGTATATATATATATATATATATATATCTGACAATATATATTTACTACTTAATGTATATACATATATATATGTATATATATACATACATTTATACGTAAATATATATATATACATATATGTATGTATATATAGATATGTATATATATACATATATAAATATATATACATATATGTATATACTTATTTATATATATATATATATATATATATATATATATATATATATATATATACCAGTTAAAAGAAAGCTTTATGTTGTAGAATTATAGCGACGGTTTTATTCATTGCGTTGTCCCTCACTAAATGTGCATCTATTTTTTCACAATATATATATATATATATATGCATATATATGTATGTATATATATGAATGCATATACATATATATGTAAATATATATAAATATCTGTATATATGTATGCCAAATAAAGGAAAAAAAAAGACGTGTCCAGCTAATAATGAAAATAATGTTTCCGGCTTAGTCTTTGCTGTAGTTATATTTGAGGGACAAATCATGCCACCTCACATCTTCGAAATTCAACGCCAAAATGTACCTGAATGAATTAGAAAAGTGTGATAATCCCCTGGTGCAATCAGGTGAATGGTGGCAGACGTTGCGCGTGGCAGCAGCGCTCTGCGCATGGTCACAAGTCTAAAGAGACTGTCGACTTGGCTTCAAAAGAAGTGCAACGACATTCTGCCTTTTTTTTTTATAACTGTCCCCTCCCCTCTCCCAGATTTGAATTCGCTGGAGTAGTTCATTTAGTCATACTGCGAGAACATCACAAATATGACCTCTCACAACACAAAAGCTAGCTTGGTTGGCGACATAAACAGAGTATGGCCGAGCACACCGGCGCTTGTAAAAAAAGCATGCTCCCAGTACCGGCGGCTACATTAGATGTCAGTTCTACCACATAATCAAATTACCTGAACTATTATTTTTTAAAAAATTGAATAAATTTTTTATGTTGTTCTTTTATCTTTTTTTTTTTACAGCTACACTTTTATCTCTTCACCTTGGATTTAGTAAATAGGAAATATGAGAGTTTTACAGTAGCGCATTACATTATAAGAGACTCGCCGCTGCCACTGCATACCTTCTAACTCGCCTAGGTTTCTTAATGCAAAACTTTTCCAAACTTTGCTGAACTATCTCGGCTCATCCAGAAACTTTCGCTTATATGACTCATCATTTTCCCTAAACAATCAAACGAAATTAGCATCACACTTTTTTCTCTTTCCTAACCTTTGGTTTTTGGTGTATAAAATCCCACGAGAAGCATTATAGCGACAGTTGTATTCATTGCTTTCTTCCTCACTAAATGTGCATCTATTTTTTTCCAATATGTATATATATATATATATATATATATATCTGACAATATATATTTACTACTTAATGTATATACATATATATATGTATATATATACATACATTTATACGTAAATATATATATATACATATATGTATGTATATATAGATATGTATATATATACATATATAAATATATATACATATATGTATATACTTATATATATATATATATATATATATATATATATATATATATACCAGTTAAAAGAAAGCTTTATGTTGTAGAATTATAGCGACGGTTTTATTCATTGCGTTGTCCCTCACTAAATGTGCATCTATTTTTTCACAATATATATATATATATATATATATATATATGTACATATTGTGAAAATATATATATATGCATATATATGTATGTATATATATGAATGCATATACATATATATGTAAATATATATAAATATCTGTATATATATATATATATATATATATATATATATATATATATATATATATACACCAGTTAAAAGAAATCTTTATGTTGTAGCTCAAAAGTTGTCAATTTAAATTCGAATAAACATAGTTCTCACAAACACCCACTATTTTTGGTGATATTCCTAAAAATGGTCAGATAACATTACATATATACACGCATGTATATACACATGTAAGTGTCTGTGCCTATGCGTGCAGCTGAATGAAACATTTTTATGCAAAAAAAAAATGTACACTTTTATTATATGACATATTCCAGCGGTTCCGTTTGCATATTTGATAAAGTACGACCGACTACGTTAAGATTATTGAAATTTGAAAAAAACTGTACCCATATTATAGTTTCCATCGCCATTAAAATATTTCGTAAAAAATATATTTCCTAAATTTACCTTGAGTGGTTTATTTAAATGTGGCACATTTACACACACACACACACTCACACATACATACACACACACAAACACATACACACCACACCACACACACTCACACATGCATACATATATGTATATATGTATACACTTATATTAAACTTGGAATATACATTTATCCTGACGTAAATCATGTGCATGTATATATATATATATATATATATATATATATATATATATATATATATATATATACGAACACACACACAGACGCACACACATATACACAATTATATATAGTATCATTTGTAAATTGTTATAGATTCCATCGTCGTAACGAATCCTCGTCTTCAATTGCATAAGGATTCCTTACGAGGATCATTGTGAAATATTCTGTATAGCTAAATTGCCATATATTTTTATAATATACCTGCTATATCTACTCAAACATTTTCTGTTTTAATATTAGAAATCAATTCCAAATACATTCTTCCTGCTCTTACGCTTTTTATGGGCACATTAATAATACTGCATATATATGTTTATATATATATATATATATATATGAATTTATATATATATATGTGTGTATATATATATATATATATATATATATATATATATATGCCGCTCTCATTTAGGGTGTACCAAATTGGTCAAAGGGAAAATTATTCCCAACTCGCATTTATGTAAAATTGCACCTTCGTATAAATAATTGAATTCGTTCAAAGGGTATCGCTAACAAAAACAAATAAAAAACGAATTTTAATGTGTTTGTATAATTCAGTAAATTTTCATATACCAATAAATTTTAAGCCGGAAAGTGTTCACTTAAATTGAAAGCTACAAAATTATCGTATTTCCTAATTGGGCATTCATATACTGTATTAACAAAACAAAGAAAGAATTGGTAGCAAAATTGAATTGTAATAAAAATAATTAAATTAACAATTAGTGAATTGGTAATTAATTGATATTGTTCTCTGACAAGTAAAACTTGAAAAATTCCTGCTTGTTGAAATTACCCTTGTTCTAAATGATTTTATCTAAAAATGCAAGGGTAAACACCACTTTTATCGGAGCAAAACACACTTGGAACTATAGACTCTTTTTATTATCAGAATAATTATTAATGGGATATATATTATTTTATTTAGGTATCCAATAACACAATTCACGAATGTTAATTTTGGTTCTGGAACCATGAATAACCCCAGCAGATGGATGGCAGACGTAGTTTAAATCCATGGGTATATCATCAGCTTCAAGATTGCAAAATATACTTTAAAATCTTAATTTGTTGAATAATCAGCTTCAAGATTAAAGACATACTTTAAAATCTTTATTTGTTGAATAAGCTAGCTTAGCCTTTTTTGTATCTGTTTAATTAATTAATAAATATTGGACGCATTTTAGGGTTTACCAAACTAGAAACGTCGAACGGCCCTGGTTATCTCCCTTTAACTGTTATAAGTACCTATGGCAATCTTGGGTTCCCATAATGTCAACTAATTTTTAAAAATTAATAACGAGTGGGATTATCTCCCTTTGTAGCTAAGAATACCCGATATTTGCCAATCCCAATAGATGAGAACGAAACAGAATAATGGATAAAGAAATAGAATGGAATCCATAACCTTGAATGATGAATCAGAATTAAATAAGTATGAGGTAGTCATTGGGGTTTATTTCCCTATTAAATAAAATATTAACTTAAAACTGGTCTTACATCTAAGAAATAAGATATTTTTACACAAAGAAGCGAGCATAAGTTGAATACGAATCTAACATAGCCGTAATGGTTTAGCTTAGTTGTTCTGGCCATATCATAAATATAAAAATACAATTCTAATTTTTATTTTCAAACTAAATTATGTGAAATAAAGAAATATAGAAATCTAATTTAAGAAATAACGAATAGTATTATTAAAAGATATCAAATGGCTACAGGTTTTTGTGGTAACTTCTTATGGCAGTAATACGAAAATTAGGTGATATATAAATATTAAAATAAGCTCCTGACAAAGATGCGTCTTGTATAAATGTGTTCGCATGCTTTTTTTCCTTTAATGTTCTATTGTTAAACTGTTTTTTATTCAATAAGTCTAAAGAGAGGCTGGTGATGTGAAAATTTTCAAACGCCATAATGATTGAATTTGTCCAATTAGTCCTGAAACAATTGTAACTAACAATGAAATAGACTTTTTGTTGCTATCAATTTTTTTTTTGAATTCTTGGTTTTGTTAATATATATATATATATATATATATATATATATATATATATATATATACATATATATATGCGTGTGTGTGTGGGTGGGCATATATATATATATATATATATATATTATAATATATATTAGTGAAGGGGCGATTCCAATATTTATCCCGATTCCGATACAATTACCCTGAGCATACTAACGTCCCCATTCCGAAACAATTACCGATTCCGATTTCGAATCTTTATAATCTATACATTTTTAACTATTAAAGTGTTACTTTGTTCTGAGTACTGTAAAAAGCACTTCTAAAATCTGCTTATTATATTTTCTCAAACGTAAAATCACACTTGTGAGGGGATGACCTAGAAATGTTCGTCTTACTGGAAGTTTGAATCAATAAATATGTATTATTTTATTATTATTATTATTTTATTATTATTATTACAAACAGTGGAAGATGATTCGTAAACCAAAAACAAACTAAAAACAATTTAAGGGGTCGGTTTTGAAATCGGAAAACTTTTTTCCGATTCCGATTCTGATACCCCAAAAAGCTCCGATTTTTCCGATTCCATATTTCCATTCCAATCAATCGTCCAAACACTAATATATATATATATATATATATATATATATATATATATATATATATATATATATATATATTAAATATAAAATATAAAATATATTTTAGTCATCGACATACAGACCTGTTTCGTTGTTTCACAACTCATCAGTGCCGCTAGACTAACACCTCTCCCAAGCCGAGGATCGAACCTAGAACCGTCGTGATGACAGTCGGCAGTTATATATATATATATATATATATATATATATATATATATATATATATATATATATATATATTACACACACACAAACACACAGACACACACACACATATATATATATATATGTGTGTGTGTGTGTGTGTGTTTGTGTGTGTGTAATATATATATATATATATACGAAGAGATTTGATATAACTACACACACACATAATTTATATATATGTATGCCTTCATATATACATATATATATATATATATATACATATATATATATATATATATATATATATATATATATATATATATATATATGGAGTAAGAGAGGAACACCCAGCAAAAATTAATACATTGAAAGCAAGTGCTCGTGAAAGCGGTACCTAACTCTCAAACTTAGCATCATACTGATTTAGTTCATGTAGAAAACCAATCGATCATGGCGTAACTTGACCTGATTGTTTTTGGCAGGATATAGCAAATCGCTCAGGATGGATCCAAGAAGCATCCGGTACGGAGGGCAGGGAAGGATACGTATCCGACAAAAGTACGCAATCGCCTCACCGCACATAGGCACGCACAGTGCACACACACGCACACATACATACTCACACACATATGGTGTATCGAATGTCTCTATTGGCTGCTGCAAAAGTTCTGTTGGGCCAATGCCAGGAAGCGTATCAAGTCTAAGCGAGTTGTGGCTTTTCGCTTTTCTCTCTTGACAGGAGATTTCGAAGCCGTGATTCATTGCCAATTGCTGGTTGGGGTTGGGAAGACATATGACGGACATTGTCCATTATCAGACGCACACAATCTACTCATCTTAAATGTAACAGAAAAAGATAAAAAATAAATAAATGGCTAGAAGTGAAAATAGAAAAGAGTCATATATATGTATAGCAAGGATTTAAACTTTTTAATAAGTTAAATGAAACGCAATAAGATACAAATTTGTTTCTATGAAAGTTTGGAATACTAAAACATTATATATATATATATATATATATATATATATATATATATATATACATATATATATATACTAGCAAAATACCCGTCGTTGAGTGGGTTCAAAAACAGGCTACAGAAAATGGACTCCGATTTATGAAAGTATGATAGGTTATGAAGAGATGATGAAAGTAAAATAAAATAGATAAACCCCATTATTAATTATACCATACATGTTCACACTAAAACCTTGTTAAACTGTGTTACATATTTCTATTCTATGGAGGTCACGCAAACGAACAACCTAAACTTTTATTATACCATATTTCATCAAACTGAAATATAATTATCAAAGTATACTTACGCAGATAGATGTGAAAAGTCTTTATTAAAATTTGCGCCTATTTCCATTCTATGGAAGCCAGGCGCGAACGCAGACTCAACAATTTTATTATACCATCCCAATTTAAGTTAAAGCATACTTATCAAAGTATTATTATGTACATACATATCAAAAACACTTGTACACGTTTTTTTTTTCTTTTTTTGATTTTTTTTTCCATACTTTGTGGACCAGGCGCGTACGCAAACTCAACAATTTTAATGAATAATCATTATGCCAGATCTAACATACCCATTCATGTGTCTCGATACATCTTCTATCATTATATGTTATCAGTTTTCTATAGTAGTTAACCATTATAGGAGCCTATTTGTTACCAGACACACACACAGGCGTTCAGCTTTATATTATAGACTAGCAGAAGTACCCGTCGTTGACTGGGTCAAAAAAAGCCTACAGAAAATGGACTTTGATTGATGATAGGTTATGGAAATGAGGGCGTTGTAAAGAGATAGGTTTTGATAGTCATAAATTTTAGCCTTAGCAAAATCTGATGAAAGAATGATAATTTTCGCGAAAATATATTTTTTTTATATCAACTTTGTTTCGATTCGTAGTTATATATATATATATATATATATATATATATATATATATATATATATATATATATATATATATATATATACAAGAAATACATGTTAACATAGTCAATAAAAGTTACTTGTATGGTAGAAAAGTTCATTGGTTTGTATTTTTAAGTAGTTTGTAAATAATTTTTTTTTTTTAATTCACGAACCGGTTAAAAAAAATCAAAATGGCAGCGACCTTGGAATGGAGACCCCGTTTTAAATTTGAAGGAGGGCCCCCTGAGCATTCTCTGTTAACCATTTAAGAGAGTTCCGTCAACGTAAGGAATATTTATAAACATATTTTAATGTTTTCTGTTATTTTGTGCTTGAGGAATATTCGATTATGGCATGTGTAGTTTATATAAAAAATCATTTTAGTTATTGCCTCAAATTTCGTTTTAATTTCGGTTTGCTAAAATTATTTCAAGTAAAGAGAATTAAAAACTATTTCAAAACAACAAAAAACATGAACTGAACTTTTATTGACTATGGTAACATTTATTTCTTGTATATTTATTTTTTCTGGTAGACGTTTGTTGGATTTTCTGCTAAACACCCTTATTAATTAATATCGATGAAATATCGAAAAACAAAGAAACAAAAACAGTTTTTTTTTAAATAATGAATCTTTACTTACTTTAATAAAATAATCCGAAACAGCAAAATGGGATATTAAAAAAGTAAACACGTAATTACTTTCGTTTTGTACCTATTTACTATGCCTCCCCACGGGACAGAGTTAGACACCAGGGTCGTTTTTTAACGTGGAGAAAAGGTACAAAAATAAAAATTGTCTCAGTCGTGAAGGATTTCTCCTCCACCGAAAGAGAACAAGACATAGAAGTGCAGCATCTGAAGAACAGATACTACACTTTGATGGTATTTATTTGCTCCCCACTGAGTAAAAACCAGCTCCCCTAAAAGTAGGCAAAAAGGGGGCACTCTGGTTACCAAAAATAATAATTGTCCCAGTATAGAGGGTTTCCCCTCCATTGACTGGTACAAATTATCTTAAGTGCAGCATCTGCCGGAACAGATGGTATTTATTTGCTCCCCCACCGAGCAAATTAGGCACAAGGCCGATTTTTTAATGTGAGGAGTGAAGGGAGGGGTAAGGGGAAAAGGGGACCAGCTCCCGAGAGGTGGGAAATGGGAGCTGGTTAAAGGTCAGGCATGTGGGGTTGCCCCCACATCTGGTCTTTGCTAGTCATAGCTAGTCATAGCTTGCAGTATCTGCCGGAACAGATGGTATTTATTTGCTCCCCCACTGAGCAAATTAGGCACAAGGCCGTTTTTAATGTGAGGTAAAAACCAGCTCCCCTAAAAGTAGGCAAAAAGGGGGCACTCTGGTTACCAAAAATAATAATTGTCCCAGTATAGAGGGTTTCTCCTCCATTGACTGGTACAAATTATCTTAAGTGCAGCATCTGCCGGAACAGATGGTATTTATTTGCTCCCTCACCGAACAAATTAGGCACAAGGCCGATTTTTAATGTGAGGAGTGAAGGGAGGGGTAAGGGGAAAAGGGGACCAGCTCCCGAGAGGTGGGAAATGGGAGCTGGTTAAAGGTCAGGCATGTGGGGTTGCCCCCACATCTGGTCTTTGCTAGTCATAGCTAGTCATAGCTTGCAGTATCTGCCGGAACAGATGGTATTTATTTGCTCCCCCACTGAGCAAATTAGGCACAAGGCCGTTTTTAATGTGAGGTAAAAACCAGCTCCCCTAAAAGTAGGCAAAAAGGGGACACTCTGGTTACCAAAAATAATAATTGTCCCAGTATAGAGGGTTTCCCCTCCATTGACTGGTACAAATTATCTTAAGTGCAGTATCTGTCGGAACAGATGGTATTTATTTGCTCCCCCACTGAGCAAATTAGGCACAAGGCCGTTTTTAATGTGAGGTAAAAACCAGCTCCCCAAAAAGGGGGCACTCTGGTTACCAAAAATAATAATTTTCCCAGTATAGAGGGTTTCCCCTCCATTGACTGGTACAAATTATCTTAAGTGCAGCATCTTCCGGAACAGATACTACACTTTGAGATATTAAATCTTTTATTCATGTTAAAAAATACAGTAAAATTAACGGTGAACAAAAAACTTAGGCACATGGCCAACTCAAAAGGGGGGATTTTGGGGGTCGTTGGTCATCCTTGTCACTCCAGAACTAAACAAAGTCAAAAGTTTCTCCCAGCTAGTATCTTCTTTCACCATAATACCGCATTCACCCTTTCATATTGTGGGACGTCCTAGTAACTCCCAATTTTTAAAACATTTTTTTATTGACGAGTAAAAACAAAAAAGATAACAATAAAATGGTACAATAATTCATTTGTGTCGAGGGCGGGGGAAGAAAAAATAAAAAGGTGATTAGTAGGACCCTCCCAACCCCGTCTAGTTGATAGACTGCCCGTTCCACTAGGTTTGTAAAAGGAACCTCGCTTCTGCGGGTCAGTTTCTAGGTGGGGATGCCCTCTAGATGGGGGTGAATGGAGAAAAGAAAATTTTTGTGGGTAAGGGATGGAGGTTAGTTTGTATTTCTTTTTCTCCAAGATGGGTAAAATTTAGAGGAAGGGGTGAAAACAAAAATTGCAGGTAAGAGGGGATGGGGATCTTGGAGGCTTCCTAATCGAGGAGGGATGGAACACACACTCAGCTAGCTGAGAGACTACTTGTTTAATTTAACTTTACAGAACTGCGCGTTCCACACCTAGGCGGGGAACACGTATTCAAATTTGGCTCCTCTTCGTACACACAGACTTGCCACATGTATCCATCTTCTGTCAAATGCCGCGCGATGCAGCCTTCTTCTATCACATCTGATCTTCACCCGTAGTTGGTGTTTAAAGAACGCGATCAGATCTTGATCAGAAAAAGACAACACCCCCCGGCAACCTTGCAGACGCGACGTCCAAATCACCATTCTCGCCACGGCCAGGATCGTAACGTAGACCATTTGTCTTTCCCGGTCCCACGGCGGCCTCACGTTGTCCACAACATTGGATACAGTAATTGGGCGAGGATGCTCAGGATCGATGCCAGCCGTCACCCCACTGACATACGACCAGTACTAGCGGAGTTCGCGGCAATCGAAGAAAGCGTGATCCGTAGTTACCACGGCCGTTGTCCCACAACGGGGACAATCAGGCGACTCCAGAAACCCAGAACTGCATTGTATGTTGTTGAGTGGAAGTGCATTTCGGGCCAATCGCCAGGTCAGAGAGAACTCCGAATTGTTCAGATGACTCGAACCTGGCGCCCAGCTCCACGCGGAGCGGATCTCACTCTGCTGCCACCCCAAACGCGCGCATAGCGGGTCGTCAGCGGCCCCCTTCACTAGATCCCTGTGGAGTTCCCTACGGGTAGCAGTCACAAGGTCACTGGACCTTGGTAGTCGTTTTAGCGCGGCTCGGCACTCTTTCATGTAGGCAGATTCTCCACGCGGCCTGCGACGGCTCTCGATGGAAGGGTCGAGAACGAGGTCGGGGAAGGCGGCAGTAACCACGGGGTGCCACGGTTGGTCATCCTGCATATAGTGGCTCAGGAAGGCCAGCCTCCCAGCATCTCGATGACACTTCAAGTCCGGCATTCCCAAGCCTCCCTCACACGGACGTTGAATACAGACCTGTCTGCTCACCCAGTGTCTTCCTCTGTCCCAAAGGAGCGAGGACAAGAGTTCGACAAGAGCTTTTAGGTGTTGTGCAGGCAGGGGAAGTACGGCCAGTCGGTAAAGGATGAGAGGAAAGACGTACGTGGCGCACGCCTCAGCTCTACCCTTTAAGGAAAGTTTCCTAGGAAGCCACGAATTGATTGCAGCCTCCACCTTTGACCGTACCTCCAACCAATTCTTGTCAAGCTGGAGACCCGGTCCGAACCACACGCCGAGGATCCGGACCGGGCCATCTGTCCAGCTGAAGGGCGCAGGGAGGTTTGCGTTGCCACTCCATGCGCCCAACCGCAGTCCTACCGACTTGTTGCGGTTTATCTTGGCCCCTGTAATTCTTTCGTACTGTGTGAGTGCCTCCGACACGACCTCAATGTCTCTGAAGCCCGACACGAAGATCGTGACATCATCGGCGAACGCGGATACCTTGGCAGCTGAGCCGCCAGGCAGAGTCATTCCGCGCAGGGCCGAATTTGCCTCCCCATGTCTCAGCTTGCGGAGAAGAGGCTCCAAAGCCAGGACATAAAGCAGGGGCGACAGCGGACAACCCTGACGAACCGACCGAGAGATAACAAAGGGTTTCGAGCGCTTTCCGTTCACTTGCACGACAGCCATGGGCTGTCGATACATTATGGAGATCCACTTGCAAATGTCCGGTTTAAAACCGGCGGCCTCTAAGACAGATGCCAGGAAACGATGGTCGACCCTATCGAAAGCTTTGGACTGATCTAAGTTTATCAGCGCGGCTTCCGTGTCGTCATCTATTCCCCCCTCTAGGATCATGCGGATCAGATGCAAGTTGTTCTGAATCGATCTCCCCTTCACAGCGTAGTTCTGTTCCGGTTCAACCAACTCGTCGATAACAACCTGCAGCCGATTCGACAGGACCTTGGCCAAAATCTTCAACTCTGTGTTTAGCAGAGTTATGGGCCTGTAGTCGTCTAACTCTTCCCCTCCATGCCCGTCATCTTTCTTCAGCAATGTGATCACTCCCTTGGTCACCTGCCCTGGGATGGATCCCTGAGCAAACCAATGGTTGAACATATCCGTCAGAAGAGGCAGAAACATGGGCGACAGCCTCAAGTACAGTTCGTATGGCAGACCATCAAGTCCTGGCGATCTGTCACAGCTGACCTGCTTCAGCGCAGTAAAGACCTCCTGCTCCGTCACCCGGCCCTCGCAACCAGCCGCTCTAGCTGCCTCGAGGCGGGGAGAGTCGGCCAAATAGTCGCTAAACTCAAGGACCGGAAGATCGGGCTGCTGCGTAAATCGCTCCTCGAAATGTTCTCGAAACCCCTCGCAGATCTCCCGAGTCGATTCCAGGGTGCGTCCATTCGGATGTTTGATTTTTGCAATGTATTTGTCCGTCTGCATCAGAATTGACTGCTTCGTTGCCTATCTTTCTAAGCCTAGCTCTAACTACTTGGCCTTCGTAACGCTCGCTAGTCTCGCGTAGAAGGTCCTGCTTAGCTAGTTCCTGACTAACCCTATCACCCTCCCCCGTAGCCTGGGCTAGTTTCTGCTCTAGCTTCTTCTTCGTCTTGGCCTTATCTAGTGCGAGGCGCTGGGAATACTTGACGGAGAAGCTTCTGATCTTGGCTTTGAGACCTAACCACCACTTACTCCCGGTAACCGCCCCCACTAGTGCCTTTTTAATCAATTCTCTTAACTGATCTTGGAAGTCTTGTATCTCCAGAAGGGAGGTGTTTAACTTCCAGTACCCCGCTAACTTAGGCCTATTTCCTAGCTTCAGCCGGGCCATAACTAATTTATGGTCCGTCTGGCCTAGCCCAGTGAACGTGGGACAAGATAAGAAGTCTACTTCGCCTCTCCTAACTAACATCCTGTCCAAATAAGTATTTGGATAGAAGGAAACACTATTGGTCCACGTCCACATCTCCCGCCCTGGATGCTCGAACCGAAACCTGTCGACCAGACCGCATCTAGCCATCAGATCAGCCAGGCTGGACTCGCACCTCTCCGATCCTCTAGCTCCGCCTCCTACCTTATCTATGTCGGGGTCTAAGATGGAATTCCAATCCCCCATTAGCACTACCCGCTTCCGACAATCTACAAACGCGTCAAGCTGACTGAAGAATGAGCCCCTCTCACGAGCGGTGCTGGGCGCATGAACCGCAATCACCCGAAACACAGAATCTTTTACGGCAACATCGGCCACAACCAGCCTACCCACCGCATCTCTATGGACAACGTCGACCGTCGCCGACAGGGTACGTTTAACCAGCACGGAAACTCCCTT
The DNA here is from genome assembly GCF_053919585.1 of Euprymna scolopes. Lineage (NCBI taxonomy): Eukaryota > Metazoa > Mollusca > Cephalopoda > Sepiida > Sepiolidae > Euprymna > Euprymna scolopes. Next base: position 42,570,198 of record NC_136495.1, on the reverse strand, counting down.
CCCCCGCGGGCTGCCATATGCTGAGAAAACCTCAAAGTCTCGGGCCAGCACCTGACAGTCCACAGAGGAAACGAAATGCGTCTCCTGAATCGCAGCAACATCCACTCCCAGGGACAAGAGGTCGTGCCGGAGGCGAGCCGCCCGGCCCGATGATCTCAAGCCCCTCGCATTCAGACTAGCCAAATTCAAAGCCATGGTACCTACCTTAAGGTGTGTTACACTCAGCTCCGAAGTCAGCCGGGGAAAGGACACCGACGTTGTGTGCAATGCTCAAGGTGGTCAGGTTTTTCATGTCCTGACCTTCTCTCACAATGCCGCCGACATCCAAAGGGTAAGTCAATTTAAGAGCCCTATAGAGTGACGGATGGACCAACACTGGGACCCTTCCCTTGCATTGTTTTGCGAGTTCCTCAAGGGAAGGGTCATTTTTCCTAATCAGTTCAATTCCCGGACCAGCCCCTTCAGCGGCTTCCAGCATTGTCCACACGTTGGTTTTGCAGGCCTCAGGAAGCCTGACGAAAGTTGTTAGCCGTGGGGCGTCCGGGAAATTAGAGGGGACATTAACGTCTTTTCCCCCTATCTGTTGGAAGTCCAGCAGAGGTTTTAAATTTTTTCTCTGCCGGTGTGGTAAGCCCATTGCCACAGACAGGGGGTCTACAAAACAAAGTTCCTCTCTCGTTTCGAGGGCGAGAGTCCCTGTTGGAGTGAGTCCGTAAGTGGGAGAATCTGAAGGGTCTCTCCCCCTCCCGGGTTCATTCTTTTCTTTCTGGGATGGCGGCTCAATTTGCATTGGTGTGGGGACGAGTGTCTGTGTGGTGTCTGGTGTTGGTGTTGGTGCGGTGTCTGGTGTTGGTGTGATGTCTGGTGTTGGTGTTGGTGTTGGTGTTGGTGCGGTGTCTGGTGTTGGTGTGGTGTCTGGTGTTGGTGTTGGTGCGGTGTCTGATGTTGGTGTTGGTGCAGTTTCTGGTGTTGGTGCAGTGTCTGGTGTTGGTGCGGTGTCTGATGTTGGTGTTGGTGTTAGTGAGGTGTCTAGTGTTGGTGCAGTATGTGGTATGGGGGTGGAAGTGGGTTGTGTTGTTGTTAGAGGTGGTGTATGCTCACAGGGAGTGGGGGCTGCCTTTCTTCCCCTTTCCTTTTCTTTTTTATTCTTTTGAATGAACCGGGGAGTGGTGAGGTTGAGTTCTTCTCCCTCTCACTAGCAGATTCATCCTCAGAGGAGCAGTGTTTTCTTCGCTTGATCCCCGTCTCAATTGGTGTGGGGACCGTTGGTTGTTGCTGCTCCTCTAGTTGTTGTTTCTCCGGTTGGTGCTGTTGCTTTTCTGGTTGCTGCAGCTGTTTTTGTTGCTGCTGCTGCTGTTCTGGCTGTTGCTGCTGCTGCTGTTTTTGTTGTTGCCGCTGTGTTCGTGGCATTGGTTGTGGCATTGGCCGCGGCAGCTGATGTTGTTGCTGCGGATGGTTCAATGGCTGGTTTGGCTGCTGCTGCTGTGTCTGCTGCCATGGCTGTTGTGGAGGCTGCTGTTGTTGTTGCTGCCTCAGTTGTTGGGTTGGTTGTGGGACGGTGGCAGATGGGATTGTGGGCTTCCATTTCCGCCTCATTACCGTGATCCATTCCTCCCCTTTGGCCTCCTGCACAGTTTTGGGTTTCCTCGGTGCTGGGGTTGGTCCTCCGGTTGCAGGAGTTGTGACAGCCTGTTTGGACACTGGTGCTGTCTCAGAGGTTGGGACCGCCTTTAGTGTCACTTGAGTAGGAGTTGACCTTTGAGGGCAGCTCTTGGCCATGTGACCCTGTTTTTGGCAGAACCAGCAGTGCGGACGACGCCCCTCCACTACTACTGTCATAGTTGCCTCCTTAAATGTCAGCTGTGCTGGTATCGCCTGGAAGCCTTCTTTCTTTAGCCTCATGGCCACAGTGTAGCTGCCCAAGTGCATGCCGGTTTTCGACCGCACTGGGGTTATTTTTTCCACCTCGCCGAACTGTGTGAAGAAGGATCCCAGGATTTCTGCTGATATTTGCATAGGTACATTGAATACCTGCACCCGGGTCCTTGTCCTGCCCTGGTATTCGGGCTTTAGTTTTATTCTCCCATACTTAATTTCCTGTAGGGAGAGTCTCTCCGCATCTTCCTTGGTGGGTAGGAGGATGTCCCACATGACGTAGCTCCTCTGGTACAGGTATAATACCGGGATGTTTAGCTTGTGTAGGAGCCCTGCCATGTCTTCCTTTTTCATTCCTAGGAGGCGGTTTTCCGGCATATCCGAGATGATGAGGGAGAGCACTCTGTCTTCGATTGCCTCCCAAGCGCCTGCCACTGGTTTAATTTCTGCCCCCTCTATGTATTGTCTGTACTTGGTCAAGTACAAGTCTCTATACTCTTGAGGGGACAGTTGCTTCTCTACAGTCTTCCCCCATGCCGACCCTCTTGTTGGTGTTGGATCTTTGGTGAGGTTGGACTGTTTTTGCTGTTCCTTGGCGGAAGGGTTGCTATTTTGAGGGGCATTTCCCTTTCCGCTTTCCTTTGGGACCGACTCTCCCTGCTCTATACTTCTTCCAGGAAATACTTCCCTTTTTGGGGAGTCGGCCTCCTGGGGAGCATTGTCCTCTTTATTGTCCTTGGGAGCTTTTGCCCCTTTTGTTATGGGGAGGTCTAGGCTGTATGCCCCCTCGTTTTCTTGATTTGCTCCCCTTTTGGGGCAGTAGCCCTCCTGGGGAGCACTGTCTCTCTTATCGTCCTTTGGGGCTACTGCCTCTTGATTTTTGTTGTCAGAGCGGGATGCCCTGTCCAACATTGTTTTTTCTCCCCTTTGTGGGGAGTCGCCCTCTTGGGGAGCACTGTCTCCCTTATCGTCCTTTGGGGCTACTGCCTCTTGATTTTGTTGTCGGAACGGGATGCCCCGTCCAACATTGTTTTTTCTCCCCTTTGTGGGGAGTCGCCCTCTTGGGGAGCTGCTGGTGAGTTTTCTCCCTTCTGGGGGGCGTCCTTCGGTTTAGTGTCCGGGCGGTATGCCCCGTTGCTTTTTGCTTCCCCTGTTGGGGAGTCGTCCTCTTGGGGAGCAGTTTTTCTTGTGGTAGCCCCCTGGCTGGGGGTATCGGTATTGGTGGTCCCCGGGCTGGGGGTGTCCATTTTTGAAAAAAGCTCTCTCTTCCCTGTATAATTCACCAAAATGAGTGACGTGGAGTCGGCGTCCAAAGTGGGAGCCGACTTTGGCGCCAAAAAGAAGTGGCGCCAAAGGCGGCAAGAGGGGAGATAGAACTGAGAGAGGGAGTGGGAAGTTAGTGGAGGGAAGAGAGAAAGTTTTTCCGACCCTCCCTCGCGGGAAGGTCGTAAATTATCAGCTCGTATCCCCCCGTGAGGGGGGAGAGCAGAGAAAGACAGACCAAGTGGGGGTGCGGACAGAACGCTACCCAACAAGCTCGCCGGGCACGAGAATGTGTCGCCAGAACAACACTGCCTATCGCTGTGTATGTATCAGAGAACAGATGGTATTTATTTGCTCCCCCACCGAGCAAATTAGGCACAAGGCCAATTTTTAATGTGAGGAGTGAAGGGAGGGGGAAGGGAAAAAGGGGACCAGCTCCCGAGAGGTGGGAAATGGGAGCTGGTTAAAGGTCAGGCATGTGGGGTTGCCCCCACATCTGGTCTTTGCTAGTCATAGCTAGTCATAGCTAGTCATAGCCTGCAGCATCTGCCGGAACAGATGGTATTTATTTGCTCCCCCACTGAGCAAATTAGGCACAAGGCCGATTTTTAATGTGAGGAGTGAAGGGAGGGGTAAGGGGAAAAGGGGACCAGCTCCCGAGAGGTGGGAAATGGGAGCTGGTTAAAGGTCAGACATGTGGGGTTGCCCCCACATCTGGTCTTTGCTAGTCATAGCTAGTCATAGCTTGCAGTATCTGCCGGAACAGATGGTATTTATTTGCTCCCCCACCGAGCAAATTAGGCACAAGGCCGTTTTTAATGTGAGGTAAAAACCAGCTCCCCTAAAAGTAGGCAAAAAGGGGGCACTCTGGTTACCAAAAATAATAATTGTCCCAGTATAGAGGGTTTCCCCTCCATTGACTGGTACAAATTATCTTAAGTGCAGCATCTGCCGGAACAGATACTACACTTTGATCTTGTTTATATATTTTATTGAGAAAGAAAAAATTGAACATAAAAAACGTACAAAAAATTCAATTCAACAAAATTAGGCACAAGGCCCTACAAGAAATTGGGAGGGGGAGGGTACAGGGTCTTTTTGACTATGTAACAGATGAGACTTTGAAGTCTTACTCTTGACTGGCAACATTTACCAAAATACCTCAATCACTCTGTGGATCCTAATCTAACTAATAACCCCAGCGTTCAATGTAAAATTTAACTATGTACAATTTGTATATTCATTTCTGTATGTTGTGTGTGCATTTTTTTTTTGTGTGTGTGTGTGTGTGTATGTGTGAGAAAATAAAGTTCGATTTCATTAGAAAGAGTTCTTGAATTAATTGGCATAAAATGTTCGTGGAGTGGGAAAAAACTAATGAAAGTGTTCATTTCAAAAATAAAGAAAAAACTACTAATGTGTTGTTAGTAAGACCCCCCTGTACTATTCTATGTGGCTAGATCCCCCACTGTTTTCCGGGGAACCGAAAACAAGCAGAGCATCCCTAATGGGGTTTGGGGAAGTCGCCTTAATGGAGGTGGGAGAAAATAAAGCAACGGATGGAGGGGGTAGGAAGGTGACCTCTGAGTGAGGGGGGTGACCGGGGGCATCAGAAAATAAAGATGAGGAGCAGGGGGGGGGGCAGACTCAGAGGTTCTCTAATACCAAAAAATAAAATCAGGAACAGGATCTCATTTGTACCACCAGTCAAGAGTTACTTTACTGAACTTATAATGCTAACCTAGGCGGGATGGGTTCCGTAGGACCCAGCACCGCCCATGCCATGCCTAAGGAGGGAACACGTATTGAAACTTGGCTCCTCGACGGATGCACAAACTAGTGCTGTGCACCCACCTCTTGTCAAATACCACTCTAGGCAACCTCTTCCAATCGCATCTGATCTTTACTTTAAGCAAATGTTTAAAGTAAACGATCAGATCCCGATCAGGAAAAGATGCCCCTTCGTGGACCAACTTGAGGCGCGTGATCCAAATGGTCATGCGCGCTACTGCTAGGATCGCCAGGAAAACCAAACTTTCCTCCCTGGGGAACGGTGGCTCCATTTTGTACACAAAAGTTCCTACGTCGAGATCGAGCAGACACTCGGCATCGATGCGAGCTGTTACCCCCTCGACGTACTTTAATAGGGGCTGTATCCGGCTGCAACTAAAAAACGCGTGCTCGATTGTTTCAGGCTCGCGTTCGTCACAGCACGGACAGAAGCGACTGGTATGTTCTTTATACCGGAAAAGTACATCGAAGAGGGGCAGCGCATTTCGGACCAGTCGCCAAGTCAGGGAGAATTCCGAGTTATTCAGAACCTCCCGTCCCGGCGCCCAACACCATTGAGAACGGACAACCTCCATCGACCATCCCATCCGCCTACAAAGTGGATCCTTCGCGGTCCCCTCCACTAAATCCCGATACAGTTTCTTCCTTGGCTGATCGAGGACATTGGTCCCCGGCAAAGCTCTAAGAGCGGTTCGGCATTCGGAGAAGAACTTGGACTCCCCCTTCGGTCTACGACGACCTTCTACCGAGGGGTTGGGTTTGAGATTGGGAAACGAGTTCTCAACCACAGGGACCCAAGGAGCGTCTCCTTCAAGTGAACGACTCAGGAAAGCCAATCTCTCGGCGTTTCTATGACACAAGAGACTGGGCTGACCCAGGCCTCCCTCGCTCGGATTTTGAACACAGACCTCTCTGCAGACATAATGCTTACCCTCGTTCCACAAAAGTGAATCGAGGCGCCCTTGTAAGCGGGTTAGTCGTTCTGCAGGGAGAGGAAGTACAGACAAACGGTAAAGGATGAGCGGAAAGACGTATGTAGCACACGCCTCCGCCCGACCCTTCAAGGACAATTTCCTTCCAATCCAAGTCTTTACTGACGATTTGACCTTAGACTGTACTTCCGACAAATTCTTTTCCAGCTGAAGTCCCGGTCCAAACCAGACACCGAGAATGCGGACCGGTCCATCGGTCCAGCTGAAAATACCTGGAAGCGAATTTACCCCGGTCCTGGCCCCCAACCGCAGGCCAACAGACTTGCTACGGTTGAAGATGGCCCCTGTTACTTCTTCGTATCGACCAAAAGGCCAAGTTAGTTTTGTAAAGCAAAAACTTTATATAAATATGAAAAAGGAAATGGCACCGTTTTCAAGCAGAACAGCTTCGTTTCAGTTTTACAGTATTGACCGGTGTAGTATTGCGCCGTCTGGTTAAGAGTTGTACTATTGTAATGTAAAGAACACGCAGAAAGGGTTGTAGTCAACTGAATTCCTTCTAGTACACTGACAAAAAAAAGCTTGAACAGATATATAAATAACACGATAACAAGTAACGTTCTAATTTTTTATTATTTATCTATTTTCGAAAGAGTGCCGCGTGCAAGTGGAGAATGGAAAAAAAAAACAGAGTTATGCAAAATTTGTATCGAAAATTGTCTAAAGTTCCGACTTTTTTTTGGTTTTCACTTTAATATGAACGTGAATTTATGAGGTGACTTTATTCGACACAATATGATTCAGCTAAAAAATAAAAGCCAACATGAATAAAGATTAAAGTTAAAGTGTCATTGTGGACCCTCACCCCTTTTAAAAAACTTGTAAAACTTTGTGACATATTTACATTCTATGGAGGTCAGGCTCGAACGAACACCCAATAATTTCATTATACCATATTTCTTCAAACTGAAACATAATTATCAAAGTATATTTTCGCAAATACATACGAAAAATCTTTGTTAAAGTTTGTCTCATATTTCCATGGAGTACAGACGCGAACGCATATCCAACAATTTTATTATACCATCCCTATTTAAGTTGAGACATACTTATCAAAGTAGTCTTATGTACATCTATATAAAAAACGTTATAAACGTTTTTTTTCATTTTTTATTTCCATACTTTGTGGACCAGGCGCGAACGTAGACCTCGCAACTTTTATGAACCATCGTTTTGCCAGATCAAACATGCCCATTCTTGATCCTCGATACATATTCTATCATCACATGTAATCATTCTTTTTTAAAATAGTAAACATATAGGATCCTATTCGTGACCAGACACACACACACACACAGACGTTCAGCTTCATATTATAGATATATAAATGACGAAGTCTATATTCAAAATTTTTATGATGTTGGCTATATTAGAATTCATTCTTTTAATTCTGTTGACACTTACAATTCTTGGCAGTAGCTGTTTCGTAGCGCGAAATCATTTATTTTATTATTATATCAATCGATTTCAACGAAATTAAAGGAATAAATTGTAAGATGGTCAATATCATGAAAGTTTGAATATAGACTTTTGCCATTGATTTGTTATATGCTCTGTAATTACATTGAACTTCTTGAATTAAGGATTTGTATATATAAAAAGTAAAATAGAATGTAAAAAATCGTATTTCCACAAATACATATATATATATACATATATATATATATATATATATATACATATATATATATATATATATATATATATATATATATGTGTGTGTGTGTGTGTGTGTTTGTCTGAGTGTGGACATATATATGGGTGTGTATGTGTTTGTTAGTGTGTAAAGTAAACCGTAAAATGATACATGGAAAACTCATAAAATGCAATAAAATATAGATCTGTTTGTATAAAACTCTGGAACAATTATGGAATATTATGATGTATTCTGCATTAGTACGCTTTTATATCTATCTATCTATATATATATATATATATATATAATATATTATATATATACACATATAATTCTATATATATGTGAGTATGTGTGTGTATGTGTACATATATATATGTATATATATATACATATATATATATATATATATATTTCTGTATGGGTTTGTGTGTGAAGAAAAACACTAAAAAGATACTTGGAAATATAATTTACTTAGACCCTGGTAATTCAACCAATTTCTAGTCAGTGTGGTGCCATTTGTAAGACTATGCAATTTTTTATTGTAATAATATTTATTATCAGCTAAGTCATTAGACCTATAATACTACCCATCAAAATAATAACAACAATAAAGCTGTGATATTACACAGTATATAGTAAATAAAGGCTTACATAATATGATAATTGCAATGCTGCTTTTTGGTTTCAAGTTATATAAATTGTTCATAAAATCTAAAGTATTATATACATCCTTTAATGTTTAAAGTCCAAAGTAAATAGATTAAAGAATCTTTAATGTGCCGATTACACACACACCCACACACACGCACGCACACACACACATACACAGACACACACACATATATTCATATAGATATATATGTATGTATATATATATATATATATACACATATATATGAGCAAACAGTTAATAAAAATGTTAAAAAACACTTTGAAATGAGTTAAACACATATTTAATCTGAAAAGGAAACACTAGATAAGTGGATAGTCCTTAATCCGCGGAGTTTCGAAGAAATACTTTCCTTCTCATCAGATGCTAGGAATTAGTAAAATGCGGGATCAGATTTTGCATGCAAAAGTATTTGATGAAACAACAAGTAAGTAAAAAATCTTACTTGAAAACAAAAAAAAAGTGAAGCAGAGGAAATATGGCGAAGAAAAAGGTTATTACACATGAATGGATAGTCTGGTAGCAGATAAATAATCCAGTGACGGTAAAATCCAAATATATAACTTCAAGAAAGTTAATTGAATTTCAATTTGCACCAGTATTTTATTTTATATATATATATATATATATATATATATATGTGTGTGTGTGTGTGTGTGTGTGTGTGTGTGTGTGTGTCTTTGTGTGTGTGTGTGTGTGAAAGAAAAACGAGACTGCAAAAATAAAACGAAAATGACGAGGACGAATACGTAAAAAGAACAAGAATAAAGACACCCTTAAAATATACACTGGAGAAAAAGAGCAGCCACGTATGATAAGGAGAATACACTATGAATGGGGAGGATAAAAAGGAGAATGATGAGGGAAAGAGTAAACAATGCAGAGTAAAAGAAACTGAGTAGAAAATCAAAAAAGAAAAAAAAAGAAGAAACTGAAGAGGAAAATTAAAAGAAAAAGAAGAAAAAGGAGATTGGAATGAATACGACTACTGAAACAATAATGACAAAGGGAATAATTCCAAATGAATTCAAAGGTTATTCGGATGTTGCGATGAAGAAGAAACTAATTTAAATAATAAATCAGATGACAAGATGGGAGAAAAAAGAATAGAGATAATAGGAAAAAGGAGGTAAAGAAAGAATTAACAATTAAGTAGAAAATAGTAGAATAGAAAATCATAGAAAAGAAAAAAAAGATATGAATAAACAGAAAAAGAAACAAAAACTTATAAAAGAAAAAACGTACAAAGAAAAACGCAGCGAATGATAACAAGATGACGGTAAAAGGTCAACGGAACAAAAGAGGAGAAAATTGAAAACTAGCAGATGAAAAAGTAAGTATAATAAATACGCATCCAGAAAAAGAGACAAAAAAAATGAAAACCGAGGCAGAGAAAAATTAGTAGAATGAAAAATTGAGAAATCAAAATAGGCGGAGAAAACAACTGACGATCAAGAGGAACAACGGAAATATAAGAAAATGTAGAAAACAAAGAAAGAAAAAAGTAGAAACGGACAATATTACTATAAGGAATAATAATACAAGATGGACGATATAAAAAAAAAATGGTAAAATAGATAAAAACCGAGGCGGTCAATAGCCCGAAGAGGAGTAGGAGAAGTAGAAAGAGACACAATAAAATCGAAACATTGATGCGTGGTTACTTCTAAGTGCCATTCTGAAGAAGAGAAAACGCGTTAGCAACGTGTGCTTTAGTGACAAAAATGAGAGTATAAAAGCCTCGATTTTGTTTTCCGATTTTTCAGCGTATTTTTTTTTTGTGTGTACATTTTTTACCTTCGCTTCGATCCGAGTGTTGACAAATGTCACCATTAACGCCACTGGGAAAAAGGCACTTCAGCATGAAGCAGCTGAGCCAATATTTGCCAGAGTTTTAACTGATAAAAAAACACAAAACGATAAAGTAGTGTAAAAATCAACCAGAAAAAAATGACCCAATAACACATACACAGACAGACATATACATAAACACGCACACACACACACGCACACACACACACACACACACACACACACACACACACACACATATATATATATGCAGCTACTTTCTCTGTGTGTATGAGTGTGTTTTCGTTTCCTATGATCTTCGAAATGGCTTAGCCCATTTTTATGAAATTTTACATGAATGCATTTTATTTATCTGGTAGTGTTCTTAGGTCAGTAGTATGGAAATGCTTTCGATAAGTACTGATAATCGATAACTGAAAAAATCCGATAAAAGAAGGAACAGGCGATTTTGAGCCAAGTTTCAACTTTATACAGCCTAATATTACAAGTACACTTGAGAAGTTTTATTACTACACAAGCCGAAACGTTCTTTGATATGAAAGGGATAAGTTCGACATGCATGTATTTTGTTAAAACACCATTGATTGACAGAACAGCTACACATATAAAATACACGATACGGTTCTTTGTTAGAGGTGCGTTCGAAATGAATGTTTTTGTTCGGGGCATAATTACACTTGGATACTGGATTTCGCATTTAAAACTTAAATTCACGCCATCTTCTATAACATAAATCTCACCTTTCTGTTTATATGTATGTATGTATGTATTTTGTATGTGTTCTTAAAACTTTCGACAGTGGCGACGGGTTTTCACGAGATCAGTATCGTCTTGAAGCTCGACCCTTCAGACAATAAATATAAAAAAATGTCCAAAAGCGTTAATTCCTTCAGCCTTGGCATTTATCAACAGGGAGGGATCGTTTTTTCGCCGATATTTTCGAAAGTCATCCCATCTTTTCGATTGACTAGCCTTAATTTAAACATTCGACACTTCCCGTTTGGCGATGGGTGCAACTGTAAAGACGTCACATTTTTTTCATTCTTTTTCTCCTTCGTGGTACAAGTTCGAGCCTGCCTGCCGAATACCATCTTTTTTTTTACTCAACATCCACCCCCAAAAAATCATCGGTGTGGGAGACCGAAAAATACAATTACGAATTACTGAGCATGAAATTTCTGTGAAGAAATTTCTGCAAATTCCGGAATACGACAGGAACATTCGTGAGTTGGAGAAGATATACCTGATGATGGTAGATAACATTGACTGAAACGTTGAGAAATTCACACTTAAGATATGAATAAGATGAGAATAGTAGACCGATGAGTCCAAACGATACGAGTAACCAGTTCTCATCATCAAAATTCAGGAACGCAATTATTTTCAATTATAATAATTGTAGATTTGTCATGATGTCATAGATTTGTCTGTTGCAAATCATGATTACAACAATAACAAACAAGTGAAGCATGCATGGTTCCCCGTGAATGCACACTGAACGAGGCATGAAAAAATGAATAAGTTAAGCATTTAGCACCAAATTCTCCCAGGGACGGCAAATCCTGGTGAAAATGAACAAACGGTACAGTTTTAAACCTTAACATATGTAAATTTAAGTTCTGCACCATGCAAAATACGGAAATGACTAAGTCCATCATTTGCCCCCCGCCTATTTAACCCTCAAAATTGCCAAGGCCTTAACATATTTAAATTTGAATTCAGCACCATGCAAAACGGCTAAATAGACATTCACAGAAAATTTTGGACAAATATGGTAAAACAGTCCCAAAAATGGAATGTTTTTATGAGACTTAAAAGAACCCCTAGCGCACACCCAAGAGTCATCGCGAAATATAGGAACAAAACTATAGAGAAATCAGTTCTAATTTTGCAGAAAGTTTTATAAAAATTCCATGACATCATTTTTTAATAAGCAGAAAAGTGTCAAAGCAATTTTAATCCGAAAGGCATCCCTAGGGGATCAATGGGAGTTTTCCCGAAAATCCGTTCTGTTACTTTTTTACTCATATAATGTTTAATGATTGTGCCAAAATTTCCAAAAATACCAAGGCGTAGTTATTGAGGAAAGTGCTGACAGACAAACAGACAAACGGACAGGGTTGAATTTTCAGGCCCATCCTCGTTTTTCGGGGGACCAAAAATCGTTAAAACTTAGTAAAATAGTTCAATACAATTTATTTTGGTTAGACTTCGTTTTGTATGCATTTTTTCAACAAGTATATAATTTTAGTCTAGCAAACAAAGGCGATGAAGGGAGTGTATATCCGCTAATTTTTTTAAAGTTTAGGTTAACACCTTATCTAAGTAAATTTCGACCATTCTAGTAATTTGTGTGTCAATATATATCTGATAAATTAATACATATAAATATGTAAACATTAATGTATATATGTGTACAAATTTATTGTAAACAAATAATAATAATAACTTTATATATTCTTTATAAACAAGAACCTACTATTCTATTTGACAATCTAGCAACAAGACGAAGGCACTGTGCTTTTTACGCATGAGGGTTGGGACGTTAACATATGTAGTAACACTATTGAGAAAATACTATTCTGATTTATATGAAAAATTGAAAGAATTAACGAAAAGAAAAACTCGCTGGGAAAGTAATTAATATCTTTAGAATGATCTAAAAATATATCACATTAGCAACTTAAATAAAAAGAATATTTCAGCGAAAATATCAACCAAATTGTAATATGAATTTTTATAAAGTATTATCAAGATAGAAAGAAATTTACAGTGCAATATATATATATATATATATATATATATATATATATATATATATAGTAATTTATAAAATATATATGGCGATTAAGCTACACTGAATATTCCGCGTTTCATCCACTCTAGGACTTCTCAGACTTATGCGCATAAGCCTGAGGAGTCCTAGTATATGTAATGCGGAATATTCCGTGTAGCTTAATCGCCATATATATTTTATAAATTACTAACTAGCTCTACCTACGTATTGATCACTTTTGAAGTAAATACTTAAAGTTTACGCATAAATCTATACTTTCGTATATTAATTTTATGTGAGTAAATTAAGTAGTTATATATCTATCTGTCTCCCTCTTTCTCTCTGTCCCTCTTTCTCTCTCTCTCTCTCTCTATATATATATATATATATATACGTTTTATTTTTTATTATCGTATCTTTCTGTTAATTTAGAGCATTCTGTAACTTAACAGAACGATACGGAAATATTTGCTCTACCACAGTATTGAGCACTTTCTTCAGTTTTTATTAATTACCATTTCTACTATATATATACATATATATATATATATATATATATATATATATATATATATGCGTGTGTGTGTGTGTGTGTGTGTGTGTGTATGTATACTTATGCTAGCGCAAAAATTTCTGCCATACGTGCAACAATTTCTAGTAATATTCGCATGGGCATCTGTATTTTTGAGGTGATCACCCTACAAAATGTTGCAAATACACACTAATATGTATAGAGAGTACGTATTATCGCAGTGTCAAATGATTGATTCTAGATATGTTTCAAAATGCAGCTATTGTTTTTTTTTAATAAAACGAAAGAAGGACTTCCAAGGAGAACCAATGGACGCAGACACATTTATAGAATAGAAACTTTCGCAAAAAGTTTTATTTCTCAACACGATATGCATAAAAATGAATAAGGAAATACATTTGTTTTATGGAAAGCAAAAGTAATGGTAGAATTATATTATATATGGCTTATATTTATTCCAAAATATGCGTAAATTTTAAGTCTTGTAGCGATATATATATATATATATATATATATATATATATATATATATTCTCTTCTCTACCTCTATATTAATAAAGTGGCCGCATGAATTTCCTCTGGAAAATAAATATACCGTAGGTTTGCAACAACATATGCCAAATACAAATTCAATACACTAGGTTAATGTTCACTAGCTAATGTAGTATCCGAACACCATTTTAGACACATTGAGTCATGAAGATAAAATATTACAGTGCATCCTACGAGAAACGGCATCAAAATCGCACATCGTTAGAGACAGGCGCCATATTTTTTCTATAAATAAAAAGTTCATACCACTGCTACCAGTTGTCACCGAGATGGATTCTACACATTCCACAGATCTGTGCTTGCACTGACCGTAACTGGTTCATACGTACATAAACCGAACTTAATCTTTTCAATTTCTGTTTCATAAATAATAAAGGTTCTCATTTTAAATAGCTGAGCTCTGAAAATTCTCATATTCTGGGATCCTATTATTCGCTTTATAAATGAACGGTTACAAAAATTAAAATATGCCATGACTAAGTAATATATTATTTTGCCCGGCCTCAAGTTCATTTAATGCATATGCCATTACAGTCGTTTGTATGCGCGTACAATAGAAGTCACACTAATTGTTGTTTTGTAGCTGTCAGACTGCTGCTCCCAGTGTGTGTGAAGGATTTATTATTCTTCTCACGCTCTCACTTCACTAATGCTTCTTATTTTGTTCCTGCCTGTTTGTTTTTGCGTGTTCGTTTGAGCATGCGTTTGACAATAGTTTCACATTTCTTCTTCTTAATCTTTTATTTTTAAGTATAAATTCAATTTCTCTTTTGATTACTTTTTTCTTTGATACACATTTTTTATTGTGTTGAGATTTAAAAAAATATATTCTATTTTTTTAGTAAGTTACGTTTTTTGAACGCTAGCCGTTAGCCTATTTTAAATAGACTAACGGCTATAACGTAATATTACTCGACTGTGGCCTACGCCATGCGTAATCTGTATTGTATGTACACAAACATATGCATATACTCATATGAAGTGAAAGAGTGTTCTAACTAATCTATACTTTCACCTTATATTCTTTGGATGCCAGGCGCGAACGCAGACCACCCATTATAATTATACCATCCCTATTTAAGTTAAAACATACTTATCAAAGTATTATTATGTACATCTATATCAAAAACACTTGTAAACGTTTTTTTTTAATTTTTAAATTTTTTATTTCCATACTTTGTGGACCAGGCGCGTACGCAGACCCAATAATTTTAATGAATCACCATTATGCCAGATCAAACATACCCATTCCTGTATTTCGATACATCTTCTATCATCATATGCGATCAGTTTTCTATAATAGTCAACTATATAGGAGCCTATTCGTGACCAGACACACACACAGACGTTCAGCTTTATATTATATATATATATATATATATATATATATATATATATATATATATATATATATATATATTTGACTGGTGTTAATTGTGACACCCTGCACTGAAGATTCCCGAAAAAATGAAACACTAGTATCTGTAGGTATTTAATTATTATAGTAAAAAAATAATTATGACAGCCCCTTTAAGAAATTCGTTTCTTATCGTTGAGCACTTTCAGTTGAATTTAAAAAATCGGCAAATTAAGCTCTTATGCACAGATCATCGTATAACGATTAGATCACTGTCTGACTGACGTAAAGAACATTTAAAAATTAAAATGTTTAAATTCAACGTTATTTTACGCGGTTAATGGTAGCCGAATGGATATGGTCTTTGCTGATCGAACCAGAGATGTGTTGCCGAATTTGAATCGTTCGACTGGTGTTAATCGTGACACTATGCTCTGAAGATTCTCGAAAAGATGCATTTTCGTAAAAATAATTGAATTCATTCAAAAGTATCGCAAGCAAAACAAATCAATAATATCTACATAAAAAGATATACATCCAGCAGACGCACCAAATAGACAAGGGATTGACGTTTAGGCTCCTAACAATGGGATCCCGATTTAAAATCTTGCTAGATTCAATCACTGTGATGGGTCGTAGTTGGCGAAATACTTGTCAGTCGATAATTATATTTTAAACAATATATATGCTGTTGTTCTGTTTGGGGGTACCAAATTGGCGAATTGGAAAATCATGGCCAACTCGCATTTACGTAAAACTGCAATTTCATTAAAATAATTGAATTCATTCAAAAGTATTGCAAAATCACAAATAAAGAACATCTACATAAAACGCGATACATCTATCAGTCGCGCGATGCAGCCAAATCGGAAAGAAGTAAGATTCTAACCATGGGTTCCCAATTTCGAATCTCTCTAGATTTATACCACTGATGAATCGCAGACGGCAAAATACGTATCACTGTATAATTATATTTAAAAAAAAAATAATATATATATATATGTGTGTGTGTGTGTATATGTATGGATTCATATACATTTATAGATATATAAATTTATGTAGGTATATATATATATATATGTATGTATATATATATATATATATAGTTTAAAATATGATTATACAGTGATACGTATTTTGCCGTCTGCTATTCATATATATATATATATATATATATATATATATTTGTTATTCCTATTTTACATCTCCAATAATAATCTGATTACCCATGTAATATAATATGCATATAGTTCTGTCTTGTTTTAACCAATGATTTTAACTTTACTGGTACTTTAAAATGAATAAATATTTATCATTTTATTATTAACACCATATATTGAAAATTACATTAAAAATATGGAAAATTACATTTTAAAAAAATTTAAAGAATCGTTATTAGCATCAGAAAATTGGCACCCATTTTCTATTTGTGATATCGATTGTCATCATTTTAAACTGACTCTTCTTCGATATTTTAAGCTACTAAATTCGTCTTATTCTGTAAAGTTAAAGAAATCCAGGCTTTGCGTCAGAAGGAGTTTTACGACTTTGTATGTTCCTCTCAGAATGCCTCCTCCTGCCGCAACCTGAACTCACTGGACTACTTCGCTTACTGATACCTCGAGAACAGCACTAACATGATCTCTTACAAGACCAAACCCGTTTGATCGCCGGCATTTGCTGATGATTCGTCGAGTTCTTGCCGGCGCTTGTGAAAAAAGCATGCCCCCAGTTCCGGACCCTTATCGAGGCTTTTATTGAGTCTTAAGGTGGCTACATTAAATAGATACCAACTCTACAGAATAATAAATTAACCTGAATTGATTTAATTGATAAAAGTTTTAAAATAAAGCTGTAGTGTTGTCTTAAGGAGGACAGCTTTTTCATTTCATTCTGTATATCTTTCTTCCAGTAATGGATTCAGTGGTAGAGTACACTGCACTTTTAAGCCTTGTTTGTGCAAGTGTTTTATGTATAACTTCGAACCAACACCAGTTTTCTTGTTTTGTTTATACTGACATTGTTATCGAGCGCTAGTAAATATTTATTCCACTGGAGTCAAACAATGCCGATCTGGAAAATCCAGTCGGATATTACACATCCGGTGCCTCAGTAAAACTTATCCGCACAGAAATGACCATTGCCTTTTGAGACTGAATACATTGGATTATATACAAGATGAAGTCATAAAAGATTCCAGGTTCACTGTATGACCTTATTAAAAATGACCATAGAAATAGATAAATTCGTGAATTCTATAGGACGTCGGAAAATATGATATCAAGTATAACAGGGAGAGTTAAAATGAGGGAAACGGGAGTAAATGTATTTTAAGACTTAATATAAATAGCGATTTATGGATAAAGTAATAAAGAAGGATATAGAGAAGTCATATAGAAACGAAGGACAAGCAGCTGGAGTGAAACATGGAGATGTTGAGAGAGATGCGAAGAGTGAAGTGAGAAATGGCAAGACAGAAAGTAGAGAGGGGATATTTATCGTAGAATGAGACAGAGAAAGGGGAAATCGGGGGGAAATTTTTCATAATTCGATTACGTTATTAAATGGTAAATTTTAAGAAAATAATGAGGAAGTAATTGACAGGTGGAAGATAGTGAAGAATGGAATTGGTGCAAGAGAAGAATTAAAATCAGTGAGATATGGAGAGAAAGGAGACATAGAAAAGAGTGAGAGTAAAATGAGAAATTAGGTGACAGGTGTGAGAACAAGAGAGAGAGAGAGAGACAATCAAACGGAAAGGAGAGAATGCATAAAAACAATGCTTATATTATATAAGAAAATATATTTTCATGATTTGAAATCATAATAACTTGTCAAAGGATGAATGATATCTTATGACATCTTCAGAGAGAAGATAACCCCTGAACTATCATAACTGTAATGGTGTATACTATTTTTATAGTGAATGCGTCATCTTGCTTCTTCAGTTTCTTAGAGACGCGGTAGAAATTACTAGTCAAGAATCCGTTCTTGACAATAAGTCCGACATGTGATGGACCAGGAACAGGCCCAATACCTGTCGGACTGAAGTACACTGCCTGTGTACCGTCTTGGGGGTTCACCCTCCCAGGCCTTGCGACCCAGTTTTCGAATGGGGAAAGTTTATCGTGTGCTGCATTAGCTGGCCGGACTGGGGAATTCCGACGGGGATGCCCATTTTTTTTGTTTGTTTGCTTTTTTTTTTTTTTGCTGGGCAAGATTTCCCCTCCTTTAGGTGCGCTTCCATGACATCTACTATTTCTTGAGCTTTCTATCACATCTTACTGATGCTGGCAACATGTACATATCTACCTGGAAGGGTATTGTGAGAGATATACTTGTGAAATTAGTTTGTAAACTCATGCTTCTAAAGAATATTGAACATATAACTTATCTCAACGTAAGGTACGATTTCTAATTAGCTTTATCGTACAGTTTAATGTACGTGCATCAGTGGATATATGGCTTGCAATGTTAATTAACTCTCTAATTGCAAATAGGAATCAAATAACTTTCACATGATTCTTGAATCAGCCATTACGACTACATGATTTAAGTGTTTAATTCCAATCGTAGTTTAATTAGCGTTCGCTTTAATTAATGATATTAAGTAGATAATCTTTGCGATGCATGTAAATCTGTAATGATAAATTCGTAAGATAATACATAATAAGAAATTCCTTTGGAACGGTAGATTTGTGCCAGACAACTAAAACACGATTTGTAGCTACCTAACCCGGCAGTGACTTCTAATGAATGAGAAACGTTATATTATTCTGACACCCTATGTATTAGATTTTTAATCTATGGTAGACTACCCGTGCCTCGTTAGGTCAGTATGTTATATTAGCTATAGAATTTATGCATAAGCGTGACACTTATGACGTAAAGAAAATAGTTTTTTTTTTGACATAACAGAAACATTTCTATGAAAGTATATTAAAATGAAAAAAGAATATAGATAGATTTCTATGAGTCGTTCTGTTTATTATAATTGATTATTTAAAACATTTTTGTTTTTACAGTTACTGAATTATAAGTGGTTGGCCATACTTATAGGTAAATGTGCACTGAACAGATACCATAATACTTATTATAGTTAAATTCAAATTTTTATATACCTGCCTTTTTTTACATCGTTCATTTCTGTATTACGTTTAAGTTATTTTAAACCCCACTCCTCCCATGTTAATTATAATTTCGAAATAATAACGCTAATATTTCAGCGTCCTAATTGTTCTTTTGTTTTTTGTTTATTTAAACCCCTCTCTACCCATGTTAAAAAATAATTTCGTATTAATTACGTTAATATTTCAGGATCCTAATTGGTCTTTTGTTGTTGGATTTTTTTTTCGCGCTTAAATTATCCAAATAAAAAAAATTGTTAATACTGTCTGCTATTTTTTTTACATCGTTCATTTCTGTATTACTTTTAAGTTTTTTCAAACCCATCTCTTCCCATGGTAAATACTAATTTAGAAATAGTAACGTTAATATTTCAGTGTGCAGGTCATGCACGCTTGCCTAACCGGATGTCGTAAACCGGAAAGTGGGTTACATACATCGTTACAAGATCATCTGAGTTTTATAATTATATAGATTATAATTCTCTTACTCCTCTGTTTGTCTCTTCGTCCACATTTTCTTGGAAACTACTAGTCCAATCTAACTAAAATTTTGCATATACTTTTGTTACGATGATGTTAAACAAAGTAATGATCATAGCAATTATTAAGTGCAAAATAGGAATTAATGGGAATTATTCATTAGATTAGCATATATATTCTAATAGTATTATCGGAAAAAAACTGAGCTGATTATGGTGTCGGTTTGATCCAGAGTTAGGGGTAAATAGAGATTATGAAAGATTAGTATTTAATGCAAAAACGATAATTATATCATACCCACCATGAATTTGACAAACCTCACTGGTACTAACGGGATACAATGCTAGCGAAAACATATATCGCATTATTTATTCATTTATTCATTGCGGACTACTATCCTAATCATTTAGTTGTTGTTTCACCGCGACGGGATAGGAACTCCGAATCTCCGTACTGCATCCTCAGCTATTACAACCTTCCCTTTCCTGTACGATAAAGTTTTCAGATAATACACAAAAAGGCTTCGGGGCCCGTGGCGCAGTGGATGGAGACGTTTAATCTCTACGATTCTAGGTGAGAATTGTCTGAAGATAACGGTTTCAATCTTACCCAAACCGGCCAGAGGCTTAGTTGGCCAAAACGTGCTGAGACGACAACAATGGAAGGCAGTAATTGCTGAAGATGCAATTAGGAGATTCGGAATTCTTATACCGTCGCGGTCACCGCATGACGAAGGTCTGAGGAATAGGTGGCCGAAACGTCGTGAAAGAACAACTAAACCATGAGGATAATAGTCCGCAATAAATAAATAAATAATACAAATTACTCATCTCAATAATGAATTCCAATTAATTAAAATATATCTCATTAATTAGAAATTAATATATACTATGTATATATATATATATGCACAAATATATATATATATATATATATATATATATATATATATATATAATATTCCGCTTATGTATCCAACAAAATTACTTGCAATGTTACATGTAATACTATTTATCTAAGATCCAGATCCACGTATATCCAGCAAATACAAATGACGCCGACTGTGATCCTTAAGATCTGAGGCAGTCGATGGATGGCAAGAAAATCTGGAGAGTGAGAGAGTCACAAGGAGCTTGACCAGATAGATATCAGGTAGATTTATCCAAGAAATGTTTGTGTTTCTCCTCTGGGCGTTCATACTGAATGCATATTGATTTTAATACGGTATATGGAAAGTTGCAATAAAGACAAGCAAACACCAGCAAAAACAAGAACAAAAAAATGGTTCAATGTTCAATCTGAGACTCTCGGTGACATTCAATCTTATCAAAGGACGCTTTGTTATTTTGTATTTTTTTTATTATATTTATTTTGTCTATGTTTCCAAAGTCCCTAGAGGAAAAAGATTTGATGTCCAATCTAGTTGACAGTTGTATCAGAGTCAGACACGAGTTGTGTTTCGTTGTTGGTACGAAAATGAATAGAAACTGTTAGTCACATTTTTTACAAACATTATTTCGTAAGGATTAAGTTGAAAGTATATGGAAAAGATTACACAATAACAAAGGCTTATTTGATAAGCATGCATGCTAGCGAAAGCCGCAGATAAAATAATTTACAAAATGATGTCATTTAACGAAAAATTATACAGAAATTCTTTAGTTTTCTAAAGTGATCAAATTAAACCTTACGAAATAATATTTTCAGAAGGTGTTCCTAGTAATTTCAAGTAGAATTTTTACTGAAAGCCTTTCAAAAGGTGACATTAGTTTGTATTGCTATTATGAATATATACCTGTCAATATTTTTATGGAAAGAAGACTATATATTTAAATAAATATGTACAATCTCAACGAAAATAAAAGAAATATATTCACCTTAAGTAGGCAAGACGTTTCTAAAGTAATGCCTTATCCTACTCCACTCCAAAAAATCAGATGAGACAGCAAGTTGAACAGTTATGAAGACTGACTATATGCAATCAGGACCTAGATGTTTCATCTCTTTGTTACAGATGTTGACGGTGTGGAAATAAGAAAACGTACCTGGACGTATCTGGCTCTTATATAGTTAGAGAATTGCATCAGCAGAGAGATATCTACTAGATCGATAGAAGTATCCGAACATTTTTCCAGCGGCTTTGGCAACGAATTTAATGTGTGTGTTCCATTTAAGATCAGGAGGAAAGGTTAAGCCCAGAAGCTTTTCAAAACATGAGGCCTCCCCAAGACGAGAGTCATTCATTTCAATTGATGCCAGATGAGGATCAGAGCGTTGATTATGTAAAGATAAAATTTGGTTTTAGATGCATTAAAAGTAACAAGCCACCTCTTCCCCCATTGTACCACTTGCTCAAGACAGAGGAGAAAGAATCAAAGAGAACTTGGTCGTTTACGGTCTTAGATGTGCTACCATAGATAGTAGTGTCATCAGCATAAATGCCTACGAATGATGCAAGAATGTGATTTGGAAGATCACTAATGTAGATCAGAAAGAGAGTTGGGCCCAGGGTGGACCTCTGAGGGACTCCAGCATTAATACTTAGAGCTTCTGATTTCTGCCCATTAAAAACTTCCCTTATGAACCTATCAGAGAGAATTAATTTAATAATTGAGAAGACATTTCCAGCTATACCGTAGCTGGAGGTCTTGTGAAGTAAACCTTTATGCAATACTCTATCAAAGGCCTTTGATATGTCAAGAACAATAGCCTCCGTCGAGAGATTCGCTAATCCTATGAGATATAACCGTAAGCACATCTTCTGTAGATGTAGCAGAACGGAAACCGTATTGCGTGTCACTAAGAAGGTTTTTTTTAGCTGAAATGGTTGATTATTTCCCTATTTTACACAGATTTCTGCAACTTACTCATGATGCACAGGAGACTTATTGGCTTGTACTGAGAGGGAGATAAGCGATCACCTGAATTCTTAAATACAGGGACATAGTGATGAGATTTTCCAGTGTGACGGGAACTAATTCTCCTTAAGATAACTTTTAAACAGTTTTAAGGATGGGCGCTAGTTCTGTTGAAGTCTTTTGGGTACTATAATTGGAATACCGTCAGGGCCGGTTGCTTTACTAGAATCAAGCTTCAAAACAATATGAATGTCGTAAAAATCCGTCGTCCCGTCGACAGTTTTAGGAAACATACAAACATATATACATACATACGTTTAAACATACATGTGAGATTTATATGATAGTTTAATATATGAGCAATAATAACAGGTTCTTTGCCAAATCACGGAATGATAGGTTCCGTATGTAGCGAGCTGGACATAAAAATGTCCAGGTTGGTATAGGGGTGCGAGTTTAAACCACTGGGATTGATGCACTCCCAGTCTTCGTTGACATGCCACTAGAAGAGAAAAAAGCTGTGATATAACATCTTCTGTCTGCTCTGTCCTTTGGCAGCCATTTCAACGACTGCGGTTAGCAGATGGGGTTGGGTTTGGACAAAGCTTTCACCACCGTAGTCAAATTATTTGTATGAATTTCCGAAGCACTTAGTTATTGATATGGGCTTCATGCGTCGAAATCGACGGGAGCATCACACACCATTTAAATTGATGCTGTAGAAAGATATGATGCACTTAGTGAAGATGCCTAGTTAATTATCATCCTTGACACTGCTACTTAAATTGAAAACAAACCTGCTGCTTATTATAATTATCATATTCTGCCAAAAATATTATACTCATGGCCAAAACCAGTTGATCGATTTGTGTCGCATTGAATAGTTATAATGCTATACGTGACCGTTGCAATAGAAACTGATTTTATTTCATTAATGTCATGTATTCTCCAAAAACAGAGAAAGAATGAGTAGTATTGGTATTAAAATTTGTAATGGTGATAGTAGTAGTCGTAGTAATTGCCACGTTTAACTTTCCAAATATGATAACGTTAAAATATATGTGACGTTATCACACTATATAAACTTAAACAGAAACTTAAAAAAACATTGCTCAATTTGCATTTACATATTTACTAGTACATTTTACTTTTCTCCGACGATATTCGTGAACATTGTTTTCATATTTACGTGTCCCGATAGCCTATTTCAAAAATACCCTCCGACATTAGGAAGAGGGCAAAAACGGCTCTTTAAAATCCATGGATTCAAACTTGTCTCTTAAATACAATAATAATATAATTCATTATTCTGCATGAATTAAACAATCATAATTATGCGGATCTTTCGTTTAGGCATCGCTAGGTGGTTTACTCGTGTGTATATATATATATATATATATATATATATATATATATATATATATATATATATATATATATATACTAGCAAAGATACCCGTGCTTCGCACGGAGCTTTGTTGCGCACTCGGGTACCAAAATCTGTGGGCACCTTTCCAGTAAGTTGATGTTGTAAGAGCAACGATTGCATAAGGTGATTAACATTTTAACTACCTCTTGTAGTGACTGAAATTCAATCAGGAACTTCACAAAACATTTTCATCAAAAAGGAAGGTTACTTGATGTTACATAGTAAATTTTTCATTGAAGTAATTTTCAACTCTTGCTTAAATTTTATCTTGCACATTCAATACTAAAAACTTACCACAATCAGATCATGTCAGTTTTTCCTCATATCCATTTCTCGAACTTTTCACTAAAGAGCCTCAGGTTAAACTACATTTCTGCTGCTTTGATTTGGAGCCAGAATGTAGAGTTTTTCTGAACTTCCTGTCCGGCTGATGGAGACGTAGAGCATACCGTGACTGAAGCAGTCTGATGTCAAGTCTACGCCAATGGTGTTAAATGTCTGACCTTGACTTTTGTTTATGCTCATTGCAAAACACACCTTCACAGGAAATTGGAGTCTCCGGAATTTAAATGGAAGTTCTGAGTCCGATGGAACTAAGGGGATCCTTGGCAGTAGAACGGTTTCGCCTTTGTAGGGACCACAGGAAATGGTGGCCTCAAGTACATTGGTGTGCAATCTGGTGATAACACATCTGGTTCCGTTTGTTGTTTTTGGCGGTTCCAAGGATCGAAGAATCATGATTGGCGATCCAATTTTGAGATTTAAAATGTGTGGAGGCATTCCAGATATCTCCAAAGAGTTTAAAAAACTCCACAGGCTAGTGAACAGCTTCATATTCATTAGTAGCCGAATCAACTGACTTGTATTGCTTTGTGTCTCCTGGAAATTCATCCATTATTGAATTGTTCAAATGATTCACATTGCTGTTTAATGGCGAAATAATAGCCCTCTCAGCAAGTCAATCCGGTGATTTTCCATTGTTTTGCAGGTCTGGGTACACTTTGTCTTTCAGTTGCTTCTGATTACCGACACATTTACCAAGCGCAGTTGGAATCTTAATTGTGTCAGGTGAAGAAGTGATAGGAAACTGACCATTACCGATTTGGAGAAGCAATTTTGAGAAGTCTGCTGCAGCTGTGTTATCAGAGATATAGGCTCTCATATTAGTAGTCAGTCTCTTCACTATAACGTGCCTCCAGAGATAGGATTGTTTCAAACTTGCATTGATAATGTTAGCCCTTGTGCCATTTTTAACCACTGGGAGGATTTGACGGAAATCACCGCAAAATAAGGTTGGAATGCCACCCATGGGATTCTTGTTTCCTGTGATGTCTTGCAGTGTTCGGTCAATTGCTTCATAAGCACTCTTGTGCGTCATTGGGGCTTCGTCTACAATGATTGCAGAGGTGTCTCTAATTACATTTGCCAAGGCTGAGTTACCAGTAATTTTGCAAACTGGCTGATCCATTCGATGAGTATCCAAGGGTACTTTAAAAGTGCTGTGAAGAGTGCGGCCACCTTGTAGTAGAGTAGCAGCAATGCCACTGAATGCTGTTGCAAGCACAATCTTTCTCATGGATCTAATCTTTGCAAGGATCAAATTGATTACAAAAGTCTTGCCCGTACCACCTGGAGCATCAAGAAACATCATGTTTTTGTTCATTTCACCTTGTGCTTCCAACATTGCCATGAATGAATTGTAAACTTCTCTTTGAGAATCGGTCAGTTTTTCTTGCATATTTTCTGCTTGTAGGGAAAGTTCTTCAAGATTATAAGTAACTTCACGTTGATACTCTCTCGCGAGTCTTTCATCTCTCCCTTGCGTTGGTGCAGGTAATCCATAGCTTGCCAATGGTTGACCGCACATAAGGAGAACTTTTTCTTCAATTAGACAAAGAGTTTTATTGTAGATGTCCTCATTAAAATCTGCTTCTGGATTGTTAACTTCTTGCCTGTATCTGTGAAGAATGTCTTCAGATATTACATCACGAAAAGCCATCCAGATCTCAAGAGGATTTCTTGGCTCACAGGCTGTTAAAATTATCACAAATAGGCTTCGCAAATTTGAAGGTGATTGAGTGGCACTTGCCTCTCCTACTGCTTGATGCAAGTAATGGTCATTTTCTAGAAGGCCTCGAGCAAGGCACGCTGCTCTGTATGTTTCAAACACCTGACCATTGTATGCTCGCAAATTTTGAAATGAAGTTGGACCAGCAACCTCATTGAGCAACAGGCGTAAGAAATAACACTCCCCTGCTTTTGGACTAATCGTGTAGATTCTCCCAATGCATGGTGCTTTCCATACATCATCATTTTCAGTACCTTCAACTTGTACCCCACGCATTCTTCTCATCCATTTCTTTGTCGATTTGTTCCAAGTGTAAAACTCAGGGACTTCTGCGTATTTGAGACCCCTTGCAAAGTCATCCTCATGGCAGAGTTGAAAAAATGCTGTCAAAGTTGTGGCAGGCGGTGGATCTTGGGCTCGTTCCAGAGCAGTATCAGCTGAGAACATGACACGCTGCCCATTTTCAAGATGAACAGAAAGTTGTACAATTGGGGGGAAATGTTCATAGATGGGATGTTCCAATATCCTCCAGGCCGCCTCTGAACTGCCGACATACCTTGCATTCTGGAACTGCTGGATCTCATCCACAATGTGACTTTGTACTTGGCCTTGTTGGTTAGCTGCTCCATCAGTTCTTTTTAGTTCAAACACTGCTTGATCACATCCTTTATTCACGTATTTGAGGACATATTTGATGCTTTGGATCGAGCTGCAAATTTCTACGTTAATGTGAGCGTTGAACTGCTGAAGGAGGACCTTGTTGTACGGAACAATCCACTGGTTTGTTATTTCTTGATTAACATACCGACCATTTCTCTTCATCCTTATTGTACCAGTCTGGCCTCCATCTTCTGGTTTTCTTCGCCTGTACTTGGGGTAAGAGTCTTGGCCTTGCTCGGTACACTGAAGAAATTCTTTTGGGTATTTTTTGGAACATTTGTTGTCAATCATACATGGACAATTTGGATTAAATGGTCCACAAGGTCCATGCACCATATGTGCCATCACTTTAGCATGAAGATCAGGATCTTCCTCTTTGTCAGGGATCTCTGCAGATATGCAGAGATCCATTTTTTCTGGTAGAAGTTTGTCCTCTGGGGCCTGCCAGGTGAGGATGTGTGCATGCGGCAGTCCTCTTTTTTGATATTCAATACTGTACAGGAAAGCCCTCAGCCTGCCAAATCCTCCCTTTTTAATAAATTCAAGTAACTTTGTTAGCTTCTGCCTGAAACCCTGGCAACAATATCTGGACGATCCTGAGGGTCTTGCCCTTGAAGACAATTTTCTGTAATTTCTGTCCACTTTGGATTTGTTGTGAACGTGATGAAGAGGTCGGCTCGGCCCATTCGCCGAACATATGCCATGGCATCACTTTGACGCTCAAACATGTATCGAGGGCCTCCTGTATAAGTTGCCGGAAGTACAACTCGTTGACCAAACTGTTCTGGATTCCCATCCTCCCTAAGAATTGAATCTCTCAAGTTGCTATAATTGTCAGCTCTCAGGGTCTGTTGCTCACGCCTCAGGAACTGTAAACGTTCTGTTTCAATCTTGCAGTACACATCCACCAGCCATTGTTGAAATAGCCTTCGGTACCAGAGAAAATAGTTTCCAGGCCGAGTCATTAAATGGTACGAATAAAATTGCTGTTGGGTAACTTTTCGCCCATTGGATGCCTTCATGTAGATGTTGTAAGATGGAGAACCATAGGGGTACATTAACGGGTACATTAAAGTATCGTAGAGGGGATGTAGTTCGGAGATCCATTTTAATGTATCATTTCTAAAACGCAAGACAATATCCCGGT